>NC_087256.1:30592500-31192500 GCF_037042905.1 Lytechinus pictus | reverse complement strand
TTGCCCGTCCAGTGCTCTGAATTAGAGCATGGCACTCATAAAAAAGCACTTCACTGCCCAGCCTAAATCCCCCCTAAATTGCTTGAGAAATGTATAAAAAATGAACTCAGTCAGGTTATTTATTTCATTCCAAAATTTATCCCTCATTTGATGATTTTAGCTCATAGTTTTAACCTTCTAAAAGTTGTAAAACCCTGGACCCCCGGCCATGGGGGGGGGAGGGGGGGAGGGGGGAGGGTGAGCGCTTCACTCCTTGCTCGTAACAGCACTGATAACGGTCCAGACACACTATTCTCCATGTTTGTATGTTTGTTCATTAGGACTTCAACATGGAGCTTGCCATTAAGACTAGGATCATCACAGACGGTCTCAAGTATTCCTTGGCCACCGGTAATTGGGGAGACCAGAAGAAGGCCCATCAGGCCAGGGCTGGTGTTTCACAGGTTTGTAATAAAATCAACTTCATAAAGAAAAATGTTTTTAATCCATTGTTTAGTTATTCAATAGACTGAAAATGTATGTTTTTCATTTGTCTCCAATAGTACAACACCTGAAACTGCTGTGAAAGAAAATATCAATGGAGCATGGAAGGGATTTGCACCCAAGACCTCTGGTTTACTAGACCAACGTCTTAGACCACTCAACCATTGGAGTGCCAATGTAGTCATGACATTGATTTGCCAAACTGGAATTATTTTACTAAGTAGATGCAAAATTACACAAGTTGGATGTCAGTGACACTTTACATAGCAATATATGTCCACTTTGGTCAGTTTTATGCTAACAAATACAGCTATAACTGCTTATCTTATCTAAACCTTTAAAAAACATGTTTATTGAAATTTTGTCCATTGTCCTTGGAAAAACCATAAATCTAGGAGAAAGTGTGCTCTAAACTGAATATTCAGGACAAAAGGCACCATATAACAGCCTTAGATAGCACATATTAATGGTAAGAAAAAGCAGTGTGTCATCAGATATTTCTGATAAAATAATTTAATTGTTAAGAAATATAATCCTGATAGGTAGTATAATCAATTTATATTACATTTTTCAGAGTTTAGCATAGTGATACATGTATTTACTGAAAAATAACAAGAATGTTAATATTCAGTAAAAATTCATAATCAATTCTCATATCTTTTTGTGTAGGTGTTGAATAGATTAACGTTCGTATCCACTCTCTCGCATCTGCGGCGACTCAACTCTCCCGTTGGACGTGATGGAAAGTTAGCCCGCCCTCGTCAGCTTCACAACACACAGTGGGGTATGGTGTGCCCTGCAGAGACCCCAGAGGTAGGTTTGGTTTGATTTATTGCACATGATATTGCATAAAGGAATCCAGTTAAAGGTGAATCCAACCTTGGTCATAAAATGCTGTGTGAGTGAGAGAGGATAAAAATAAGTAAAAAAGGAATGGTGAAACTTTGAAAGAAAGCAGACAAGCAATAAGAAAGTTATGTAAATTCTAGCATGTTTAAAAAAAAAAATATTCCAAAGTTTTAAAAAATTAAAAAATAATTTTTTTGTGAATGTGAAGATGAAAAAAATGAAAAAAAGGAATGGTGAAACTTTGAAAGAAAGCAGACAAGCAATAAGAAAGTCATGTAAATTTTAGCATGTTTTTAAAAAAGAAATATTCCAAAGTTTTAAAAAATGAAAAAATAAGTTTTTTGTGAACGTGAAGATGAAAAAAATATAAAAATATTATGACTTTTTATGAATGTGAACAGACATTGCTTTTTGATATGCATTGCATGAGTTTTCACTTTGTGAACATGTATTTTATTTCGATTTCCCTATGTGAAATGTTGCTTGTTGAACTGGGTTCCATGACGTTTGCTCTGGCGACAATTGCTCCGATAGAAAATCTGCACGTTAAGCCAAACATAAAACCAAACTTCTGAAACTAAATAAACCCTAATCCTTATCTTAATATTATTCTAAACCAAAAACCCTATTACAATCCTAACTCTAATCCTATGCCCTCTGAGATATTAAGACCTGCGAAATGTTGCAGGAGCATATATGTCTTGTCAGTATTGACTTGTCCCACCCATATGATTTAAAGAGAAATTCCAGTAGTTGCAGTAAACACTGATTTCATGAGAAAGTCTGTAAAACAAGGCTTAATTGTCAGAATATCATCGAGGATCTAGATCTGGTACAGTTACATAAACTGAACTTCGTGAAATCTTGAAATCTACGCTGAAAAATGTTCAGACTGAAGATCCCCAACACAGATAAGCGCACGTGGGACAGTGTATAATTATTGCTTTGAATGTCGTGCCCGACGCTCTACCCGAATCCTGTGCTTATTTGCTGATTTCTCAGCAATTACACAATTTCTTCCAGAATCTTTTGGCACATACGTTTTATTTATACAAACAGACACTTTGGTGGTCATTTCATTGGATTCTGTACGAACTCATTTTGATATCGTTACCAAAACTAGCATTTACCTTTAATGATGTTATTACTAGGGCCATGCTGTAGGTCTGGTAAAGAACCTTGCCTTGATGGCCTACATCTCTGTGGGTTCACAACCCAGTCCTATCCTGGAATTCTTGGAGGAGTGGAGCATGGAAAACTTGGAAGAAATAGCCCCCTCTGCCATCAACGAGTAAGATTATTGTCAAGATATTTATGTTTGCATAGAAACCATGAAATTGTATTAAAGCAGATTGCGAAGATCTTATAGATTTGAAAACCAGCATCTTGTGATAATATCATATGAGGGAGGGGGGTGATAAATGGAAGCTAAATGGCCCAAATTCACAAAGGAGGTTTTTGAAAACACACGGTTGAGTCCATGGCTTTTGCAGATCTCCTGTATAATTTACGCTTATTTACCGCCTCCAATGTCCAATGTTGATGCGCTTTCTTGTCACAGTGCGCGAAATGGATGCCAGTTGCCGTGGTTATCCACGCTATATTATTCATGAGTCCACTGTTTGAAAAGTGGACTCATTAATTAAAAACAGTGGACTCATGAATAAAATAGCGTGGATAACCATGGCAACAGGCATCAATTTGGCGCACTCTGACAAAAGCGCGCATCAGCATTGGACATTTTTGTCTCACCTGCATAGCAGAGTAAGACTATATGCGCCGCTTTTCCGACGACGGCGGCGTCGACACCAAATCTTAACCTCTGGTTAAGTTTTTGAAATGACAGCATAACTTAGAAAGTATATGGACCTAGTTCATGAAACTTGGCCATAAGGTTAATCAAGTATTACTGAACATCCTACCTGAGTTTCAGGTCACATGACCAAGATCAAAGGTCATTTAGGGTCAATGAACTAAGACCATGTTGGGGGAATCAACATCAAAATCTTAACCTCTGGTTAAGTGTTTGAAATGTCATCATAACTTAGAAAATATATGGACCTAGTTCATGAAACTTGGCCATAAGGTTAATCAAGTATTACTGAACATCCTACCTGAGTTTCAGGTCACATGACCAAGGTCAAAGGTCATTTAGGGTCAATGAACTTTGGCCAAATTGGGGGTATCTGTTGAATTACCATCATAACTTTGAAAGTTTATGGATCTGATTCATGAAACTTGGACATAAGAATAATCAAGTATCACTGAACATCCTGTGCAAGTTTCGGGTCACATGATTTAGGTCAAAGGTCAATTAGGGTCAATGAACTTTGGCCAAATTGGGGGTATTTGTTGAATTACCATCATAACTTTGAAAGTTATTGGTCTAGTTCATAAAACTTGGACATAGGAGTAATCAAGTATCACTGAACATCCTGTGTGAATTTCAGGTCACATGACCAACTCAAAGGTCAATGAACTTTGGCCATGTGGGGGTATCTATTGAATTACTATCATAACTTTGAAAGTTTATAGATCTGATTCATGAAACTTGGACATAAGAGTAATCAAGTATCTTTAACCATCCCGTCCGAGTTCCAGGTCACATGACCAAGGTCAAAGGTCATTTAAGGTCAATGAACTTTGGCCCTGTTTGGGGTATTTGTTGAATTACCATCATATCTCTGTAAGTGTATTGGTCTAGTTCATAAAACATGGACAAAAGAGTAACCAAATATAGCTGAACATCTTGTGCGAGTTTCAGGTCACATGACCAAGGTCAAAGGCCAATGGACTTTGGGGGTATTTCTTGAATTACCATTATAACTCAGATCACATGACCAAAGTCAAAGGTCATCTTAGGTCATTGAACTTTGGCCATTTTAGAGGTAATTATTAGACTGCTGTCATAATTTTCAAAGTTTATAGACATACAGTAGTGTATAAAATGTGGATGTAGGGGTAGTCAAGTATCACTAACAAGTTTTAGGTCACATGATCAAGGTCAAATGTCAATGAACGTAGTATTTTATCATTATATGAATGGTGTTATTTTGTGAACAATTATTTTATAGTAGATTTCAAATTTAGCACTGCTGCTACATTGAATCGCGTGATGCAGGTGAGACGGCCAGTGGCATTCCACTTGTTTAATATACACGTTAAAATAAGCGTAATTTATACAGGAAATCTGCATAAACAATGGACTCAACCGTGGGTTGTCAAAACCTCCTGTGTGAATTTGGGCCAATGAGAGCAATTTACTTCAATTTGTCTTTGAAATTATTGGCTACTTATCAAAATTAATGATATATTAACTGGCCTTGAGGGTAACATCAAAGATATTGCCCACAACAGAATCATAATCGCTGAGTCTTTAGACAAGGGCAGTATGGTTCTATTAAGGGCAGTATATTCCCCTAGAAGAGTCAGTCAGTATTCTAATCATAATCCAAATCAGACATCTAGAGCTTAATGATTGTGACGTAATTATAAGGTCACATCCCTTGAGATGCATATCCAGAGCCTTTCTATCTTCATTAACATTATGATGTATACCGTTGCTGATAGGGCCAATATGACGTGTAGCCCTTCCTACGCATCTCAAGATGCCGGGATACACCTCTGCATCTTTGCATACAAAGTCAAAACCTGCAGATAGAGCATACAAAGTCAAAACCTGCAGATAGACCAAGCAAAATATAAATAATATACCCAACTCATTAAAGATATTCATGAAAACTCAGGAAATACAGTTTTTGTAAATGACCAGCTTAGATGCCTATATGGGTAATTTTTATTTGTTTTTTGTTTTTTAGGGCAACCAAGATCTTTGTAAATGGCTGTTGGGTTGGCATTCATAGAGACCCTGAACAGCTGATGAATACCCTGAAGAAACTTCGTAGACAGATGGATATCATTGTATCAGAGGTAAGTTACAGGGGAAGTTCACCCTGACGTGAAGTTTGTTGTAAAAATGCCAGAAAAAATGATGAAAATATTATTGAAGGTGTGAGGAAAATTCAATAAATATAAAGAAAGTTATTAGAATTTTATTATTTTTTAATTGCAATGTCATATACGAGCAGTTTCCCCATGCGTCATGTAATATTACATGCATAAATTTTAATATTTTTACAGTTCAACATGTTGACCCAAAAATATTCTTTCAGGAATGGATGTGAAAATGATTTATCTGTTGATATACTGAAGGTACATGTACAATAAAAGACATTTTAATTTTTTTGAGAAAATTACATTAAATTTTTTTTTTACTGGAAGCTGCTTGCATATGACATCACAAATAAATGATAAAATTCTAGTAACTTTCTTTATCTTTGGTTGATTTTCCTCAAAACTTTATCAATCATTTTTCTGCTATTTTTATGATGACTTTTTGTAAGTATGAACTATCCCTTTAATTGGATTGGCGAGAGAGTGGCTGTTGTAAAATTTGAAGACTTGGTTCTGTTAAAAATAATATAAGATTTGTATAGCACACGTATCCACCTAGTTAGGTGCTCAAGGCACTCCTATATTACCCCAGCTAAGCTAGTCTTCCGATTCCAGTGCTCACAGCTTTTTTAGGAATTACTTCCTGCCGGTACCAATTTACCTCACCTGGGTTAAATGCAGCACAATGTGGGTAATTTTCTTGCTGAAGGAAAACACGCCATGGCTGGGAATTGAACCCTTGTCTCTCAGATTGGAAGACGAGAATCTTAACCATTAATCATGACACCCCCAGCAAAATTTGATCTTGTTTAATAAAGCTGTTTGTAAAGCTACAAAAGACCTTACAAATGTCTAGAATATGAAGTGCTACAACATGAGCCTAAATTTTTCTCTGACATTTTACTATGGCAGCTCTGAAGATAATCTTATTAATTCCTATTTTTTTCATACTAAGTTTTAAGTAGGGAGGGATGAAAAGGATGTCCCTATTCATCGTTTTGTGATTTATAATACTAAATTATGATTTTTTTTTTTGTAATTGTGTTGTTAATATGTATGAATGTCAAAATCATTTGCATAAGTTTGGTAGAAAGCATTCAAACATTGTATATAAGAAACTATAAATATCTTTATACATTTCATATTTCATTTCACATTTTATTCTTCCATATTTTATTGTTTTCATGACCAAATGTGTTGCAACTGAACTCTGATCAAATTTATATTACCAAGTATCATGCAAATGGCTGTTTGTACACACAGTCCTGAACAATGCTGATATCTTAGCCAAAGTGAAATCACAAAAAATTGTTATGACCTCGTGATGACCCCTTTTCCAAGACTTGAAAGACTTAAAAAGAAAGCGCATAGTTACCAAGAATGCATAGAGCATTTCTATTTATTTATACGTAAGATAAAAAAAGCACTGTTGATTGAATGTCTTGCTCACAGGCATAAATAAGTGCCTTGGCTGAGGATCGAACCTCAGACTTATAAGTGTCTAGTATCACGCCATTTGACCACTTAACCATGGTACTCCACTTAAGAGAAAAAAAAACCTGTCTGACAGCATGTCACAAAGTAAGATAGTTGCCTGGCTCAGGCTACATAGGTTGTGCATAGGGAATTTCTATTTATTGTGGAAGCCATAAAAAAAAATTATTATTTTTTATTTAGGTATCCATGGTAAGAGACATCAGGGAGAGAGAGATCCGCATCTTCACTGACGCTGGCAGGATATGTCGCCCTCTCTTGATCGTCGAGAACCAGAAGTTGTTGCTCAAGAAACGCCATGTTAGCATGCTGAAAGAGAGAGAATACAACAATTACAGGTTAGAATGTCATACTAGATCCTGGACGAACTAACAATGCTAGAAATATAGCAGGTTAAAGTTTGGGATGCTGATTGAGATTCAGGCATCTTGGGTATTGATTTATTTTATAAAACAGGTTAAAAGCAAAAAGCATATAGTGAATGTATATTTCAAGACATGTTTTGATGCACCCATTTTACACAACCTCCCTGCTATGCATTTTAAATGCACCATCATTTCTCCTATAGCGCATGAATAATGAGACACAATAAATGCAGTCTTTCATGGACGTTGTGTTCACTAAGGTATGTATCATACTTAATGCCATCCCTAGGCTTGTGATATTTTATTAGATAGCAGATGTTGGCCTCGTCTGTACGATCCATGAAATTTGGAAGGGTTAAAAAAAAAATCCACGATATATTTATACTGCTGGCCTGTTTTATGAACCATATAAGGCACAGGTTACATGTATTTATTAATGGGAGTGGCGACGTCTTGGATTTTTAGAATGTTATGCAAAAGCACTCTGCACTTGTGCTTCTCATTTAATGTAAACTTTGTAGAAGTGCAGTGCACTCAACTTGTGCATTATTTGTATATAATACAATTGCAGGTATGCATGAGCATTTTTGAGTGTCAAGTTTAATCAAGATTAATTTTTGGTGAACCTCTTAGTGGTTTCCCAGATGTGGTCAACCTGGTGCAAACCATGTCATAAATGGATTGAAATCACTATGACAATGATGGAATACAAATGAAATCATCCTTCGTATTTCTGTATTTCCCCATACAGTTGCGACACCATGGAGGAGGAGACTGTCATGTTGGCGATGACACCCGATGATCTTCAGGAGAAAGGCATGGGGTACTGTTCAACCTACACCCATTGCGAGATTCATCCATCCATGATCTTGGGCGTCTGCGCTTCTATCATTCCATTCCCTGATCACAATCAGGTAGGTCAACTTTGATAGATACAATTAATCTTGTATAGTTACAATCAATCTTTTGATCAAATAGTGTACTGTGCAACCTACTCCCTCAGTGAGATTCATCCATCCATGATCTTGGGTGTCTGCGCTTCTATCATTCCATTCCCTGATCATGATAAGGTAGGTCAACTCTGATAGATACAATTAATCTTGTATAGTTACAATCAATCTGTTGATCAAATAGTGTACTGTGCAACCTACTCCCTCAGTTAGATTCATCCAGCTATGATCTTCGATGTCTGCGCTTCTTATCATTCCATTCACTGATCACAATCAGGTAGGTCTCTAATAACTTTGATACATACAATCAATCTTGCATACCTGGCCAGCATCCTGATTTACAACTTTCAGACGGCCAAAAATAAAGGATGAAAAATGTATGTTTCTATTAGCTTTTCCTTTGGTTCCTTGTAACTTATATTTCAATTCCTATCCCACTTGTGTCTCTTTCCACCCAGTCTCCCCGTAACACCTACCAGTCTGCTATGGGTAAGCAAGCCATGGGTGTCTACATCACCAACTATCACGTACGTATGGATACCCTGGCCCACGTGCTATACTATCCCCAGAAGCCCCTCACCACCACCCGATCCATGGAGTACCTTCGCTTCAGGGAACTGCCTGCTGGGATCAACTCGGTGGTTGCCATTGCCTCCTATACAGGATACAACCAGGAAGATTCTGTCATCCTGAATGCCAGCGCCATCGATAGAGGCTTCTTCAGGTGAGGCCATTTGACCTTTAGAAGGTCAAGCTGTATTACGTGTGTGGTACAAAAGTACACTAGTTGCCTAACTTCCACCAATCCTCAGTCTTTGAATGTGCAAGAACCTAGGTAAAGTACCATCCAAAAGTAAGAGCCACTAAACTTAGAATCCATTCTAAATATTTTTCTAGAATTTGAGAATTAGAAAAAGAATACATGATAACTTCTTAAAGTTATAGCCACTGTTAATGATAATGATAAATAATACATAGGATTTATATAGCGTCTTTTCCATTTTAGCTGTATATTTTACGACGGGAGTCATTCTAATTGCAGTCATGTTTGACTTGAATGTTTTGAATTTGCTTCTGTTTCAGATCTGTTTTCTATCGGTCTTACAAAGATTCTGAATCCAAGTCAGTTGACAAAGATGAGCTGTTTGAGAAACCATCTAGGGAAACGTGCCAAGGTAAGGTTTTTATGATTTATTGCATTTAGTGCATTAGATGAAATGGTTTCACTGTAACAAGAGAATCTGCAAAATCCTTGTGATAAAACTTAATATTCGTGCATATCACTAAAATTGTTGAAGATATGGAGATCTCTGAATGGACATTTATTTCTATATCATTTGTTTTAGGAATGCGGAATGCAGTTTATGACAAGCTAGAAGAAGATGGAATCATTCCTCCAGGTACCAGGGTGTCTGGTGATGATGTCATCATTGGCAAGACATGCACCCTACCGGAAAATGAAGATGAGGTATGATAATAATGATGTGAGGGGGAGGCGGGTTGTAATGGTGGTCCTGCTTGAGGACATTAGAAATAATGGTGGTGGTGGTGGTCATGATGGTGATAATGATGATGGTGATGATAGTGGTGATGATGATGATGATGATGGTGATGATGATGATGATGATGATATGATGATGATGGTGATAGTGGTGATGATGGTGATGATGGTGATGATAATGGTGGTAATGATGATGATGATGATGATGAAGATGATGATGATGACTATAATGATGATGATTGTGGTGATGATGATGATGGTGATGATGATGAGGATGGTGATGATGATTGTGATGAGGATGATGATGATTTTGTAGTGGTTGATAAAAAGGACGATTGTGATGTTGATTAGATGATAATGAATGTAATGATGATCTTCATAGTGGTTTTAATGAAAATGATGATGCTGCTGATGATGATAATGTGGAGACAGCAGAGGATGCTGATTATCATGATGATGCTATTACTGCTGTTAATGCTGTTGAAGGTGGTAATACTCCACTATGATTATGGAATGAATTAAAATAGTGCTACTTCTTCAAATTTCCCGTTAGATGAAATAAAACAAAATTTTCAACAAAGCTCATGCTCTCTTTCCTAAAAACATATTTCATCTCATTTTCTCTGTAATTGACCTCAGCTTGAAGGTACAAGTCGACGCTTCACCAAGCGAGATTGCAGTACTTTCATGAGATCTAGTGAGACTGGCATCATTGATCAGGTCATGGTTAGCATAAATCAAGATGGCTACAAGTTCTGTAAGATCAAGGTCAGTGTTTAAAACTGTTGTGTGTGTAGCAGTATTTTCAGCTTTCCCATATAACATTGATTGCAACCAATATGATCTAATTGTATGTACAGTAAAAAAAAAACAGTGAAATATGATAATACGAATCAATTCTCCAGATACAGTGTTATTTTGATGGTAAAATTTGTGATACAAGTTTTGATGTAATAATATGAATTTTTACTAGACATTTAGCCTAGATCAATACTTTCCAGAGCATATGTGGAGGGCTTCATGGTGTAGTGGATCTGACTCCCATCCTTTAATCAGAGGGACATGGGTCCGAATCCTACTGTATAATTTAAATTTCTTCAGTGACAAATTTATCCATATTGCGCTGCACTCAACCCCATTGAGCTAAATGGAAACCTGGTGGAAATTTATTCTTTAAGACACAGATGCGCCAAACAGCTGCTCTGCTAAAGCTAGGGTGATTATGCTGCATTTTTGTCGATTGCTTAGAGTCTTCTTCTTGTCTGCTTGGCTCAGTGGGTAGAGCATCCTCCTCACAACCGGAAGGTCAGGAGTTTAAGCCCCGGCTGCGTCAGAGCAAAAGATGGGAGTTGCTGCTACCCTGTTTGGGATTCAACAATTGAAGGGATATGCTACGTCAATCTGTCGCGTGCTCAGTTTCTGCCGGGCCCACGATCAATGGGGCAAAATTAATTTTTGGAGGATTTTTATTTCTGATTTCAGTTTTGATCACTAAAATATGGATTTTCTTTCTTCATTTTCATTAAATAATTTTTTCTTGTTTTCATCATGTTGTAGGTAAGATCTGTGAGAACACCTCAGATAGGAGATAAGTTTGCCAGTCGTCACGGTCAGAAAGGAACATGTGGAATCAAGTATAGAGTAGAGGTGAGTAGGGTCACAACATATAGACCCAGTTAGGATTCTTTGATAGTAAATTACACTCTTCTGTATGCTCAACTGTCGGAACAAAATGAAAAGGAAGTGTAGTGGTCCAGTCGCTTGACTCTTAAACCAATGGTCGAGGGTTTGAATCCCACCCAACCCTAATGTCCTTTGGCAAGGCACTCATCCATGTTTGTCACTCTCCACCCAGGTGTTAAATGGGTACCCGGTAGGATGTGAATGTGAATGTGATTTGATTGCCAAGTATGCACCAATGAACAGTTGCGTGGCCAGGATACTCCCTAGGGAGTGGAGATGTGCACTTAATGTGTGGAACAGTGATGGATCCTATGACAGGGGTAATAATAAACAATGTAAAGTGCTTCGAAACCAGCGTATGAAGCGCTATATAAATGTAACTATTATTATTATTAAATGGTCCAGTGAGCCCATAATTCTGGCTTGGTCACTGTGTTGTTTTGGCTCAGAGTGTAAAATCAAGTTTTTTAAACTGATGAAGAAGAATGCCGACAGACACTGTACTCCCTCAAGTAGATATTACCATGAACCAATATTATTTCTCACTTGTATGGCCCATATTCTGAACTCCAATTAATTTTAAAACCTGTTTTAACGTTGTGGTTAAATTGTAGATTTTGACACCAATCTCTTAGAGTATAAGTTTGATTTATCACCTCATTGAAATTCAAATCATTCATCACTTACTGGGAATGATAACAAAAATGGATTTCCTCTTTATTAAAGCATGAGAAAATTGCACAGTAAACATAAGATATAAGATTTGTGACATGCCATGAGCAAATAAACATTCATCAATGATTTTGTAAAGATTGGAGAAACAATTTGGACATTCTAATTATGTGATCGAGGATGTAGATTTGGCTTTTACACAGTTAACGGAAAATAACCCATGTACAGCCGATTGGGAACTTGCCGTATATTATTGTTTGATTGTTTCCTATTCATCTGTAGGATATGCCATTCACCTGTGAGGGAATCACTCCAGACATCATCATCAACCCCCACGCTATCCCATCCCGTATGACCATCGGTCATTTAATCGAGTGTCTACAGGGTAAGGTGTCGTCCAACAAGGGTGAGATCGGAGATGCCACGCCCTTCAACGACTCCGTCAACGTCCAGAAGATCTCTAATCTCCTCCACGAGTACGGCTACCACCAAAGAGGAAATGAGGTAGGAATTTGGAAAGAACAGAGTGGGGGGGGGGTTCACTAAGAGTTAAGTGTGACTTGAAGTCATACTTAAATGTCAGGCACATGATAATAAACATGCAATTTTATTGATTAACCCTAAGAAGAGGGGGGGGGGGCTGATTCAGCCCCCCCCCCCCTTAACATTTTTTGCGATAAATCCGCTGCACAAAATTTCTTGACTGTTGCTCACTGGCTTTTTACTTTCAAGTCTCACGCAACTTTTGAGACCAAAATTGCGATCCCCGGGTACATGGTTCCGAAATTACGCGACATTTCGTAAGTGCATGCAGACCCCAAATTGCTCAAAAACGTGAATTCGTCTACAAATCCAATGCAAATAGTGTTTTTAGCCAAAATTCATAAATGTATCATTACGTTCCTTTTAATGATTAAAATCAATTAATTCCATGTTGTTTATGGTCAAAATAAATTCCCCGACAATTTCCATTGAAAAAACAAAAAGTTGAAAAACAGAGAAATACATAAGAAATTTAGAAAACAATAATACATAAAATAAATGTGATGTTGAAATTTTTGAAAGTACATTTGATCAGATCCCTATAATAGAGCCTGTGTACCAAAAAATAGCATTTTAGGGGCATTATTTAGTTAATTCAAGCAAACTTTGGATTTTACTCATAAATCAGCATGATTAATTAGCAATGAGATTTTTCGCAACTTTGATCGTATAATTTTGTAGATTATGCCATGGTTAACGCGCTTACCAATTTTCATCGCGATTACGAGATCATAAGGGGGGGGGCTGCCCCCCAGTCTTTTTAGGCATCGAAATAGCCCAGTCTATTTAGAGTTAAGTGTGACTTGTAGTCATACTTAAATGCCGATGGGCACATGATAATAAAGGTGCAATCTCATTGATTAATGTACAGTAGCATGCTCACCATGACCATTGGGGTGATGTGTTACATACCACATGCAACTCCATTTTGTGTGCCACTCGTCACAACCAAAGCTTTGTGAAACACCCCCAGGTTGTTACGTTTCACAGGAATTTAAGTCTTCACACTTGTATTCCCAGCTGCATATGTCAGTATTTTTTTTTTTTTGCATCACTGCTTTAGTCCGATCGTGCTCAGAGTATTTTTGCTTGTGTTTCATGCGTTAAAATAAGCCATATGTTAGTTGGAAAATAGTCAGACTTGAAACTCTGTGAGAAAGCAGAGTAGAGATATTAGTTAGCATTCATATATCCTTTGGAGAGGCAGATTGTCTCCTGGCAGTGGTACCTTTTCAATGAAATATCAGAGATAGATCTATGAAATCAGTGTATGGGGCTAGACAGAATTCTTTGCAATAACTCAGCTTGAAATGAAATTGGAATTGGCACCTTATAAATCATATTTATTATTAATATTATCATTCTTGTCATTTATTAGTTATTATTCAATCAAGTCATAGTGAAGGTAACAGAAGAAGAGCCGGTACAAATACAAATATGAGAAAGGACACTTGTGTCTTATTTCTTTGGGTGAAAATTCATTCTGTTCGGTTTTGCAGTATTTTCTAGTAATTTACGCAATCGATTTGCTTTCTCACTTGTGAATGAGTTCGCTTGTTTTGTTAATTGTTTCTCGTGTAGGTTCTCTTCTGTGGGTTCACCGGACGTAAGATCAGCACACAGATCTTCCTTGGTCCCACCTATTACCAACGATTGAAGCATATGGTTGATGACAAGATACACTCCAGAGCCAGAGGACCTGTACAGATCCTCAACAGACAGCCCATGGAAGGAAGATCACGGTGTGTGGATAGTTTTTACTCGGAAAGGATATGGTATCCTCAAGATGGCAGAAAGATACTTGCCGAAATTAGATTTTGGGTGGTCATTTCCAGGACCAAACACAGGTCAAAGAGAGATGAATGATTATCCGCACACGTTGCAATCAACAGTGATCAGTATAGGGAATTGGTCAGATTAGATATGGGGATCCAATAATAGAATACACACAGTATTTTTTCTAAAAATTTCATGTGGTTGAATGTTAATTATATTAGAAAATATTGTCATTTATGTGAGGTTGTGTAGGAATGTTGATTTTAGGTTGAAATCCCATTTCCCCCATGTAATTATCATATTTAAAAAAAATTGGCAAGTGTGCGTCTGAATAATAGAGATATTGAAATAAATGATGGCTGGATGAGAGAGGTTGGACTGTATGTTGAAGCCTCTACATTGGTATTTCTCTCCCATGAAAACTTCAATAGTTATATCATATGTTTTATGGAATAGATTTATTTAGGTTATGGAATGGATGAATGAGTATACAAATATGTGAAAGGATAGAAAGATGAATAAATAAATGTGTAAAAAGATTTATTATTGCATTGGAGGATGATTAAATTGATGAATGAATAGATTAATGAATATATAAAAAAGATTTTGAGGTTTTGATTACATAGTATTTCATTTATTCTGTAGTGTTACCATGCACTAGAGCCAATTATGAGAAGAAATACAGAGATCTTTACCAGTTTCATGACATAACTTTCTATTTTCTTTTCAGTGATGGCGGTCTTCGATTCGGTGAGATGGAACGTGATTGCCAGATCTCCCATGGTGCCGCTCAGTTCCTGCGCGAACGTCTGTTTGAGGTTTCAGATCCTTATCGGGTTCACGTCTGTAATTTCTGTGGTCTCATGGCCATTGCCAATTTGAGGAACAACACCTTTGAGTGCAGAGGGTGCAAAAACAAGACACAGGTACGCAAATAGCACATAAGTAGAATGTCTTCGTTTTCACCTTTTCAACTTTCCCTTTTTCGAATGAAAATCCTAAATTTACAGAAGGGGAGAGGGGGAGATAAAGATCAAATATCACTGTTGACAACCTTTTTCCTATTGTTTTTAGTTCATATTAATATTTTAGTGTATACCCCTGTTTTGACGTTTATTAAAAATCATTTTCCCTATTTTTTATTTCAGGGAGTTGGCAGTTATTTTCTGAGAGAAAGTTCCATTAATCAGACAAGATTATCAATGATGTTTTCGAGTCTGTGATGTCATGCACTATTTGCATATACATGTAGAACATGTAATTTAGTTAGTTATTGAAATACTAAAGAAAAGGGCATGTCTAGGTGGTCATAAATGCCTCATATCTCAAAAGATTTATATACGTTCAACCTCCATTAGTGTTTGCTGGTGGCATTATGTGTTCAGGTTGTCTGTCCGTCCGTCCCTTTTCATTATCATGATAACTAAAGAACTTAACTTTGTCCAGGTATGCATACAGGCATGACATTAATCTTAATATTTGGGTGTATCAAATTCAAAGTACAAATTAACAAAGTAATAACATAGCTGCAAACATTTTCTGTCTACGGCACAGATAACTTTCATGAAAATTCTTTCTTCCATTCCATTTCAGATCTCTCAAGTCCGTTTGCCCTACGCCTGCAAGCTTCTCTTCCAAGAGCTCATGTCAATGTGTATCGCCCCTCGCATGATGGTCCTTCCTGCATAAATTCACTGGCCTATATTCTGAAAAAAACGTTTACCATTGTTTACATTCATGATTAAACATGATTTACACTGCATGTTTACCATGATTTACATCCAAGTTTTACCACAGTTTACAGCCAGGCTTACCATGTGTTACATTCACATTTTATATCCAGGATTAAATATGGTTTATACCCAAGTTTACTATGGTTTACATCCTAGTTTTGCAATGTGTTTACATCCGAGTTGTACAACGAATTTACATCTAATATTAATCATGGTTTAAATACAAGGTTAAATATGGTTAACATCCAAGGGTTACCATGGTATACGTGCTTGGTGTATCCAAGATTAAATGGGGTTTATACTCTAGTTTACGATAATTTACCTTCCAAGTTTTACCTAATTTTTACATTCAATGTATAGCATGGTTTATCAGAGAATTCACATTGTTTGCATCCTAGGACTATTATGGTTTACTTCTAAGGTCTACTATGGTTACATTCATAGTCTAAATCTTAAGATGGAACATGGCTTATACCTAAGGTTTACATTTGTTTACACCTAAGATTTATTATTGTTTACATCCAATGTTAATCATGATTTATGGCTAAGGTTTTACATGGTTTACATCCTAAGTTTACCATAGCCCTGATCACATTTGCCTGGTTTTTTATTTCGATCTTACCATTTATTTACACTCTGCAATGGTATGTACCCTTAAACTCCCAGGTCTACTATGGTTTACATCCTAGTCTTACTATAGGCAACAACTACCATATTTTACATCCAAAGCCTTTCTGTGGTTTATCATGGTTTGCAGCATCATTTCACAAAAATACCTTTTATCGCATTGAAATTGAATAGAATGCATTTTCTCGACCACTGCGAAAAGTGTATAGATATTATTTCTATCACCATTTTTATACTATGATTCCTTGCATCCATGATAATTTTTTTTTTAAAACCAAACCATCTCCTGAATACCTGTACTTGGGATTTATTTTGAAATCGCAAATAACCCCTATCATAAATTTCATCACTTAAAGTTGTCAGGTGAGCATATCATATTTGCAATGATAGTATATTGCTTTGATAGTAGTTTGTAAAAACATGATGCAGTTGAGCAGGCTCTGTTGTCAACAAAACTATGGCTTTTGGTAACATACCAGTAGATAGAACAGTACAATTGCATTACTAATGGCATTCTGGATGGCAATCTGAGGCCTGTATCACAAAACTTGACAATGATCGTAGTACATTTTTCTACAGTTGATTGCATTGACTACAATATGTGAAAATCATGTATACGATTAATTGCTAACTTTTGTGTTAAGGGACCCTGGGGCCCCTTTTCATAAAACTTTTTGTGATAACAAATTTGCAATAACAGCTAAAAGCCACAGAAATCCTTCAATCTGATTGGCTAGAGTAAATTTGTTAGAGAAATTGTGAATTTGTTATTACAACAAGTCGTTATGAAACAAGATCCTGATCTATATGTAGAATTTGTAGAGTGTATTGATTGGATGCAAGGTCTGTGGTATCTTCTCTGAAATGTTACAGATTTTTATGAAAAATTATTAAAATGTTGAATGTTCCATGAAATAGAAATTGATTAAGCATCCACAGTATTATTCATTTCAAGGAAATGCCTTTAGGGTACTGCAAACCTTACAATTGGTCTGGGATGTCATTTTGGAATAAAATGGTAGAATTTGATGCAAATATTGAGACATGGATCATGTTTCTGTTCAAAGTTCTAAATCATTATATGAACACTTTTGTTCAAATCTCTGACTATGCTCACAATCCTTATTATAATAATAGCAAATGTAATATCTAGTTGTAATGATGTCATTACAATTGTAAGATTGGCTACGACATGAAAGCTACTTGGTCTTTACTCCAAAATAAAGGCTTGCATTCACCCAATTGTTATACTAGTATACTTACAGTTGATTTGAACCTCAAATAAAAAGATCATTTTCATTCAGATTTTTTCAGGAAATAAGCAAAATGCAATTTGTTCCAAAATCAGATAGTGGACCAATCATAAGGTTTGTCTTGATCAGATCCCCTTAGCATTAAACTTACTGTAATAGTACATTTTTCATCAATGGTAATTCCATGCTAACTTTGATTATGATTGGCTGTTTAACAGTCTAACTATCAGAGTTATCATGAATGATAAATTTTATGTACCAGGTATGTAAGATTTGTGAGCAACAACATATTGGGAGTTTTCAGAAGTAGTATGAATCACCAGCATCTTTTAAAGAATGTGAATTATTGTTTTTTCCAATAGGTTCAAGAATAAACATGGATGTAGATGTATGGTGCCCTTGAACAATAACTGTCTTTATTTTCTTCTTTTAACTTGTAATTTGTAATTTTGATAATCAAGATCTTCATGGGTGACTGTGGGAGGTGGGGGGGGGAACAAGAGGACATATTCCCCCACCTGAATTTCAAACTTTGCATGGGAGAGTTTGTCTCGTCCCCGCTAAGTGAAAACAAATCTCAAAATATAATTGTGCATGGATGTCTTTAATTGCATTGTTCAGAAATACGCTTTTCATTTGTGTCTGTCTTAGGGCTTTATGCTTGAAACATCCATAAATATATGATATTTTTCAGAAATTGTAAATACTGTTTTGTGTTTCAGTTCACCATTTCATTTTATTGCTAAGTGAAAAAGTGAATTCAATTAAAGTGATGCTTTGTAAAAAAAATATATATTCACTTTGCGTGTGTTGTTTATGATATCAAAGTCATGATCAGGGAAATAATGTTTTCAGTTGAATGTTTATGTGATCAGGGGCAGTGAAGGAAGTTTTGATAGAGGGGACAAAATAACCTAAATGAGACGTCATATTTTTCTCAGTTAAATTATGGGTGGTAACAGAATTACACAACTTGGAACTCTCATTTTTATACTACTCTTGGCCCTTTCTTCCCTTTTCTCTTTTTTTTTCTTTCTCCCTTTTTTTTTATCGTTTCTTATAAAATTGTAGGGGGGAGCAGTCACATCCATGCCCATTTCCTGTGGTGCTGCCCCTGTATGTGGCACGTCATGAGGAATAGAAATTAAAGGAGATGTGAAAACGTGGATAAGAATGTTAGTTGTCAAGTTGCCCACTAGAGAAGATATTTTATCAAATATCTGAAGAGTATATGCAGTACTTATTTGTTTTGTAGTTGCATTTGAGCAAAGTTTTTAAAGCCAAATGTTATTTACCAATGGCATGAAATGCCAAAGTTCTCAACACATTTTAACAAAATATCGTGCTGTAGTTATAAAAATTCAATCTGAATTGTGGTGATAGTAAGAATGTTGCGAAACATTTACAGAGTTGTAATCAAAACAAAAAGGCAGAATCTGCCTCCTGTGATCTTTCATCCAATTTTCAGAAAAAGGGTTCCTCTTGCGACAGCCACCCAATTGACATAAAAGATTGTCGAGACTTCCGGTTCACTCACCTCCTTGCTGTCGCAAACGGAACTCTTCCCCAATTTTCTTTCAACCCAAAGGGGATTTTCCTTTCAAATCTGACAAATCTTTAATACAAAATTTGCCACATCAAGACATGCTGTTCGGAATTTATGCAAACATTTTTGGGGCTGATTCAAGAATCTTAAAGCATAAACAAAAAAATCCTCCCCCAAAATGAAAAGAAGAATTATCATAAAACTCTATCATCAAAGAATAATGGAAATAAGTGCCCTTTCCCCTCACTATGTGGAAGTCATCAAATGCAGCATGAATTATAATAATGTGCTTCACTTGCTGGAAGTGGTAATTTTGATCACATCATAAATGTTTGGATCTGATATTTCCTTAATTGCCAATAAGTCTACACCCACTTCGTCTAATTGCCGTTTGGTCTAATCTCACATGGTCTAATCCTATTTCGTATACAACCAATTTGTCTACTAAACATTTGGTCTAATTGCAATTTAGCCAATTTAATTACCATTTTGTCTAATATCCACTTCTTCTAATACCACTTAGTTGATATGATGAAATGTTTATGAACCAAATTTTCATTTTAATTAGTAATTCGAAGTATAAAATAAGTAGACTAATTGAAATTAGACTAACTGGGTATAAGACTAAATGAGAATGAGACTATTAGACCAAATGTAGTGTAGACCAAATGGCAATTAGACCAACTCGACAGTGGACCGAATGGGTATAGCCCATGTGGTAACAGAGAAGTATAGAACAATTAATGTCTATGTTTAGACCAAGTGCATATAAATACATGTTACCCCTGCTGCAATGGAGAGAACAGTAAGGTCAACTTACACTGCATAGCTGGCAAACGATGAGGAACCTTAAAGTAAATTAAAATAAAACCCCCTACTATGTATTTTGATATGGCTAAATGAATGAGTATATTCATGTATTTCCATATGATTTTGTTTCATTTTTTATTTCTAATGAGCAACCTCCATATTTGAAATATAATAGGCATGCACCTTGGGCTAGTGCACTTACTATACTTCTGGTTATTTGAAAATCCATTTACAGGGCAGCTAGTGCATGATCATATTCTCTTGAAGCCTACCATGGTAAGAAACATTTATGCCCTATTCTTTTTTTTCTAGCTCTCTAATTTTTTTAATAATTATTGCATATTTTTTGTTTGCTTGATTTGTTTTAATTTTGCGCATTTGAAACCATGGTCTAAACCAGTTGTTTGCCCTTATAGCTTATATGCCTAGGCCAGCCCCCCTTTTTTTGTAAATTATTGTTGAGTTCATCCCGGAATTCCATAGGTCATAGGTCATTTATGCCCAAATAGGCCTCCCATTAAAAAAAGAGAAAAAAGTCATTGCATGGCCGTTTGCTTGCCATGGGCATGCATGCATGAATACTGCATGGGCGGCATATTAATGCATGTAGGCCTAGAAAGCAATAAATGTTGCCTCACGCGTAATAAAAAAATATTCTAAATGAAGCAAATGTATGCGGACATAGGCCTAAAAGTTACGACAAAATGAAAAAAAAAAATCCCTTCATGCCCCCCCCCCCCCCCCCTCCCCCATTCAAACCGGACCAATCTGCATGGCATTGCGCAATGCACTGTGCATTCGACCGTGTGCACAAAACTCAAGAGAGTCCTCCGAAACTTTCAGCCTGTCTCGCTCGGCAAACAGGTATTGAGCGGGATTTCAAACAACACTTCCCCTTAACATCCGGCCGGCCGAGCGCGCGTCTTGGATTTGGATGGACGTCTGGTGATACGGCTAATCTCTTCACGCAACCTCGAAGTCTGAACGAAACAGAACTGATTTGGACTTAATTTCCGACTGTCACATTGAAGACCGCTGGACATATCTCCACATTGGTTATTCTTACACTTGTTAGGTAAGTTTGAAGACACACAATGGCACTAGAAACTGTCTGCATGATTACGAAAACGCTTTTTCACAATCACAGGGCGATTTTTTTTTGGCAAGTTCTATGCTCCATCAATTTGATCTCGTGCCTGTGGGAGGAATGGAAAAAGAAAGTTCAGGGGCCGATGGCCGCATGAGTAAATGAGTTGACACTAACTGACTATTAAAAAGGACAAATAGATGCCAACAAAAAAAGAAAACGTTTGCATATGATTAATAATATGGTAAGAATTTGCGAGCGAAACGAGACGCGATAACCTGTTGGCCGGAGTGTTGTCTGTTGGTCTGTGATTTTTGTGATTGTCAATATCTTTAAATGGACTAGGCCTAACTGAAGTCAAAACACATTTTATCTTGGTAATGATTTTCATGTGTTTTTCATGGAATTTTTTGCTGTCGTACCCCTGCCAGAACCCCTCCCTGTCAACACAAGTGCATCTAATTTTGTCTGAAGCCAGGAGCAGCAATAATAGACATTGGGTGATTTCAAGTACGGTGTTGAAATCTGGTGTTGGTGTTGTGACAACACCAACACCAGCCACAACACCGTACTTGAAATCAGGCTGGTGTTGGGATTGACCTCGGAAAATATGACGTATTTCCGGCAGTTCGTGTTGAATGTTGTCTGCTGAACCCAGCACTGCGGCTGGTGTTGACGATCTACGTGCAATTTCCCCATTCACCAACACCAACCCCCAGGGATTGGGAAAATCATGATTTCAAGTTCGGTGTTGGTGTTGGCAATCTCAAGCTCGTGAACGGGTGGCGAACACGATGAAACATCCCCGTAAAATTAGCTTTTACAGTTAAGATGAGTACAAATCATTTGAGCTGTATATATTTTGATGAAGAATAATGTTTACTCTTTCAAATTCTTGAATTAATTAAAACATTGGTATTCTGTACGATGAGAATTTAATGCATTTCTCTCCGATTTCATTTTCGTCGTCGAGACTTCTCGCGTGAAGTTGAGATGATTTAGCAGCGCAGCGCAGAGGCGTGACGTCATGTGTTATCGATAACGCAATAGGTATCATTCCTCTGAACCCAGCTCGGTGTTGGAGCTCGGTTCAGCGGCCTTTTTACGCTCTCAACACCAACACCAACGCCAAACACCGAACTTGAAATCACCCATTCTATTAGTAGGGTGTCTGAAGCCACACTGAAAAGTGTCAGCATAAAACAGGCTGATTTAGGGGAAAATATGGCACATATTTTCGGGGAAGTTCAGGCTACTAGAAAAATGTGATCTGAATTGATTATTAACTTGTGTTTGGCATGTATTGATAGAGAAAATTCAGGGGCTTCTTTTGACAGTAAGGACAAGTTTATATGATCATTTTAAATAAGGATTTAGAGATAAATTGCAAACCCTTATTTTTGTGTGTGTTGAGATTGCCATTTCTCCATGCGTTTTCTATGGGAAAATGAAATTTCTGTTTTGCACAATTTTTTTCACTTTGTCGCAATTTTTCATTGTGATCTGGTTTCCAAATCTTTATAAAAATCATACCATCAGATAGAGCATAAAAAATCCTATTGGACTCTTTATGGACAAGTTTTTGGCATTAATAATGAATTTATAACAGCTCTCGGAAGCTAAAAATTTGGATTTGTGTGTGTCCATTTCTTAACTACACAGACTATTGCAGAGAAATGCTGAAAATTGACCTAATTTCATTCTTCTTTTTTGCAGCCAATAATTTGATTTTTTTTCTATGGCAAGTGCCCCCAAGGCCGAGTCTGCGCAGTCCCCCTTGTCTGCGCACACGCGTATCTGCGCGATTCTAGTAAAAGAAGATACGCAATGAATACAGACTTTACACATGCAATACATAGACAGATATGCATTAAAAAATCCAACTCAAAATGGTGGAAAAATAATGAATTTTGGGCTTTTCATTTGACGGCCTCAAAATGCAGACTTTCTCATCAAAATCCCCGAATCATGTGCAAAGTGAATGGTTGCGCAGACATGGGGTATAGTGAGACCACCACATATCGACCACCTTGCGTGCATTAAAATTATTGCGTATTACAAACGATACGCGCGGGAGAGTAGGCGCAGTGTCCATAGGAATGGTAAGAATCGATTTTACGAGAGAAAGAGAAGGGGAAAAAGGTAAAAATTTAGTAGAATTTATCAAAATTGTTTAGACCCGAACCCGCCCAGTTTCCGATAGGAAACGGCTTTAGAACAAATATCCGTCGTCAATCGTCGAATCATGTGCCGGAGCTTGCAGTAGAAGTAGTGAGACGATCATTTAGCATGTTGACATAGAACTGATTTGGAAGAGTCAAAATATTTCGCCACCGCGACAAGAATCGGCCGTAAACTTAGTGTATCGCGGGTGGTCAGTTTCAAAAGAAGGGTGCAAATGTAAAACCGTCGTATTCGTTGTTCGCAGATATATACGCGAATTGAATCTGAGTAACTGATCGAAACACGGGAATCTGATCTGCTCAATTTTCTGCACAAATGAGACGAAAACTAGGTAAAACTGATAAATATTTTCGCTGATATGATGCTTAGAAAATTAGGTGGTCGATAAGGGGTAGTTCCAACCATACCAATTTTTTTCAATCTTAAAATGACTGCACAAAGTTTTTTCCAAGAAAATCCTATATGTCTTTCATACTTTTATGAGATATTTGGTACACTTACATTAATATTAACTGAAAGATTTTGTGAAATAAAACAAATTTCATGTTAAAGCTTAATTCATACCGTTAGTTGCGCAGACTTGAGCCTTTTGGGGACTATCATCATACTTTGTTTGATCGATGAACAGGCTTAGTCCTACTCGTTGGAGTAAGCTCTAAACTAAACTATAGGTAGTGTACCGAAGTGGATTGCACCAGTGCGACAAGGGTGAGGGGGGCTATTCGTCCTTAGTAACCCCAAAATGACTGGAGATCTAATTCTGCTTTGAATATGTTTATAATGAGCGTACACTGTTGAGGGAGGGAGATTGTGTCACTGTCATCATCATGGCAATGGCGTATCCAGCATCAGCCATGACGAAGAAATGTATGGGCCCATGCACAGCATATTATTAGAGTCACTATTGTCCCTAGGCAATTGGGCCCATGAAATGCTTTGCAGGATCTGATGCTGGATGCCTGCCTGTCATGGAGTCCTATTGCCAGGCTTAGCTAGGGACTTTTTTTAACGTTAAGTTTAGTTGGATCTTGACTTGTTGAAGTTTCTAATGCCTGGGTAAATGACATTTCTGTTTGGGCTGGTCAAAATTTTGCCAAGTTTTTTTTCACTTTATCGAAATGGTGCATTATGATTTTATATCTAGATCTTTGAAAATAATTTTACCTTTACTTTTACCCAAGATTCTGGTATAGTGCTGATGATCCCAGCAGTCGTGCTTCAAGTTCAAGGCCTTCATCCTTCTCATTAGTTTGGTATCTTCATAGCAGTCTAGCTTGGAATCTAATTCATAGCAATAGAAAACAGGAAGAATTCTGAATTCAATAAAAGATCTGCGCTTTTTGTTGACAGGTTTTTGGCAGATCTTACCCAAAATTTGAATTCAATTAGGGTCTACAGTAGATCTACGACTATGGTAAAGCCCAGTGTTTCTGGCAAAATTCATTTGGCTTAATTTTATGCCCAACTACCTTTAAATCTGTTGTTAAATCTGCCAAGTGCCAACTAAGTGAATGTTTAGTCAATTTTCTTGTTTTTATTGGTGAAATTTAGGTTTGATTTTGATGGAATAAATGCTATTTTTAATTTTGAACTGAAAAAGAAATTGATATCATATGATATTAGTCATTGAGACAAGTGAGGGATTCAAACCCGTGCCATTACGACAGTGCAGCAGAGATGTTTCACCCAATGCCTTGATTAGACCACTCAACCAGCAACCAGAGCAATCGACGGCAGAATTGAGTGTTCTATAAAACGTAAAGGCTTAATAGGAAATGATGTCTAGATCATATATATTGCTTGTCAATCCAGTGAAAAAAAAAATGTTGGGGGAAATGCAGTCACATGATCTGTTTCCAGTTCAATGCCTACATTGCAGTTCTGCAATTCCAAATGTGTATACATGTATATATCTTTATTCCTTATAACAAGGGCACCTTCAAACAATGGCTCGTCTCGACCAATGGCATGAAGATCGAGAGTTGGCAGTCGAGGTCTACGCATCCCTGTGCCATGAGGAGACCCGTATCCTACCCTTCCAAGCTAAATCTCCGCAGCTGAATCTCCGCCGTTTCCTGGTCGATTGGCTTGCCATCGTGAGCGAGAACTTGGACATCGAAAGCCCGGCTCGTCATCTAGCCGTTTATCTTCTGGATCGCACCATGGATAGGTTTACTGTCAGCGGTGAAGCCTATTTACAGAGACTGGCTCTTGTCTGCCTCCTGATAGCAAGTAAGTTTACTCTGACAAGCATGGTTGTCCTCTTATGAAAATAGTTTTAAAATTGAATACAGAGTATTCACCTCACCATGACAGCTTCTGATCCAAATTTATATTTGGTGCAAAGGTTCACATCGAAACTCAAACATATCTTTTATCCAGTGTACTTATAAAGCATATCTTTGATTCAATGGTAAATAGTTCTCTGATCCAAAGTTTCAACTTTGATTCAGAGTTGAATATAATTTGAAAATTATCATTTGAAAAGTATCTCTCTCATCTAATGTTAAAATTCTTAGAGAGCTTTAATAGCTTTAAAGCTGATACATTCCTCAACTTTTCATTGCAGCAAGGAGTTAGTTTCTTGAGATTTGACCGGACCTCCCAAATTCCTTGACAGAACTCATTTCAGGCAATGGAAAGCTGCCATCAACATCATAATGATAAAATACACTTTTTTCTGAGCTTCTTTCATAGTATTTCAAATTTTGAGAGGTGAGGGATTTTGGAACCCACTGATATAGTTCCTAATGGCAATAATATATATTTTTAATCTAGAAAAAGTGCAAATAGGGAAAGGTTCAGCACACCTTGAAATTATACTCTCAATAATCATATTTGTTTTATTATGACACACAGCCAAATTTGAAGAGAAGGAAGTCAAAGTGGTCAAACTGACCAATCTTGCCAACCAGATCAACTCTGATGAAACGGCCAAGAAGGAATTCTTCCAAATGGAACTCCTGCTCCTGGATTTCTTTGACTGGAATATCTCAGTCCCGACGGCACTCCACTTTGTAGACTACTTCTTAATGGATTCTATCGGGCCAAATGATCTTCATGGAGGCAAACCTCTCACAAACTTTGATGCCTTGATTTACCTGGAGAGATATGCACAGTACTTCCTTGAGATTAGTTTACAAGGTAATCAAGATATATTTTTTGTTTTCATATAATCAAGCATTTAGATGTAATACCAAATATCCCCTTAACAATGACGTAATGATCTTCTCTCTCTCTCTGCTGAAAACCTTTGTCTACCTTTCTTGTGATATTTTTTTCAGCAAGATTTTCTTTTTTCAAGAAATTATCGAATGAAGGCCAAAGTCTGACTTGGTGTTTAGTGTGACAACAACTTTCTTATAATTTGAATGTACCACATAACACTATTTAATGAAAGCCACATAACACTATTTTATGAAAGCCTTAAATGTTACATTTTCATTTGAAAAATATTAATGCTTATCATAAATGAAAATTGGGAATGGTCATTTGAGAAAAGTTGTTCACGAGCTCGCTTTGAACTGGCTTAGTATTTTCAAGGAGAGCACAGTCGCGGTAAAGAAAATTATCGGCTTGCTTACTTAACTTTTCACTTCAACATTTTGAGGAAAGAAAATTTTCACTAGAAAGTTGAAGATAATATCATTGGCTTTTATATATTAGAATACTTTGTTGAAAATAAGTATTTGGTAGATAATGCCTAATTGTATTGATACAATTCTGGTATATAATGTTCAAAGCCTACTGCTTAGAAAAAAATGCATAGCTATAATTATACTGTATTCAAATAATAAATTTCCTTTGTAGAGTAGATATTCAACTTTACAATACATAGACAGTGTTTTGAATTAATCCCAAGTTCAATGGTGGCCATGACTGTGGATGCCCTGTTGAGTTTTAAAAAAAAGTTTTTAATTTTTTTTTGTGAGAGTTGTTTTATTTTCCAATCCATTTTAATCATACTTGTGTCTGGGGCTTCTATGATATGATACCAAAACCTAATAACAGATTTTATAACAGATAATGCCATTGGATATCGACCAGTTTCTGATTAGAAGTTACTGCACTTTTATTTAAACCAAGGGTACATTTTATTTGAATATTTATGTATCTATGCTGTAATAAACCCCTAATTGAAATTGGCACTCTGGAAAAGTGACCTTTCCTGGAAAATATTGGAATAAAAGGCCTGCATAGAAAACAAATTTGTAACATGTTCATGAAGAAAAGAGGAGTCAAAGAAGAAGAAAATGAGAAGGGTATCCTATTGTATTCACTTCCTGTCCCCCCCCCCCCATTCAGAGTTCATGGCCTAGCTACTGAGTGGCTTATTGTGTTAATATCCTGTCTCTTTTCATTGAGAGGGGCCTTGATTGCTTTTATTGATTTTGGGGGATCTTTAGAATTTTACATAATACCCATATTATCATGCAAGTGTGGACTGGTATTTGCAGCTTAAAGCCTAAATAGTATAACACCTTCTTACAGTTATAATCTGGGATCCAGTTGCTTCTTGATTTATCCCCATCTTATTCTAAAATATTTTACCTCCTGAAAATTAAGAATTGTGATAAGGTCATGAATGTCAGGATAATGGGTGAAAGAGCTTTCAAAATGCCCTTGATTTTCTCTGAAGTTTCCTCTCCTATGAGAAAATAATCACATCAAAAAGCCTTGCGAGTATGGAATGTAAATGTACACTGTAAAGTGAGTTGTGCCAAGTGAGTTGGTGGTCAGAAATCTTCTGTGCCGGTTGGGATCGGCCACTGCCGTCCACTGCAGCGGTAACACTGATGATGGGTGCGAGTGAGTTATTGGACTTCACTTGAATGTATACGGTACTGGTATGCCTCCAACAGCCTATGTGCATATCGATGGTGCCAGAGAAAATGGGACATCCCAGTTATTTAGAAAAGATTTTAATTATTTGAATGTCAAGTAGAATGAAAAGAATACTGATTGTCTTACATGTACTCTCAGATGGAATGTAAGCCTAAAGTGTGCTACCGGCCGTCTCTTGTTTTGTCAGAACACCGGAATGGGAAATACATCACAAGAATCCATAAATTTGCTTCAGACAGATTCTAATGGCTGGCATATAGTAGAGAATTCATCCAGTTCTTATTAGTATTCACATTAGTTCTGAAGATTAATAGTGAGTCTTCAAATGTTTAAATTGCATAATGTCATTGCCTATTATTGTCTCATGGATTCCACGACTTGGGAATTTATCTACATGTTCTTCTCATTGTTTCAATTTTAGTGAAGAATAATAGTGAGTTATTGTCAAATATTTAAATGGTGCTTTGTCATCAGGGTTGGGCTCAATTACTTTCTTCAATTACAATGGCGTAATTGACCAAATGTTCAATTACAATTTACATTCTTTTAAATTATAATTACCTATTACTTTTGTCAATGACAATTACAATTAATTACAATTTCAATTACTTTCTACAAAAGTCATAAATGAAATCGATTTGTATTCTGTATTTTATGTAATATAATTTTGTACTCTTAGTAAATAAGCTTCCATTACTTAACTTGGCGATATTTATTTTGTAAAATTTTATACTTAAGTCTAGTATGATATGCTCAATGATAATTATATCCTTAATTTCCTTCATAAATTTTGTTGAATTTTGTATTTACTATGTCAATGATATCATACATCTTAATTTATATTTCACAGCTATTGTTTTGTCTACAGGATAGTTTTCACATTTCGTCAATTAAAAAAAAAATGAATACAGTACTAGTCACCATTCTTTGAATCACTATTGCCTGTTTCGGCCGGAGAGCAATGGATTTGGTCCACTGATCATGCTGATTCTATTGTTCTCTGGCTGAGGCAGGTGGTGCTGAGTCTGGGAATTGTGACTGGTAGTGTATTTTATCTCTAAACAATTTTGTATTAATGATAATTCTGATTTTAAATGTTATTGAATTCACTCATTACTGTACATTACCCAAGTTACTATTTTATCTATTATGTATATATTGTTATTTTATGTTAACAGGACCAGGCTGGAAAACAGTTAATCTGAGCCTGTTATCCTGTATAAAGATATTTTAATAAAAAAAAATAAATAAATAAATAAACATAGCACCACCTATTTCAACATAATTCTATTAAAGTTACAGAGTAACTGACAAGATGAATGTTTATGTTTAAGAGCACAGATTCTGCCTACGTGTATTACACATACTCTTTGATGCTGAGGCAGTTTACATGAAAAAGGTCATGAAATTAAATCATAAAGTAAGTTTATTGTAAAGTAATTGAATGTAATTAAAAGTAATTGACAATAATTAAAGTCAATAACATTTTTTTCTATTACAATTATAATTACTTTCCCTTTCAAAATTTCAAATACAATTACAGTCATTGAAAAAAAATGTCATTACGTAATTGATCAATTAATTACCTTGTAATTGAGCCCAACCCCGTTTGTCATTGCCTCTTATTACTTGGATCTCTTATCATGCTCTACTCGTTAGATCACACATTCTCCACATTACAACCGTCATTGGTAGCAGCAATCTGTATAGCAGCATCTCGTATATGTCTTCAACTCTCACCTACCTGGACAAACCAACTTAAGAAACTTACCAAGTACTCCTGGGAACAGATCTCCCCTTTCATTGAGACCATGCTCAAGTAAGTACAGGGGGATGTCGATAGAGTGCATACTAGGCCAGGGACGAACACCCTTTTTGCCATTCGATTGCTTGCCAGGGTAAACAATCAAATAGTTTGAACAATGAAGATTCCTAGATCATCAGAAATCACAAAAACGTTCTCACAATAACTAAAGAACCGTTTGGTGAATCAACTTAAAACCTGGTTCGTTATTGGAGAGCCGATCTGATGAGATCCCGGGGACAAAGATCACTGAAGTAATTAAATTTACCATTCTCGTGGTAAATAAAGAACTGTTTAAGGGGTTAACTTTAAACTATTTTAAAGGTTCCGTTGCTCAATTTGCTGCTTAAACTTCATATTTCTTGAGATTCTTGCTTCATGACATTAGTTGAAACAATTCTAGAGATATTGTAGTATAATATTATATCCAGTTCCTAGTTTCATTTTGGTTATCCGAAAATTGAATGTGAAAACAGTGAACTGTCAGTGAGAAAACGATAACATGATTTTCCACATGTAAATGTAAGTAGAAATATTTTATTTTTGTTCACCTTTATTTACTATTCCATTGCTTTCAGAGCACATGAATCAGACGAAAAGGCTGCCAAACGCAACACCACAGTCAGTAAGAAGACACACCATGGATATGTCACCAGTACCCCTGCCAGTGCTCCTACTACGAGTATACCAATACAACCAACGGCATGTTAATCTAGGACGCGGATGGTGTCCAGATGTCAGCGTTCTTGATAGTAGTATATACATGTAGCGACTGTACTCTGCTTGAACGCTGAGAAAGGACAACAAGGTGGATATCAAGGAATCTTTGCGTCACCTTAAATCACACCATTGCATGTGCTGGTATTGTTTTGCTCTCGACTTGATGAAATGACAGTGGTCAACATGGTGCAAGCTTCTGTAGGTGACCAAAGGACAGAACTCATCGAGAAGCTTCGGGATAGATGATCAACTGCTACACCTCTTGGAGATGGACCTTCTAGACATAAATGGAGTATAAATTTGATGGAAGTGTACTGTATGGATTAAGGTTGACATGTTCGTATAGTTTATGCTATGACAGAACTTAGGAATTGGTGATCAATGGCAGTACCTCTCAAAGTCAGTCACAAACCGTCCTTAAATTTGGTAGGAGTTTGCTGTATGAAGGAAGGTTGTACCATGAAGTAGAATTATTTAGTCTTCTTCACACATGCGTAAGGTACTGTAGCTTTGAATGGCCGGAATCCTTCTTTATAGTGTCTTGTCACATCAAATTCTCCAATTTCACCATCACCGAATGGGGATCAGGAGATTTGGTGTTAAATCGTGCCTGCGGCACAGCTGAGAACATGACTGTTAAGTATAACCATTGATTTACTATTTACAATCAGGCTGAAGCTGGCTAAAATTCATGGGAATTCTGTTGTTGCAGTTTGATCAGGTTCTGACAAAGTACTATTTTTCCTCTTAGATTATAATGTAAAGGTTATATCACTGCTAAAACCAACTCCTGTGTTATCTACCTCAACACAATATGAATGTGGTAACTCAGTTGGAGTCTTAACTCTTAACAGAATGTGCCATTGTTCAGGACAAACTTCTATGCAGGCATGCTGTACGTAAAAATGTAAAAGTTAAACAGGGTCACGTTTGAAAGTGTGTACAACATATCATGTAAACGTTTGTGCATTGGTTAGTAGTGTACACACTATGAAAAGAGTCTTACAGCTGAATATTATCGAAACCAAAGAATACATCTATTTATGCTGTAAGGTTGGCATTCCTGATTGTATACAGAAGCAATTTACATGGCTCATGTTAACAGATATATGTGTTAACAGATGCTTATATGTGTTTACATATTCAGATGTTTTGGTTTTCATATTGTTTTTGAAGAAAAATTTCCGTTTAATCTTGTTGATTTTTTTTTTTTTACACCCAACAATTGATGTGTGTGATATGTACCAGTCAGTGTTCAAATCATGTTTTGTTTTATAATAGTCTTTCAAAAAAATGATCAAGCAGCTTGATGATACGCAAATAATATTCATGGGTGCAATGGACAAAAAAATTCATGAGGTGAAAGATGAAATGATTCATGCAACGATGCATAGCGGAGTTGAATGGATCATTCATTTCATCTTTCATCGAATGAAGTATTCTATCCATTGATCGAATGAACATTCATTATTCGTTTTATATGACACCTAAAAATAGATTCTTGTCATTTGGCATTTATAAATTTGAATGCGAAAGTGCATTTAGTGCCAACGCAGTCTTTTGATTGTCGCAAACATACAAACACACACATTGTGTAAACACGAGTGTTTTTACGCGTACTGCCGATGGTCTTGGTGCGCGCTTGCAATGGACAAAATTATATGGATCCTAAAAATCGCACGATAGATGGATCCAAAATTGCAAGGATTATTATGTCATTGTAAAACAACCAGTCAAATTACAAGGATCTATAAAGGTGTCATACATGTATAATCAAAATTATGCAATACACATTACAGGGAGTAAGAAAGAGAAGCAAAGAAATAAAGGATTATAATCTTTATTCCTTTGATGAAAAGAAGCCTTTCATAAATGATAAGATGGACAGTATTCATACTAGGTGAAGACAGGTAATAATATTGTAGTATTAGAAATTAAGAGCCAAGTGGTGTATGGAATGGGACTCATATGGCCAGTGGAGGACCGGACCCGGAGGAGACAAAGCATTGGAGGGGCACAGCATTGTTCACAAAGAATACAGTGCCCCTACAATCATTTGTCTCCTTCGGGTCACGGTCTGCCACTGCATATGGCTCAGCAAGTGATGTCAGAGATATTCCATGAGTTATGCCCAATATTCCATGAAATAAAGCCAACACCCAAAAAAGATATTATTAAGCAAATTATGTCAGTTCACACTTTCAGTTGACAGAACCCCATCTCATAAAATGATTTTGATCCCAGAAATTTCATTTATTTATAGCTTTATGATATCATTAAGTATAATTACTGCTCATCCTATTTGCATTGCTTATATAGCATGCGTTCTTTATTTCTCGCATTTGTGCATTCGTGGAAAGCATGCAATGTGTGTATGACTTAATATTGAACACCAAGTTTTGTACATGATCTTCTGTCAAATTATTGTGCTTTATTGTGCAATACGCTCTCATATAGCACAGGCAAATTTTGCGAACCAAAACATACATGTAGGTTTTGATGCATTGTAGAATTACACCCCCCCCCCCCCTTCCCGAAAATATTTAATACTGCATCAATTCTGTAAATACCCAGCTGAAGAATAAGTATATGCATGTATATTTCATGCATCAGAAAATAGCGAAACTTCTTTTTAATACATATTTCATACAGTGGCAATTAGGTTTAAGTAAGTTATTGATTATGTTTAATATTGTATTCAGGTTTAAATGACTTTCAACTGAGTTGAAAACAACAAATGTATTCATTTTCAAAACAGAAAATCATTTTTGAAATAGAAAATTACTGTCCTTATATTGCTGAATTATACGAGCTTTATATGTTCATTATCATTTCTTATTGTTATATCAGCTGTACACTATTCTACCTCATCAACTCTAGTCCAGTAATGTAATCAGATTGTCTTTAGTCACCTTTCCTGGGTTGGACTTAAATATAAATTATCCTTAGAGAACTTCACTAAGAATTTTTCTAACCTGAATTTGGTTTATGGTTCCAACATGGTATCTACATATTCAGTCATGCTTAACCCTTAAAAGGACTGGGGGGGGGGGGACCATGATGGCTCCCCTCAACGCTTCGCACGATATGTCCGAAACGCAAAAAATATAGAGCCGCAGAATTTTATGACTTTTTCTTTGAAGTCTCACGCAACTTTTGAGATCAAATTAGTAATGTACGGGTATAGTTTTGCAAAGCCACATGCTTTTTTAAGAGACTATGTCATGCCAAAAATGGCTCATTTTAATCCTTTGTGTACAAAGTCTATATGGGAGATGAAATTCATAAATAAAAGGGTGATTATTTTTCATTCTAATTGGTCTGCTTAATTAATTTGATGTTTAATTTAGTTGTTAAATGGTCTGTAATAATTTCTATTGAAAAGAACAATGAAAAACAAAAGATGAAAACACCAAAAATACATATAAAGTTCTAAAAAACAAAGGAATACATAAGGAAACGTGGCTTTCGTAATTTTTCTTTGTGTCCTTTAAATAAGATTGCAAAGATTACATTAGGGGGAAAATTAAAATTTGAAATAATATTGGGTGTTAGATATGCAAATAATGTTTTCCGCATATAAATTTGCATATTTTATTCATAATAAATTCTACAAAATGTTGGGAATTTTTTAATGTATTGGCTTGTTTATGTGGTAAAGAATGTTCATGCCAAATTCAGACGTAATTGCGCGAACGGCGGTTGAGATCAAAAGGGGGCATCATGCCCCCCCCCCATCCTCAATAAATCTCAAAAAAGCCCAGTCCTTCCTTTTAGAGTTAAAACAAGAAGAGGAACGAATTTACCAAGCTGTGACTGAAATGTAATCATGTTAGCAACATTATTTGTGACTTTGGTTATGACTCAAGACATAAGTGCCCCAACAGCCAGATCTATAGGTATTGATACATGTAGGCTGCTCTTTGAATGAAATGAAGATTACTTAAACACCTTGGCCGTTAATTTATATTTTTCAGTAAATTATATTTAAATTTGGATAATATGAAAATAGCTCAATGATTCATATGTCGTGTATGAATATCTAAAGTGATATTAGAGAGTTTGGATATGACAAAGATGTCATGAATGATGAGTTTTGATATCTTAAGTGTTTTCTTGTTTGTGCTTCTTAAGTAAACATTTTTTCTTTGTCAGCTGACCTGGATTAGTTTTACTCAAGTTAAAAAAAAAAGTCCGTAGGAATATCTATGTGCTTCAGAATCACCGTTTCCGTTTTGATTTGTTTATTTTTTTCTTGTTGGCTATGTGACGTTTTTTTGCAATGAAATGTATTTCAATATTCACAACTCACTTTATTTCAGGTAAAAATATTGTACTCGTTCTTAAAGTGTACTGAAAAAGAAATATGTTATTTTAATCATATGCAAATGAAATGCTGGATTTAAGCATGAACACTGCTTTAGATACTTTCTCCCTAGAATCATGTATATTATGATCTGTTACGTATTAATAATTTGTAAAATAGATAAATAGAAAATAAAAAGAATAATATGATTAGGTATTCAAAGTAAGGATTAAACACATATTTGTTGTGTTAATTTGATCTCAAATACATGTAATGTGAACTAAGTGGATGCTTCACTTTTTGTTGTAGACATTCTGGCAAGTGTTAAAGCCATAATCATAACATAGATACCTTTTTCTGTCTCCTATAACTATGATAAATTCTTTTATAATATTGATATGATATTCATTATGTTGGAGAAGTGATTTCACTGGTATTTGTCTTGGTATTGACACGATTTATTGATATTTATGAATAAGTTTACAAACATTTACACTAAAAGCATTCCTAAGTCTTGACAGTAAAGTGTGCTGAATTGAAATAAGTGTGTGTATACATTCATCTTGTTTTGGATGAATGGAGTAAGCCAAGCAAATTGCCTTTTCAAATTGTTTTGTTATTTATTTTGTAAAGAAAGTTTTCTCATGAGTTAGAAGAAATGAAAAACATTTATTTATTCCATGAGTTGTGCCAAAGATAAAGAAATAGTATGAAATATCTCTTTACTATGTTAAACAAAAGTGAAAACAAAAGAATGGAACAAACACCACAATTAAGTTTGTTATTTGTGTTTAATTGTCATGTAATTTGTGTTGAGGTTCAGCCCCCACCCCCATCAAAATATATACATCTGGATATAAATTGTGAATGGAGATAGAGAGGGGGGCAGAGAAAGAGAGAGAGGGGGGGGGGGGTAATGTGAAAATGAACGGAATGAAAAAATAATATGTAAATCGATCTATGTTGTATATGCGTCGCTGTCCCGTTTGTATACCTGAAAAGGGTAGGGGTCGAAAGGGGCCCAAGTAACACCCTCATTTTGGGGAGAATGACTTACTTAAGTGCACCTTTAAAACATATTTTCTCCCCCCCCCCCCTCCCCGATAAAGAGTACCAAAAACGTCAAGAAAATGAATTAAAGAAATAAAACGAATCATATGACAAAAATCGCAAACCAGCAACCCCTGAAGTTATTGCCATTTTAGCACCAAAGTGATATTTCCTTGTGAAAAGCATGAGCTAACCCAAACATTTTTTTCAATTTGGGCCAAAAAGTGATGATTTCTTAATTAAATTCCAATTTCCAAAAGCTGCACTGGATGACCATCTTACCGACAATGAGTGTTCCTGTCCATTTATTTAGTTGGAGAAGCACTCATAAAGTAATGCAAATGAAAAACAATATAGTATATTATCGGGGTACTATCATAAAGCACTTCGTATCATTTATAGTTCTGCTTTCCGTTCTCAAACGGACCCACTTTTTCTTGAAAGTAAACAGTTGAAAGTCAAAGACCTGTATTTATTCCAGTTAGGGCACCTCATGTATAATTCCAATAATGCACTTCCCCATATTTCTTATGCATGTTCCCTAGAAATAAAATTTATCATAACTATACCCCACGAGGCACTGACGAATTTCATACAACTTATAGAACTTAATTATTGGCCCAAAATACATTCATATAGAACGGTCCTAAATTCTGGAACTCCCTTCCTTATAATGTTAAAGACAGTGTCATGGGCGGATCCAGGATTTTTCGAAGGGGGGGGGGGCACATTTTCCCGAGGGAAAATTTGACAAGCAAAAATTATTCACTTTCAAAAGGTGGGTGGGTCACACTTCTGTTTTAACGACATTTTTATATTACAAATTTTAATTGTGCCTCTCAAGGGGGGGGGGGGGGCACGGGCCGGCTGTGCCCCCCCCCCCCTCCCTGGATCCGCCAGTGGAAAGTGTCTCTTTAAATGTATTCAAACGTAAACTCAAACTTTCCTGCCTCATTCCTATAATTCTTCGCAACGGAACTAACATTCATTATTATCTTGTTTATCATCCTTACATTTTTTTTCTTCATTGTTTCATCTTTTTATTTTATATTGTCCAGTTATATCAACTTTCGTTATGTCAACAGATCAAGCTGGTATGTGGTCAGCCCCTCCCGTTTCTGACTTTTCCTCCGATTTTTTTTTCTTATTTATGCTTATCGTATTCTTCTTATTTTGTCTTGTCCTGTCCTGTCTCTTGTTTTGTCTTGTCTTCTTTGTCTTGTCATTCCTAATTCCATCTTCTCTCTTCTTTTTCTTCTGTCTATAATGCGCAGTGCATCCTTCATAGCGGAGACCTCTTTGTGTGACTAACCCTCCATCTAGTCATATGTTTACATCAATCTGATTTCCACCTTTTCGTTCCTTCCATTTTTTCTTTCCTGTATACGCATATAATGATTAAGTCGACAATTTACCTTTTTTTTCATTTCCAAGGGGGATCCGCACTTTACAAGCATATGTTTCATAGTGGACCCCCTCATTTCCATTTATGCTCAAATTTATACTGTTTTTATTTACGAGTTAAGAAAATGTTCATCTGTAAAATTGTACCCGATTTATATTACTTTTTATTATGTTTGAATGGAAATGAAATAAAGAATTGAATTGAAATAAATTATGCTTGCCTCTTGTAATTTTCACCTTATAACCAACTTGATTTTTAGGGGGCTCTTATAATTAACCGCCCTAACTCCCTCTGATGAAAGAAAAAAAATTGGGTGTTTCCCCACGTACGTACCTACAACCTGCAAGGCCAAAATACATTCAAAGCCAATCATCAAGCCTCCCTCCCCCCAAAAAAGCCCAAAAGTACATACGCCGTACGGCGAAACAACTGCCATGAGTAGGGAAAGGCGGGGTAAGTTGAGCATAGGGGCAAGTTGAGCCACCACCCCCAGGCCAATAATGAATGAGTCAGACATTATGGTGGTGTCATGTATTGATGACCCATTACATAACCCTTAACCCCACCACATTGTTTTCAACTTTGAAACAAAAAGTATTTTTTTAGAGGGAAAAATACAAATTTCAGCCAAAAAAGTAAAAAAGGGTGTGAAATAGATAAGTGTTTTTTACACACACACTTCTTTACATATAATAAAGCATAAGAACAACATTGTCAGTCCAGGTATGGATCTTCATTCTTGTCACAGTCTTTTACATGATGGATACATAAGAAATGTGTGGATGCGAAATTATCGCATTAAGTTCGGACTGGGGTAAGTTGAGCCAGCAAACATGGGGCAAGTTGAGCCATGGTAATTCTTATGGAAATGTAAATAAAAACACAATCAAACCTTAAAAAGCCATCGATATGCAGGCAGAAAAGAGCAAATTCACATGACAGTTCTTTTACTTTTAGAGAATGTTAGTATTTTTAGAGAATTAGCAAGTGAAAAGACTTTAAATAAAAAATTGACGTGCTGGTTCTTCCCGCATACATTTTGTACATAGTTTTTGTGGCTCAACTTACCCTCGAAGGTAGCACAACTTACCCCACAGATGGGGCAAGTTGTGCCACTTGACATCGTTTTTTTCAAAGGTCACAACGACTTTCAGTGTGGGGGTAGAAAGTTGTATATAGGTGAAAAAGATTTCCCAAGAATCATATTTAAAGGCAAGGTACTTATTTCTACATTATTATTAGTCATATCAATTCTATCATGCAAAATGCAAAAAGTGTCACAACTTACCCCGTCTTCCCCTACTGCTTTTAATTACTGTTCACTGCAGGTGCGGATCCAGCTTTCGCCAATATAGTCCAGGAAAAATAAGGTTTGACCACAAACAAATTGCAATAGAATTTTTTCAACGCAATGCATTTCCATGACGTCCCCAAAATGACATACTAAAAGTCCAGAAAAATCCATTTCGTGGAAAGATGTCTAATTTGCATAAATCCAAAATGGCGGCTACCGTAAGAATTTTTGATGATTGATAGTAGTACAAACATTGTTCTGATCATAGCACTTTTAATAATTATGATAAAAGCATGAAACTTTCACCAGTGTTATATCTTACCATAGGCTTCATTTTAAAATCAAAATGCAAGTCAAATTTGACCTCCGCTGACCTCTAGAGGTCAATGACCTTAAGGTCAATGACCTCTAAATATCAGAAAATTTATGTTTTGCATCATTAGTACATAATAAATATGGTTATAATGAAAACAAAATGATTCAATATTGACTTTCAAGGTATCTTGATATTTTAGAAAGAATTTGGTGGGTTATAAGTCTTGACCTTTGACCCGGGAGAGCTGGAAAAGGTCAATGACCTTAACATTTTAGAATATTGACACGTAGCATCTCTGATTTATGAACAGGCTTCTAGTGTAAAAATTGCAATACAATTAATTTGAGCACGATGCATTTCCATGACGTCACCAAAATGACATACTAAAAGTCCAGAAAAAGCCATGTTAGTACACAGCTCCTCGTCATAATATTTAAGGTTACCAAAAATTTTCTGTAGAATCTGATTTTTTTTGCTACTTCCCCTATTTTGAGGGTGCTGAACATGAATCTGCTTGTTGCCAAATTTATAATTGCCGTCTTCGACCGTTGCCATGGCAACGGATTCATTTATCAAAAATAGCTTGTATTTCCCTGTAAATCGTAGATAAACATGATATAAATTAGCCAATAGATAAAATTCAAGGTTCCAATTAAATACAAATGAAATTCAAAATATTTAAGATCATCAAAATGATTCCAATTGGCCCGTTGCCATGGTAACGGCTCATTTTTCGTCCAGAAAAGTAAAAATTTTGATTTAAAGTTGTAGAATCTGTTTTTTGTTTCATTTTCCCTGCGTTTAGGGTGTTAAAAATAGGAGTGGGTTTTGCTAAATGTATAAATACACTCTCATTCCATTGCCATAGCAACCAGATAATACCTAATTTGATAAAAATAGAAATAACATGGTAAAAAAAGACAATGGCGAGAAATACAATAAAAGCGACCTACATGTAATTTACATGCATTGGGTTTCTCCCACTCATTTACTAAAAAAACTACATAAATGTTATGCATGAGTTTATTGGAATGATAGGAATCGATGTTGCCTTGACAATGCTTGAATTTAAAGATAAATATCAATTGGCCGTTGCCATGGTAACAGCTTATTTTTCTCAGAAAAGTATACATTTGATAAAATATATTGTAAAATCTGAATTTTCTTTCATTTCCCCTAATTATATGATGCTAGATCTATATGTGCTTGTTGCTAAATGTATAAATACAATCTTAGGCCATTGCCATGGCAACCAAATATCATGGGGGAGATAATGGTGGAGAATTATGCTTAAAAGTGTTAAATATAATAATAAGGGGGGGGCATACATTTGATGAATGAACATTTTAAATCTGTCAGGAGGCGATGTGGTCTTGACCTCCTAATCTGATATTATTGCCATAACCAAATTGGCAGGTGGTGTCCATTTTGAAAAAGTAAAAGTAAAATTTTGGAAATATATGGATCTATATAATGATATTTCAACAAAACATTGGGTAATCATTAAATACAATTAATCATATTGCACAAGTTTCATGTCATATGATCAAGGTCAGAGGTATTTTACGATCACCAAACACTTGCCAGAATGTCTACAACAAAAAGTGAAGCATCCACTTAGTTCACATTACATGTATTTGAGATCAAATTAACACAACAAATATGTGTTTAATCCTTACTTTGAATACCTTATCATATTATTCTTTTTATTTTCTATTTTTCTATTTTACAAATTATTAATACGTATCAGATCATAATATACATGATTCTAGGGATGATTAACAGCAATAACATAAAGATGAGAGAAGAAAACGTATAGAATTTCTAGATAGCTTTATCTACAAGAAAGTGATTGAATATTTTGGAAGTCCACTATTTCGAGTTCAGTTCGGAAGCGACCTCCGACAATATTTCATTGAGAAAGCAAGTTACCAGGGATAAAGCATGGTCTTTCTGCCCATATTCGACTTTTGGCAGAGACATTTCACGCACGACGTCACTGTTGTCGTCATCGAAGAGATCATCGTCAAAGTCTGTCAGATCACTAACTGTTGTGAACGTGTCGTCATCGTATTCATCATCGCTAGCGATGCTGGAAAGGCTGTCATTATCCATTTGATCCATAAACCTTAGCAGACTAGATGTAGAATCCGATAGGAACGATTTGCTATCACTTTCAATCGAGACATTATGACCAGATTGATAAGAGTCATCGACGTTGTCGTCTTCGCTTTCGATTTGCTTTAAGATGTTTACCGGATAGTACAAGGTACTTTGTAAGCCGTCTTCCAAACTCCATTCGGATGTTGTGTCGCTGTAAGCATCACTGATATTTGTAGAATGGAACTGTGTTTCAATAAATAAGATAAAATGTGTCTAATATTAAATTCAACAGAAACGGGCCTCCAAAGTACATTAAGGAAAGAGTACTTTAAGATTTGGCGGGAGAACTTAAAGGAGAAAATTTGCAGAGCCAGAATAGGCCATACCTTTGAAGAAAGGGAAGTTTTCATAACTTTCTCATAGTCTGGTTGTCATGCATTTCAAAGAATATAATTTTTTTTCAGCAGTGCATGGCTTACCATTTTGAGGGCCTCTGTTGTCAAAGCATTCTTTCGAAAGCCAGCGCTGGCATCCTCGGTAACTGTGAACAAAGATAGATTATAGTTGATCAAACTTGAACATGTTGGATAAAAATTATTTTATAGCACCAATATTAAAATTGAAGTAGTCTTGTTTATTAGTAGTACAAGAAAAAATCACGTTTCGTTTACTAAATATGAATTGAATCAAATAGTTATGAAATTATCTTGAAATTGAGTTGACAATATTTTTTCTTCGTGTCATGTGTGTGAGATGGGATTCTGATGAAGAATATCGCCTATACCTTGGAGGAAACAGCACAATTTTGTCAAATTCTTTCCCATACTATTTCGAAGTCGGGAGAAATATCTTCGCACACGTGAAGATCGTCGAGCCATTCTCTTTAAAAGATCTAAAGACAGGAGCTAAGCAAACGTCTTGATCGCAATGAGAATTCATAAAGAATGAATTGTTTACGTTGCTAATGTAAACGGAAACTTGCAAGTTTCTCTGTTACGTATGATTTTTAATAAGCGGTTTTAGTATCTCGTTCCTGATTGGCCCAAAGTTTATTTTGTTGCGCAGTGTTCTTGTACAGGTATTGTTACGTAAGTCAGTGCGCGTAGAAGTTTTCAAAAGCTTTTGTCATTGGAGGACTGGCAGGTCTCTGTGACCTCACAATGTTTTACTTCCATGGGGATTCTGAATAGACTTGCGCCGCTTTGAGCGTGTAAAAGTGCAAAAATGTTGATCAGACAAAATATTTTTGATATCGGATTATCGCATTACTTGATTAGTAAAATACCTTTCCTCTTCATGAATTCCCATGAACCACAATTGAAACGTCCCTTTTTTATTTTAGAGTATCAAATATTTTCAGCTCGCGCTTTTGATTCATAATTTAGTAAGACACACTCCTTGTTCATGATTACAAAAAGTGCCTATAATATCCCGATTTTAGGTCTCAATCGCAAAAAAGAAAAAATGAAATATCTCAGCTTTCGTATCGTGCTCAACTAATGTGATAAGTAAGATTCATATTCCATATTATTTTTCACAATTTTCATGTTTTTCCCGTTCCATGTCCTCCTTTTTAGTTATTCCCCATTCAACCCTATGGCCTTATTCTTAAGACAGGTTTAACGTAGACCATGTTTTAATGATGCGCTAAAATTATGGGAAGCCAGAAATGTCAGAATTATGTTTATATTGTATGCTTCTCATGTTAATTCTGCCCTTTCCTAATTAATTAATTAATGGTAAAAACAACTATCTTATTTATCCTTCCCAGACAGTTAAGAATTAATTGAGAGACAAATGAGCTGCACGATTCCTTGTATCTCTACTGTTAAAGATTTATGTCATGATTGGCTTTCAGTTAAACCGCAACTTCAGCCTAACATTTTCCTGGAATCATTGTTAAAACATTCAACACTTGTCACGCCTAGCACTTTATCCTGCTATCATTCATACCTCTTAACAGCAATAACATAAAGATGAGAGAAGAAAACGTATAAAATTTCTAGATAGCTTTATTTACAAGAAAGTGATTGAATATTTTGAAAGTCCACTATTTCGAGTTCAGTTCGGAAGCGACCTCAGCCAATATTTCATTGAGAAAGGAAGTTGCAAGGGATAATGCATTGTCTTTCTGCCCATATTCGACTTTTGGCATAGACATTTCATGCACGACGTCACTGTTGTCGTCATCGAAGAGATCATCATCAAAGTCTGTCAGATCACTAACTGTTGTGAACGTGTCGTCACCGTATTCATCATCGCTAGCGATGCTGGAAAGGCTGTCATTATCCATTTGATCCATAAACCTTAGCAGACTAGATGTAGAATCCGATAGGAACGATTTGCTATCACTTTCAATCGAGACATTATGACCAGATTGATAAGAGTCATCGACGTTGTCGTCTTCGCTTTCGATTTGCTTTAAGATGTTTACCGGATAGTACAAGGTACTTTGTAAGCCGTCTTCCAAACTCCATTCGGAAGTTGTGTCGCTGAAAGCATCACTGATTTTTGTAGAATGGAACTGTGTTTCAATTAATAAGATAAGATGTGTCTAATATTAAAATCAACAGAAACGGGCCTCTAAATTACATTAAGGAAAGAATACTTTAAAAGTCGGTGAGAGATCTTAAAGGAGAACATTTGCAGAGCCAGAATATACCTTTAAAGAAAAGGAAGTTTTCATAACTTTCTCATAGTCTGGATGTCATGCATTTCAAAGAATAGAATCAATTTTTTCAGCAGTGCATGGCTTACCATTTTGAGGGCCTCTGTTGTCAAAGCATTCTTTCGAAAGCCAGCGCTGGTATCCTCGGTAACTGCGAACAAAGATAGATTATAGTTGATCAAACTTGAACATGTTGTTTAAAAATTATTTTATAGCACCAATATTAAAATTGAAGTAGTCTTGTTTATTAGTAGTACAAGAAAAAATCACGTTTCGTTTACTAAATATGAATTGAATCAAATAGTTATGAAATTATCTTGAAATTGAGTTGACAATATTTTTTTCTTCGTGTCATGTGTGTGAGATGGGATTCTGATGAAGAATATCGCCTATACCTTGGAGGAAACAGCACAATTTTGTCAAATTCTTTCCCATACTATTTCGAAGTCGGGATAAATATCTTCGCACACGTGAAGATCGTCGAGCCATTCTCTTTGAGAGATCTAAAGACAGGAGCTAAGCAAACGTCTTGATCGCAATGAGAATTCATAAAGAATGAATTGTTTAAGTTGCTAATGTAAACGGAAACTTGCAAGTTTCTCTGTTACCTATGATTTTTAATAAGCGGTTTTAGTATCTCGTTCCTGATTGGTCCAAAGTTTATTTTGTTGCGCAGTGTTCTTGTACGGGTATTGTTACGTAAGTCAGTGCGCGTAGAAGTTTTCAAAAGCTTTTGTCATTTGAGGACTGGCAGGTCTCTGTGACATCACAATATTTTACTTCCATGGGGATTCTGAATAGACTTGCGCCGCTTTGAGCGTGTAAAAAAAAAGTGAACAAATGTTGATCAGACAAAATATTTTTGATATCGGATTATCGCATTACTTGATTAGTAAAATACCTTTCCTCTTCATGAATTCCCATGAACCACAATTGAAACGTCCCTTTTTTATTTTAGAGTATCAAATATTTTCAGCTCGCGCTTTTGATTCATAATTTAGTAAGACACACTCCTTGTTCATGATTACAAAAAGTGCCTATAATATCCCGATTTTAGGTCTCAATCGCAAAAAAGAAAAAATGAAATATCTCAGCTTTCGTATCGTGCTCGACTAATGTGATAAGTAAGATTCATATTCCATATTATTTTTCACAATTTTCACGTTTTTCCCGTTCCATGTCCTCCTTTTTAGTTATTCCCCATTCAACCCTATGGCCTTATTCTTAAGACAGGTTTAACGTAGACCATGTTTTAATGATGTGCTAAAATTATGGGAAGCCAGAAATGTCAGAATTATGTTTATATTGTATGCTTCTCATGTTAATTCTGCCCTTTCCTAATTAATTAATGGTAAAAACAACTATCTTATTTATCCTTCCCAGACAGTTAAGAATTAATTGAGAGACAAATGAGCTGCACGATTCCTTGTATCTCTACTGTTAAAGATTTATGTCATGATTGGCTTTCAATAGTTAAACCGCAACTTCAGCCTAACATTTTCCTGGAATCATTGTTAAAACATTCAACACTTGTCACGCCTAGCACTTTATCCTGCTATCATTCATACCTCTTAACAGCAATAACATAAAGATGAGAGAAGAAAACGTATAGAATTTCTAGATAGCTTTATTTACAAGAAAGTGATTGAATATTTTGAAAGTCCACTATTTCGAGTTCAGTTCGGAAGCGACCTCAGCCAATATTTCATTGAGAAAGGAAGTTGCAAGGGATAATGCATTGTCTTTCTGCCCATATTCGACTTTTGGCATAGACATTTCATGCACGACGTCACTGTTGTCGTCATCGAAGAGATCATCATCAAAGTCTGTCAGATCACTAACTGTTGTGAACGTGTCGTCACCGTATTCATCATCGCTAGCGATGCTGGAAAGGCTGTCATTATCCATTTGATCCATAAACCTTAGCAGACTAGATGTAGAATCCGATAGGAACGATTTGCTATCACTTTCAATCGAGACATTATGACCAGATTGATAAGAGTCATCGACGTTGTCGTCTTCGCTTTCGATTTGCTTTAAGATGTTTACCGGATAGTACAAGGTACTTTGTAAGCCGTCTTCCAAACTCCATTCGGAAGTTGTGTCGCTGAAAGCATCACTGATATTTGTAGAATGGAACTGTGTTTCAATTAATAAGATAAGATGTGTCTAATATTAAAATCAACAGAAACGGGCCTCTAAATTACATTAAGGAAAGAATACTTTAAAAGTCGGTGAGAGATCTTAAAGGAGAACATTTGCAGAGCCAGAATATACCTTTAAAGAAAAGGAAGTTTTCATAACTTTCTCATAGTCTGGATGTCATGCATTTCAAAGAATAGAATCAATTTTTTCAGCAGTGCATGGCTTACCATTTTGAGGGCCTCTGTTGTCAAAGCATTCTTTCGAAAGCCAGCGCTGGTATCCTCGGTAACTGCGAACAAAGATAGATTATAGTTGATCAAACTTGAACATGTTGTTTAAAAATTATTCTATAGCACCAATATTAAAATTGAAGTAGTCTTGTTTATTAGTAGTACAAGAAAAAATCACGTTTCGTTTACTAAATATGAATTGAATCAAATAGTTATGAAATTATCTTGAAATTGAGTTGACAATATTTTTTTCTTCGTGTCATGTGTGTGAGATGGGATTCTGATGAAGAATATCGCCTATACCTTGGAGGAAACAGCACAATTTTGTCAAATTCTTTCCCATACTATTTCGAAGTCGGGATAAATATCTTCGCACACGTGAAGATCGTCGAGCCATTCTCTTTGAGAGATCTAAAGACAGGAGCTAAGCAAACGTCTTGATCGCAATGAGAATTCATAAAGAATGAATTGTTTAAGTTGCTAATGTAAACGGAAACTTGCAAGTTTCTCTGTTACGTATGATTTTTAATAAGCGGTTTTAGTATCTCGTTCCTGATTGGTCCAAAGTTTATTTGTTGCGCAGTGTTCTTGTACGGGTATTGTTACGTAAGTCAGTGCGCGTAGAAGTTTTCAAAAGCTTTTGTCATTTGAGGACTGGCAGGTCTCTGTGACATCACAATATTTTACTTCCATGGGGATTCTGAATAGACTTGCGCCGCTTTGAGCGTGTAAAAAAAAAGTGAACAAATGTTGATCAGACAAAATATTTTTGATATCGGATTATCGCATTACTTGATTAGTAAAATACCTTTCCTCTTCATGAATTCCCATGAACCACAATTGAAACGTCCCTTTTTTATTTTAGAGTATCAAATATTTTCAGCTCGCGCTTTTGATTCATAATTTAGTAAGACACACTCCTTGTTCATGATTACAAAAAGTGCCTATAATATCCCGATTTTAGGTCTCAATCGCAAAAAAGAAAAAATAAAATATCTCAGCTTTCGTATCGTGCTCGACTAATGTGATAAGTAAGATTCATATTCCATATTATTTTTCACAATTTTCACGTTTTTCCCGTTCCATGTCCTCCTTTTTAGTTATTCCCCATTCAACCCTATGGCCTTATTCTTAAGACAGGTTTAACGTAGACCATGTTTTAATGATGTGCTAAAATTATGGGAAGCCAGAAATGTCAGAATTATGTTTATATTGTATGCTTCTCATGTTAATTCTGCCCTTTCCTAATTAATTAATGGTAAAAACAACTATCTTATTTATCCTTCCCAGACAGTTAAGAATTAATTGAGAGACAAATGAGCTGCACGATTCCTTGTATCTCTACTGTTAAAGATTTATGTCATGATTGGCTTTCAATAGTTAAACCGCAACTTCAGCCTAACATTTTCCTGGAATCATTGTTAAAACATTCAACACTTGTCACGCCTAGCACTTTATCCTGCTATCATTCATACCTCTTAACAGCAATAACATAAAGATGAGAGAAGAAAACGTATAGAATTTCTAGATAGCTTTATTTACAAGAAAGTGATTGAATATTTTGAAAGTCCACTATTTCGAGTTCAGTTCGGAAGCGACCTCAGCCAATATTTCATTGAGAAAGGAAGTTGCAAGGGATAATGCATTGTCTTTCTGCCCATATTCGACTTTTGGCATAGACATTTCATGCACGACGTCACTGTTGTCGTCATCGAAGAGATCATCATCAAAGTCTGTCAGATCACTAACTGTTGTGAACGTGTCGTCACCGTATTCATCATCGCTAGCGATGCTGGAAAGGCTGTCATTATCCATTTGATCCATAAACCTTAGCAGACTAGATGTAGAATCCGATAGGAACGATTTGCTATCACTTTCAATCGAGACATTATGACCAGATTGATAAGAGTCATCGACGTTGTCGTCTTCGCTTTCGATTTGCTTTAAGATGTTTACCGGATAGTACAAGGTACTTTGTAAGCCGTCTTCCAAACTCCATTCGGAAGTTGTGTCGCTGAAAGCATCACTGATATTTGTAGAATGGAACTGTGTTTCAATTAATAAGATAAGATGTGTCTAATATTAAAATCAACAGAAACGGGCCTCTAAATTACATTAAGGAAAGAATACTTTAAAAGTCGGTGAGAGATCTTAAAGGAGAACATTTGCAGAGCCAGAATATACCTTTAAAGAAAAGGAAGTTTTCATAACTTTCTCATAGTCTGGATGTCATGCATTTCAAAGAATAGAATCAATTTTTTCAGCAGTGCATGGCTTACCATTTTGAGGGCCTCTGTTGTCAAAGCATTCTTTCGAAAGCCAGCGCTGGTATCCTCGGTAACTGCGAACAAAGATAGATTATAGTTGATCAAACTTGAACATGTTGTTTAAAAATTATTCTATAGCACCAATATTAAAATTGAAGTAGTCTTGTTTATTAGTAGTACAAGAAAAAATCACGTTTCGTTTACTAAATATGAATTGAATCAAATAGTTATGAAATTATCTTGAAATTGAGTTGACAATATTTTTTTCTTCGTGTCATGTGTGTGAGATGGGATTCTGATGAAGAATATCGCCTATACCTTGGAGGAAACAGCACAATTTTGTCAAATTCTTTCCCATACTATTTCGAAGTCGGGATAAATATCTTCGCACACGTGAAGATCGTCGAGCCATTCTCTTTGAGAGATCTAAAGACAGGAGCTAAGCAAACGTCTTGATCGCAATGAGAATTCATAAAGAATGAATTGTTTAAGTTGCTAATGTAAACGGAAACTTGCAAGTTTCTCTGTTACCTATGATTTTTAATAAGCGGTTTTAGTATCTCGTTCCTGATTGGTCCAAAGTTTATTTGTTGCGCAGTGTTCTTGTACGGGTATTGTTACGTAAGTCAGTGCGCGTAGAAGTTTTCAAAAGCTTTTGTCATTTGAGGACTGGCAGGTCTCTGTGACATCACAATATTTTACTTCCATGGGGATTCTGAATAGACTTGCGCCGCTTTGAGCGTGTAAAAAAAAAGTGAACAAATGTTGATCAGACAAAATATTTTTGATATCGGATTATCGCATTACTTGATTAGTAAAATACCTTTCCTCTTCATGAATTCCCATGAACCACAATTGAAACGTCCCTTTTTTATTTTAGAGTATCAAATATTTTCAGCTCGCGCTTTTGATTCATAATTTAGTAAGACACACTCCTTGTTCATGATTACAAAAAGTGCCTATAATATCCCGATTTTAGGTCTCAATCGCAAAAAAGAAAAAATGAAATATCTCAGCTTTCGTATCGTGCTCGACTAATGTGATAAGTAAGATTCATATTCCATATTATTTTTCACAATTTTCACGTTTTTCCCGTTCCATGTCCTCCTTTTTAGTTATTCCCCAGTCAACCCTATGGCCTCATTCTTAAGACAAGTTTAACGTAGACCATGTTTTAATGATGTGCTAAAATTATGGGAAGCCAGAAATGTCAGAATTATGTTTATATTGTATGCTTCTCATGTTAATTCTGCCCTTTCCTAATTAATTAATGGTAAAAACAACTATCTTATTTATCTTTCCCAGACAGTTAAGAATTAATTGAGAGACAAATGAGCTGCACGATTCCTTGTATCTCTACTGTTAAAGATTTATGTCATGATTGGCTTTCAATAGTTAAACCGCAACTTCAGCCTAACATTTTCCTGGAATCATTGTTAAAACATTCAACACTTGTCACGCCTAGCACTTTATCCTGCTATCATTCATACCTCTTAACAGCAATAACATAAAGATGAGAGAAGAAAACGTATAGAATTTCTAGATAGCTTTATTTACAAGAAAGTGATTGAATATTTTGAAAGTCCACTATTTCGAGTTCAGTTCGGAAGCGACCTCAGCCAATATTTCATTGAGAAAGGAAGTTGCAAGGGATAATGCATTGTCTTTCTGCCCATATTCGACTTTTGGCATAGACATTTCATGCACGACGTCACTGTTGTCGTCATCGAAGAGATCATCATCAAAGTCTGTCAGATCACTAACTGTTGTGAACGTGTCGTCATCGTATTCATCATCGCTAGCGATGCTGGAAAGGCTGTCATTATCCATTTGATCCATAAACCTTAGCAGACTAGATGTAGAATCCGATAGGACCGATTTGCTATCACTTTCAATCGAGACATTATGACCAGATTGATAAGAGTCATCGACGTTGTCGTCTTCGCTTTCGATTTGCTTTAAGATGTTTACCGGATAGTACAAGGTACTTTGTAATCCGTCTTCCAAACTACATTCGGATGTTGTGTCGCTGTAAGCATCACTGATATTTGTAGAATGGAACTGTGTTTCAATAAATAAGATAAAATGTGTCTAATATTAAAATCAACAGAAACGGGCCTCCAAAGTACATTAAGGAAAGGGTACTTTAAGATTCGGCGGGAGAACTTAAAGGATAAAATTTGCAGAGCCAGAATAGGCCATACCTTTGAAGAAAAGGAAGTTTTCATAACTTTCTCATAGTCTGGTTGTCATGCATTTCAAAGAATAGAATCATTTATTTTTCAGCAGTGCATGGCTTACCATTTTGAGGGCCTCTGTTGTCAAAGCATCCTTTCGAAAGCCAGCGCTGGCATCCTCGGTAACTGTGAACAAAGATAGATTATAGTTGATCAAACTTGAACATGTTGGATAAAAATTTTTTTATAGCACCAATATTAAAATTGAAGTAGTCTTGTTTATTAGTAGTACAAGAAAAAATCACGTTTCGTTTACTAAATATGAATTGAATCAAATAGTTATGAAATTATCTTGAAATTGAGTTGACAATAATTTTTCTTCGTGTCATGTGTGTGAGATGGGATTCTGATGAAGAATATCGCCTATACCTTGGAGGAAACAGCACAATTTTGTCAAATTCTTTCCCATACTATTTCGAAGTCGGGATAAATATCTTCGCACACGTGAAGATCGTCGAGCCATTCTCTTTGAGAGATCTAAAGACAGGAGCTAAGCAAACGTCTTGATCGCAATGAGAATTCATAAAGAATGAATTGTTTAAGTTGCTAATGTAAACGGAAACTTGCAAGTTTCTCTGTTACCTATGATTTTTAATAAGCGGTTTTAGTATCTCGTTCCTGATTGGTCCAAAGTTTATTTTGTTGCGCAGTGTTCTCGTACGGGTATTGTTACGTAAGTCAGTGCGCGTAGAAGTTTTCAAAAGCTTTTGTCATTGGAGGACTGGCAGGTCTCTGTGACCTCACAATGTTTTACTTCCATGGGGATTCTGAATAGACTTGCGCCGCTTTGAGCGTGTAAAAGTGCCAAAATGTTGATCAGACAAAATATTTTTGATATCGGATTATCGCATTACTTGATTAGTAAAATACCTTTCCTCTTCATGAATTCCCATGAACCACAATTGAAACGTCCCCTTTTTATTTTAGAGTATCAAATATTTTCAGCTCGCGCTTTTGATTCATAATTTAGTAAGACACACTTCTTGTTCATGATTAGAAAAAGTGCCTATAATATCCCGATTTTAGGTCTCAATCGCAAAAAAAAATGAAATATCTCAGCTTTCGTATCGTGCTCACCTAATGTGATAAGTAAGATTCATATTCCATATTATTTTTCACAATTTTCCCGTTTTTCCCGTTCCATGTCTTCCTTTTTAGTTATTCCCCATTCAACCCTATGGCCTTATTCTTAAGACAGGTTTAACGTAGACCATGTTTTAATGATGTGTTAAAATTATGGGAAGCCAGAAATGTCAGAATTATGTTTATATTGTATGCTTCTCATGTTAATTCTGCCCTTTCCTAATTAATTAATGGTAAAAACAACTATCTTATTTATCCTTCCCAGACAGTTAAGAATTAATTGAGAGACAAATGAGCTGCACGATTCCTTGTATCTCTATACTGTTAAAGATTTATGTCATGATTGGCTTTCAATAGTTAAACCAAAACTTCAGCCTAACATTTTCCTGGAATCATTGTTAGAACATTCAACACTTGTCACGCCTAGCACTTTATCCTGCCATCATTCATACCTCTTAACAGCAATAACATTAAGATGAGAGAAGAAAACGTATGGAATTTGTAGATAGCTTTATTTACAAGAAAGTGATTGAATATTTTGGAAGTCCACTATTTCGAGTTCAGTTCGGAAGCGACCTCAGCCAATATTTCATTGAGAAAGGAAGTTGCAAGGGATAAAGCATTGTCTTTCTGCCCATATTCGACTTTTGGCAGAGACATTTCACGCACGACGTCACTGTTGTCGTCATCGAAGAGATCATCATCAAAGTCTGTCAGATCACTAACTGTTGTGAACGTGTCGTCATCGTATTCATCATCGCTAGCGATGCTGGAAAGGCTGTCATTATCCATTTGATCCATAAACCTTAGCAGACTAGATGTAGAATCCGATAGGACCGATTTGCTATCACTTTCAATCGAGACATTATGACCAGATTGATAAGAGTCATCGACGTTGTCGTCTTCGCTTTCGATTTGCTTTAAGATGTTTACCGGATAGTACAAGGTACTTTGTAATCCGTCTTCCAAACTACATTCGGATGTTGTGTCGCTGTAAGCATCACTGATATTTGTAGAATGGAACTGTGTTTCAATAAATAAGATAAAATGTGTCTAATATTAAAATCAACAGAAACGGGCCTCCAAAGTACATTAAGGAAAGGGTACTTTAAGATTCGGCGGGAGAACTTAAAGGATAAAATTTGCAGAGCCAGAATAGGCCATACCTTTGAAGAAAAGGAAGTTTTCATAACTTTCTCATAGTCTGGTTGTCATGCATTTCAAAGAATAGAATCATTTATTTTTCAGCAGTGCATGGCTTACCATTTTGAGGGCCTCTGTTGTCAAAGCATTCTTTCGAAAGCCAGCGCTGGTATCCTCGGTAAATGTGAACAAAGATAGATTATAGTTGATCAAACTTGAACATTTTGGATAAAAATTATTTTATAGCACCAATATTAAAATTGAAGTAGTCTTGTTTATTAGTAGTACAAGAAAAAATCACGTTTCGTTTACTAAATATGAATTGAATCAAATAGTTATGAAATTATCTTGAAATTGAGTTGACAATAATTTTTCTTCGTGTCATGTGTGTGAGATGGGATTCTGATGAAGAATATCGCCTATACCTTGGAGGAAACAGCACAATTTTGTCAAATTCTTTCCCATACTATTTCGAAGTCGGGATAAATATCTTCGCACACGTGAAGATCGTCGAGCCATTCTCTTTGAGAGATCTAAAGACAGGAGCTAAGCAAACGTCTTGATCGCAATGAGAATTCATAAAGAATGAATTGTTTAAGTTGCTAATGTAAACGGAAACTTGCAAGTTTCTCTGTTACCTATGATTTTTAATAAGCGGTTTTAGTATCTCGTTCCTGATTGGTCCAAAGTTTATTTTGTTGCGCAGTGTTCTCGTACGGGTATTGTTACGTAAGTCAGTGCGCGTAGAAGTTTTCAAAAGCTTTTGTCATTGGAGGACTGGCAGGTCTCTGTGACCTCACAATGTTTTACTTCCATGGGGATTCTGAATAGACTTGCGCCGCTTTGAGCGTGTACAAGTGCCAAAATGTTGATCAGACAAAATATTTTTGATATCGGATTATCGCATTACTTGATTAGTAAAATACCTTTCCTCTTCATGAATTCCCATGAACCACAATTGAAACGTCCCCTTTTTATTTTAGAGTATCAAATATTTTCAGCTCGCGCTTTTGATTCATAATTTAGTAAGACACACTTCTTGTTCATGATTAGAAAAAGTGCCTATAATATCCCGATTTTAGGTCTCAATCGCAAAAAAAAAAAGAAATATCTCAGCTTTCGTATCGTGCTCACCTAATGTGATAAGTAAGATTCATATTCCATATTATTTTTCACAATTTTCCCGTTTTTCCCGTTCCATGTCTTCCTTTTTAGTTATTCCCCATTCAACCCTATGGCCTTATTCTTAAGACAGGTTTAACGTAGACCATGTTTTAATGATGTGTTAAAATTATGGGAAGCCAGAAATGTCAGAATTATGTTTATATTGTATGCTTCTCATGTTAATTCTGCCCTTTCCTAATTAATTAATGGTAAAAACAACTATCTTATTTATCCTTCCCAGACAGTTAAGAATTAATTGAGAGACAAATGAGCTGCACGATTCCTTGTATCTCTACTGTTAAAGATTTATGTCATGATTGGCTTTCAATAGTTAAACCAAAACTTCAGCCTAACATTTTCCTGGAATCATTGTTAGAACATTCAACACTTGTCACGCCTAGCACTTTATCCTGCCATCATTCATACCTCTTAACAGCAATAACATTAAGATGAGAGAAGAAAACGTTTGGAATTTGTAGATAGCTTTATTTACAAGAAAGTGATTGAATATTTTGGAAGTCCACTATTTCGAGTTCAGTTCGGAAGCGACCTCAGCCAATATTTCATTGAGAAAGGAAGTTGCAAGGGATAAAGCATTGTCTTTCTGCCCATATTCGACTTTTGGCAGAGACATTTCACGCACGACGTCACTGTTGTCGTCATCGAAGAGATCATCATCAAAGTCTGTCAGATCACTAACTGTTGTGAACGTGTCGTCATCGTATTCATCATCGCTAGCGATGCTGGAAAGGCTGTCATTATCCATTTGATCCATAAACCTTAGCAGACTAGATGTAGAATCCGATAGGACTGATTTGCTATCACTTTCAATCGAGACATTATGACCAGATTGATAAGAGTCATCGACGTTGTCGTCTTCGCTTTCGATTTGCTTTAAGATGTTTACCGGATAGTACAAGGTACTTTGTAATCCGTCTTCCAAACTACATTCGGATGTTGTGTCGCTGTAAGCATCACTGATATTTGTAGAATGGAACTGTGTTTCAATAAATAAGATAAAATGTGTCTAATATTAAAATCAACAGAAACGGGCCTCCAAAGTACATTAAGGAAAGGGTACTTTAAGATTCGGCGGGAGAACTTAAAGGATAAAATTTGCAGAGCCAGAATAGGCCATACCTTTGAAGAAAAGGAAGTTTTCATAACTTTCTCATAGTCTGGTTGTCATGCATTTCAAAGAATAGAATCATTTATTTTTCAGCAGTGCATGGCTTACCATTTTGAGGGCCTCTGTTGTCAAAGCATTCTTTCGAAAGCCAGCGCTGGTATCCTCGGTAAATGTGAACAAAGATAGATTATAGTTGATCAAACTTGAACATTTTGGATAAAAATTATTTTATAGCACCAATATTAAAATTGAAGTAGTCTTGTTTATTAGTAGTACAAGAAAAAATCACGTCTCGTTTACTAAATATGAATTGAATCAAATAGTTATGAAATTATCTTGAAATTAAGTTGACAATATTTTTTCTTCGTGTCATGTGTGTGAGATGGGATTCTGATGAAGAATATCGGCTATACCTTGGAGGAAACAGCACAATTTTGTCAAATTCTTTCCCATACTATTTCGAAGTCGGGAGAAATATCTTCGCACACGTGAAGATCGTCAAGCCATTCTCTTTGAGACATCTAAAGACAGGAGCAAAGCAAACGTCTTGATCGCAATAAGAATTCATAAAGAATGAATTGTTTAAGTTGCTAATGTAAACGGAAATTTGCAAGTTTCTCTGTAACGTATGATTTTTAATAAGCGGTTTTAGTATCTCGTTCCTGATTGGTCCAAAGTTTATTTTGTTGCGCAGTGTTGTTGTACGGGTATCCGGTGCGGATCCAGCTCCTGCCAATAGGGGGGGGGGGGAGGCCCGATTTTTTTTCACCCATATTCTCCCCGATCGGCCTCTCAAAGTTGATTTTTGTTTGTTTGTTTCTTTGAAGGGGTTGTCCCTGTGGCGTAATGAGCCAAACATTTTGAGGAGGCTCGATACAGCGTATTGAATGAAATCAATAAGAAGTTGCGAAAGTGCAACATTTCATTTTTTATTTTCTATTTTCTATTATTTGATAGATTTTGAATTAATATTTTGAAAATAATGAGCCTTTCTTTTACCCTTATCCCTTCCCTTTTCTCTTTTTTTTAAATATTTTTGGTCGTGAAAATGTGGGGCGGGTGGTCAAAATGCCGATGTCCTAACAGTCATTTCTTAGCTTTATTCTTATAAAACAACATAAAAAGTGTAATAATTGCATAAGTCCTATGTAAATAGTGTGAGCGCGAAGCACGAGCTGGACATTTTTGGAATTCCATGTATTTTGTCCTGAAAATGGAATATTCTGGGCAATGTTTGTGAATCTGAACAAGATGCGTATGTAACTAGATAATTACTGCGATCGAGCGCGAAGAAATTTTTAATATGGGTTCTGGCTTGATTGGAAAGGGACCTGACTAGGACGTTTTGCAGTTAGCCATTAAAGCAACACATATGCAATTATTAAGCAATGCGAGCGCAAAGCGTGAGCTGATTTTTTTTTTACATTCCGACCTAAAATAAATGACATTCCTAAGCAATTTATGTACTCACTAATGGTATAAGTATAAAACCAAACAATTGATGCGAGCGGGAAAAAATTGAGATTTCAGACCTACAAAATTGGAAACTCTATTCATGTTTTTAAATCTTGAAAAAGGATGGGTAATTTGGTATCTCCCTATTTTGATAATGCGAGCGCGAAGCGCGAGTTGAAAATACTTGAAATTCCGGTATGAAAAGGGTGAATTTAAGAACTATCTAATTAAGCACTGTGTAGGGAACTTGTGAAGTGGATGTGGATAGCACGTATGCGAGTGCGAAGCGCGAGCTGATATTTTTATTATTATTTTGACCTAGGACCTGGACATTCTTTATTTTGGAAACCTGTGACTGAGGATGAGGTTTTTAATCATCTTGTAACTCTAGATGAAAAGAAAGCTTGTGGTCATGATAATTTACCAGCACGATTGTTAAGAGATAGTGCTGTTTACATTTCAGGTGTCCTGGCATATATCTTTAATTTATCTTTAGAATGTGGGAGGGTACCAGATGAAATGAAAATAGCAAAAGTTACGCCTATCCACAAAAAGGGACCAAAAGATGAACCTGGAAACTATAGACCAATATCTGTTTTGCCAGTGCTCGGAAAGGTTTTCGAAAAAGTAGCAAACGGGCGATTAGTACAGTTTTTAGAAACAAACAATGCTTTTTACCACCACCAGTATGGTTTTCGTAAGAAGTACATTACTAAGTTGTCATTAATAAATTTGTCCAACACTCTCTTAAAAGAAGCAATTGATGAGAGTAAAGCTACACTTGGGATATTCATTGACTTCAAAAAAGCATTTGATACGATCAATCATAATGTCTTAATCAACAAACTCTCTCACTATGGAATACGCGGTCTCCCGCTTAAATGGTTCGAAGACTATCTTAGAGGAAGATATCAGTTTGTTCAATATGAAGAGACAGTCTCTAAGAAAATGGAAATCACATGCGGTGTTCCTCAAGGTTCGGTTCTAGGACCAACATTATTTTTACTGTATATAAACGATCTACCATCTGTTTCTAATTATTTCAATTTCAGATTATTTGCAGACGATTCTAATCTATTTCATACCTTCCCAGCTGGACAAGATGAAATTGATGTAAATGAAGTCAATATTAACATAAATAAAATACAAGAATGGTGTGTTGCAAACAAGCTTACTATCAACTCTATGAAAACGAAATTCATGTTGATTGGTAACAGAAGGAAAAATATTAGACTAGCTGGTAAATTGGAAATAGCCGGAGAGGAGATTGAAGAGGTTAATGAAGCAACTTTTGTAGGTATAACAATAGATAAACATCTAACTTGGAAGAACCATATTAGAATAGTTAATTCATGTATACGTAAAAGAGTAGGAATTATATTTCGGTTGCGACATTTTGTACCAAAATATACATTAGTATTATTATACAAGGCATTCATAGAGCCACACATAACTTATGGAATCGAGGTGTGGGGGAGTACTTACAAGAGTAGCTTAAATTGTATATCTTACACCCAAAAAATGGCAGTACGTGCCATCACATTCAGTGAGTGGCGAGCTCATACACGTGTATTATTTCAGAATTTAAAGATCCTAAATGTATTTGAAATGCACAATTTATCTATATGTACCTTCATGTATGACCTGGGTAATAATAACTTACCTCACTCTTAGTAGATTATTGCGATGTAATAGAGCATAGATACCCAACAAGACAAAAAGAAGGTCGACAAGTACATTTACCAAAATTACGGACTACTCAAGGACAATTCTCTCTATCTTTCTTAGGAAGTGATTACTGGAATAATGTACCATTAGCCATCAAACTAAAAGTATCCAGAAACGATTTCAGGAATTCATTACAAAATCATTTATTAAATCAATAACTTATCATATTGCTCTGTATATAACATAAAATGTTACACTCATAATTTTATTTTGTTTTTTTGTAGTTGTTGTGTTAAAAAAAAAAATACTTTAAAGTTCAATATTCGCCTATATTACTAATATGTGTAGGGGCCAGGCTCGACTAGCACTTGTGCTATTTTCTGGTCCCTTTTATCAGCTCTTAACATATACATGTATGTTTCATTTCTGTAATATTTATATGCATGACATAATAATGTAATATGTAAACATCTGTAAATATGTTGTTATCGTTGGTGAATAAAAAATCAAATCAAAAAAATCAAATCAAATCAAATTCTAAGCCTATAAGGACATTTTGTCATATGAAAATGATGACTATCTTCCTTTTCCTCTTCATAGTAGCACGATATGGAACTTGTCGATATTCGTTTCTGATCGAAAAAGGGAAAATTTATATTAGGAATTCATGAACATTTTATATTTATCAATGTATTAAGCCTGATGAGAGAGTGAAATTTGTTGACATTGAGACCTGAAAACTGGATATTTTAAGCACTTCTGTAATCATGAATAGGATTTATGAGTTGATATATTTTCAACAATAATGCGCGAGCGCAAATCGCGAGAGGAAATATTTTCAGAAACTGTCATCAAAGGGTGCTTTTAAGTAGTTTGTTATAGAATTAATATATAAAGAACCTTAACAAAGACAATAAATAAATAAATAGGCCTACTTGGCAAATCAAATAATGCGAACGCACAGCGCAAAAAGCTGCAAATAATTCACACAATAAAACGGACATTTTACAGAGCAATTAAAAAAAATAATTTGTAAATCAAACACAATAATGAAAACTCGAGTTCCGAGCTGAACTATGCTTTGTATATTGACTTCAAAACTTGATAATTTGAGCTACATATCAGCCTATTGAGCAAGATATGTATCTCTTCGAACAGGCTATGCGAGCGCGAAAATTTAATATAGTGACATGAAATATATTTTTTAATAATTTTCCCCTGACCTTATTTTACTCACTCGACTCCCTCCTCTTATATTTCCTCTTCCCTTTTTCCTCCTTTCTTTCCCCCTTTTTTTTTCTTTCTTTCCCCCTTTTTTTGCTCCTCCAATAGTTAAGTTCATTTTATTTGTCTTCCAACTTTGGGTTTGAATACATGACAAACATACAAGTGTGTATAAAACAATGAGCAGAGTACATACAGGTATACATAAAACAGAGTATGCAGAAAACATTGTTTTTAAATACATTATACATGCAGCTTAAGACAGAAAAGAAATAATTTTAAAGGAAGACGAGGAGACCTAAGTGAAGCAATGCTTGTAAATTAAGATTCCTCATTACGAATTCAAAGAACATTGGATAAACAACACAGAAATGGCAATATAATATAATATGATAACTAAAGAGAGAGGCGGGGAGAGAAGAGGGACACATTTATGTACAAAAGGGACAAAAAAGGGGACATGAGGACAGAGACCAGCCAGGCCCGGGAAAGGGGGGGGGGGGATGAAACGTATTGATAATTTAGCATTAACTGATAATTAAATAACACACAAAAAATAGGCTTTACGAATCACTTCCATAGTTACTCAGTAAATAAGATAACTGACAGCATGTGTAATAGGGGGCCCGGGCCCCTCGCCCCCCTCGATCCGCCTATGCGGGAGGGCCGAGACCCCTACGCATAATACACTGCATCTTGATTCGAGGATCGAGGCATGCACTTTAGCCTCCCCACCCCCTTCAAATCTATACTCCAGAAAATCATGATCTTATATATACCCCCTAGCTTAATTACACCCTTAATTATTTTGGTTTGGAAATTACACGAAGTAAAGATAGAATATACAACCGCGTAGCCAGGATTTCATTTTGGAGGGGGCGGTAATCGCTGCCAACACTTACAGAGCGCGCGAAGCGCGCTCCTTAGGGGGTGTGTGCAGGGAGGGGGAGTTTCCCCTCCCGCGCGAAGCGCGAAGCTTTTGGTGTTTCATAAATTAAAATGAAAAGGAGCCGTCTCTTTTGTCTCTAGTATCTATATCAGCTCCAATTCAGTTGACAATATTATGATTTTGAACCTTTTTTTCATGAACCTTGTTTTCAAAAGTGATTGTGAGCGAACGCATAAAAAAGGAATACAATGGAGGAAATTAAAATGATGAATAACCCCGCGCAAAGCGCGGAGACTAAAGCGTTTTTTCAATTTTTTTGCCATGAAAAGGGTCCCGATAAAAGGGTTTTCTCAAAGATATATTGAATACTTCCCTTGGAAAGATCAGATTTGATTACAAACAATTTAGCGACAGTGCATAACTCGCAAAACAGAGGAGAAGAAGTGTATATATATGCCGGGAGAAAGATATTCCTCCCCGCGCGCAGAGCAATAAAACTTTGAAGTTTAAAAAAGCGGACGTTTCATCAAATGCAGATATCTCTAATACCCCATCGGGTCTAATTCAATTGATTTTCTAAGATTATTGAACTTTATTACAAGGAAAATAGTGCGCAAAAGGTTGAAACTTCTGTGATTCATTGAAATTATATAAAAAAGGATGCCTAATTTCTTTGACTTATCCTGAAGCGCTTCATTTTGAATTATAAAGAACCTTAAGTGTCATTCAAAATTTCAAACTGAGTGCACAAAACAGGACAGGAGATGAATGTGCAGGGAAATGACATGAAGTTTAATAGAATTTGATAATAAATATTGTACTTTTCTATCTAATACGACACGAATTTTATACCTTCCTCTTTTTAAATTAGGAACCTGTTTGCCCCAAAATTATGGTTATTTAGTGATGAGCTGAAAAGCAGGAGAAGTTGACTTTATGGAGGTGACGGCAGAAATTGATATAAAGATTTTACCCGCCCAGGGCCGACCCGTCCAGAAGTTGCGCAATCAATTAAAAAAAAGATCACTTTATATACTTCGGCCTAACCTTACTCTAATTCCATGCCCTAATGTATACATTTGAACTTTAACTGGCAAGAAACACATATAGCTGAGGTGGAAAAACAGGGTTAGAGAAAGGGTGGGGGAAACAATGGTGAACTTCAATATTATCATTTAACCGCGCGCAAGCAAAATTCATATATAAATTTAGAGCAAGAGTGAAGGAGTTTCTCTTTTGAGAAAAAAAAAGAATAAAAAGAAAAAAAAACACAAAGCTACCTTTCTTCCCTTTCCTCCCTTCCCTATTCCTTAATTTTCTCCTCTCTTTTTTCCCTTCTTTTTTTTTCTTTTTGGGGACGTTTTTTTTTTGGGGGGGGCGACCGCCCCCACCGCCCCCCCCCCCTGGCTACGCGCCTGAGAATATAGAAAAATATGTAGACCCTATAAAAAAAAAAAGGTACCCCTAAACGGCCACGCCTCCACCTAGCTAGTACGTACAGTACCTCTTTACTCCGATATCGTCGAACTTAGAAATAAATGGGCGTAGGGCATAAAAGTGGCTTTGGCACTAAATCTGTATAGTGAGAATGGCAGCCCTTATTTCCTTGTCTGCGGCAGGATTAATAGGTAAGAATTTACTAGATAATGCATGTATTCATATGATATTACATGTGAGGCATTTTCTTGCAAGAAATGAAATTATAGTACCGGTACGATGTCAGTAATACGAGTTGGTAGAAAGTGAGTCTGTGAGTGTGAGAACACAGTCCCATACATTCTCTTATTTGTCATGTTTAGGGTAAAGTTCACTCTACCTCAACTTCAAGTGATGTTCGTGCAGGCTCCACTTCACTACCGCTACACTACGCTCCACCTACCCGAACATCAAGTCAATGAACTCGTTCGGATACTCCGAGTGGTAAAGGTGGGAAAAAAGGATATCTATTTTAAAAATTATATGAAAAAAAAATACATAAAGAAGCAATAAAAGCTTAAATCTACAAACAATTAAAGCTTAACTCTAACGTTACACCCTTCATGCCCTTATTCACTCCGTGTCCGCTCACACTGTCACTAGTACGAGGTTAGTATGCTATACTAACCTCGTACACCGGACCGCGTTTGACCCTGGATTTCTAAGTAGTTGGCATTTGGCAAACATCGCTTCATTGCAGAAGTAATATTTGCCAAAATTGAAACTCCTCGCTACTCACCGGGGCTCTTTCCAGTATGTAGCAATACAATCATAATTTTGAAATTTAATTTGGAAAGAAAAATCGTACAAAAAAGAGCAAATTTGCTTACCTCGGCCTGGAAAGTGACTTCGCATGTCTCTCCTACGGAAAAACAAGGAAGCCCGTTGGTGGCGCTAATAGATTTCACAACCTTGATTCAGCTCCTCGGTAATAAACTGTTTCTAAATTTATTGAATACGCAATTCTTATGATTACTTGACTAATTATGGGCACCAATAAATGAAATACCTTCAAAAACATAATTCAAGATTATTGTTGGCGATAACACTTTTGCAAATAATTTAAAACGATGACTAATAAAAAAAAAAATGAAAAAATCTACGTACCTGGAACGAAACCAGCAGTACAAGCTTTAACGAACGTCAATAATAAGGTCTACCAAAGTCTATACAATGAAAAGATTGGACACTTCACGGACTTCGCGTAATGCCTTGCGTCGATTTGCGTGTAAAATAGTTCAGGTGCCTAGTCTTTCCCTTGTCGTGTCTTTGATATGAATATAAATCGTGCGCCCTCTTTAGGCCAAAAATTGATTTCGTCGCTGACCGAAGGGCATCTCCGTGAAATCTTCACTGAAGATCAAGAAAAAATACATTATTTTAAAAGCAAAAAAAAAGTCACCAAACGATCTAAATGGTTCGGTAAGTGTCATAGCACAATGTGGAATCCTAACTTGAGTGTAATTATATTTTATTTGGGCAAATGCCCATGATATATTTGCATGTGTTGCCTGCATATGATATTCCTTCGCACGCGAGATGAAATGAACCCATCCATCCTCCGGTTATCCTCAAAATTGGTGATTTTTGGCCAGTATCTAATTCCTCACACGTACTATTCACAGCCGATTTCAAAACATCGCATGCACATGCGCGAGGGTCGCAGGTCAAACAGCATGAATATTTATATTATATTGGATGGCTCAGAATGGAATACCAGAAATATTCCAAGAGTTTGGGAGTCACAGAATTGCTGTAAAATCTCACTGTACAGATGATGATGAAGATCTTATCACATTTTGGGGTCACAAGTCATAGAGGTTATTGTTTAAAAAATTTGAAGTTACGTATGTATTATCAAGAAATGCCAGAAGCAGACATTTCAACAGCGTACAGTCAAGAAAAAGCAATAGTCCATAGATCTAGTTCCTTCCAAGAAAAAGAATATCTGATATATAGCCTCTTTTTGCATTTAATTTTTGCAGAAAAAGACAACAATGGAGATGTCCTGTGGACCTGGTCGTATCCCTCCATCTCCAGTAACAAGAAGAAGTTGCTGATGAGGAAGTGTTGCCTTTCCCAAGATGGGGCCATCATTGTTCCCTTTGTGTATGGTCAGTATCAAAGGGAGTGGTTTTACATCATGACCGTGCCAGTAGAAAATGTATCTGCCCTCAAAAAGGTAATGAAAACAGACCTTTCCTTCTTTCATTTAGATTTTAAAACTGAATAATTTTGTAAAAGAAGATGTTATGTGGGCTTGTCTGGTTTACCAGTCTGTGATGTCTTCCTGTAATGAAGATACCGCTGCATAGACCAGGGCCCCGTCTTTTACAAAGAGTTGCGATTGATCCGAAAAAACCAGCGACATCAACATCTAAATTGAATGTTTGTTTACAATATCTTCTAGATACAAAGTATTCATAGTTTCATACATTCATAATTTTCTTTAAAATTCAGTGTGATTCTCTTAATTTGTTTAAGGACACTTTGCAATTTCCCTGTAGAATAAAATTATGACATTGATGGATTTCCTTATAGTTGAGATTGACCCAATCAATCACAACTATTTGTAAGACAGAGCCCAGGGGCCTGTTTCATAAAGGACTTGCAACTGTTGTAACTTTGGCAACTACCATGGTAACAAGGCTCAGCAGCCAATCATAATCAAGGTTACCATGGTAGTTGCCATAATGACAAAGTCACAACAGTTGCAAATCCTTTATGAAACGGGGCCCCAGATGACACTCCTTGTATATTGTTAATTGTCAATTGGGAAAGCTATGACATTGCCCACTTTAAACTAATTGGTTGACCCATTGCTCAATACCAAACTTTGTAACATGCATGTGTGATCAATATTTGAATATTGCTGAGTTGTTTATTAGATTGAGATAAGAAACACTGCTATTCAACAAGTGGAAAGTCAGTGGCAGTCTTGTCTGCATGATGCGATTTAACAGCAGTGGTGCTGACTTTTAAGTACATATAATTTTCTTTGTTTTTATATTTAGCTTTTGAATATAAAATTCAATAATCCAAGGTCACTAAGGGTCATGGCCATTGATGCCCTGTTCATTGGGATAAATGCCCCTCTTGGGAGATTGCAGGCCTCCCAGGGGAGATATTACAATTATAAAACATATCGTTCACCTCGGCTTTGATTAGCTTATTGAGAATGGAAAGTTTGATGTTTCTTGTTGTTTCTTGTATTTTTCTCTTTTGTGCTGAAATAAAGGAATGTGTCCTGTAGAAAAGTGTTCTCGCCCAAAAGATATTGATATTCAAAGTCTGAATTGTACTTTTAATGAATGGATACCATCATTTAATTTTGGATAGAAGGAAATGAAAATATACATGTACATGTACTCTACTTTATGTATTTGATTCAGATTGTCAATTTTTCTTCATACAGGTCAAACACTTTTCCTTCATATTACTTGCCAAAGATTTCAATCCTGAAAAATACCAAACCTTGAGTGAGATCCTATGTAGAGTATACAATACAACGGGGAATGCTGCCACGATCCTCAAGGGCTACTTGTCCGTCATCACCAAAGGCACTTGCCCAAGTGAAAACAATGGAACTTTTGTCGCCCAAGACTTTGATGCAAAGAAGGCTTACGCAGCAGGATGCGTAATCGGTATGTGATCTTTGCATTTATGATCAGTGAGTTATGGTCTCCTAGCCAACTCGTCTTTTCATTGTCAAACAGCATTGTCAAAGTCTCAGCACCAAACTTGGGCTAAGGTCTACTAAAATTGTATTCAACTGGTTAAGATTTCTGAAATCTGTTACTTACATGAAATTCGATTTAGAATAAGTAAATAACACATGTTTTGCATATTCTAGTATTAACAAAAAACATTTGACCTAGGCAATGAATCTACTACATGTATCAAGATAAATATATCATATATATGTTATCCATTGTCCCCGATTTTCGTGAAGAAAATGTGTCCGCAGAATTTTTGGTATGAATATGTTCCTTATAGTACATATAATTCAAAGAAAATATCTTCTTTTTTTTAAAGATGTTATCAACTCATTTGGTCTGGAAAGCATCCTCATTTACACAGCTCTACTGTTAAAAAAGAAGATCGTAGTATATCATTCCAGAATAGAAGAGGTCATTAAATTCATAAGGTGAGTTTTCAACTACTTTAAATTCCAATGGAAAGAGGAATTTTAAATCTTTTCATGCTGTCAAACACAAAATGCATTTAATTACTTGTTATTGATGTATAACCACACCAGAAGTGGTTTTACATTCAGATCCCATATTCAGAACTCTGGTTTAATTCAAACTCTGGTTTAGAGTAATAAAATAGCCAATTTGGACACAAATTTCAGGCTCAATTTATCAGCTCATGTGTTAACTCATATCATTCATAACTATCTGAGATTATTAACTGAAACAGTTCACCATTGTTGCTTGATAATAATAATAACTAATGTAGGATTTGTATAGCGCATGTATCCACCTTGCTAGGTGCTCAAGACGCTCCGATATTACCCCAGCTAAGCTAGTCTACCAATTCTGGTGCGCACAGCTTGTTGAGGAATTACCTCCTGTTGATACCCATTTACCTCACCTGGGTTGAATGCAGCACAATGTAGGTGAATTTCTTGCTGAAGGAAAACATGCCATGGCTTGGATTCGAACCCCATCCTTCAGATTGAAACACGAGAATCTTAACCACTAGACCACGACGCCCCACATAAAAGAGCACAGTGAATATAAGAAATATACCATGGTAACAAGATTTTCACACAGCCCAAAAATTATTTTGTATTTTAAAAGCTATTTTTATTAGTGCTTTGGGGCTGTAAAATGGCTTTTCACCCTCATTTAAAGGGTAGTATTGGGCTCTCTTAGTAATGAATGACCCATAGATATTGTTATTTACCAATATTTCTCGTTTAACTTTTCATGGCAGATAGTTTTTAGGGCCGACTCTGGAGAAAATGGTCGCCCGAAACAATAGTTTAGAAGATCTGGGGGGGGGGGGGCTATCAGGGCATTGCTGAGGGCAAAATCATTTTTTTTTCCCCGTTTTGACATATTTGGCTTCCCAGAATTTTAGCACAGGGTTAGAGTATGAAAAGATTTTAGCGTATGGGCTTAGCCTTATGAAAATGAAAAATCCATATTTTATTTTTCGAAATAGACATGAAATTAAATACTCTGAAAATTTGCTTTGCCCCATTGATCGTGGGCCCGGCAGCCGCTGCGCAGCGCCAGATCGACGAGGCTCTATCCCTTTAATCATTGAACGCCAAACAGGGTAGCAGCAACTCCCTTCTTTTAACGTCTTTTGGTCTGACGCGGCTTCCCAGTTATGTTATTATTCTGAAAGACTTGACAGAGTTATATGACTTGAAAGAGATGCTAAAATAATAAATGGTAATTGGATCTCTGCTTTATTTTAACCACCATCTTTCACTTTCACTGCTATAGTGTATTTGAATTGATCAAATTATGGAGTTGTTATTTGAAATGAATAATGGCTTTGGAAGCGCATAGAGACGTCACTCATAATGTGTTATGCGCTATAAAAGAACCGACTATTATCATCCGTAATGTATATCAAAGTCAAGGTCATTTTGAGGTCAGTGAACTTATTTGCTTTCATATTCCATGAATTCCAGCTACAAACTACAACAATGTGAATTTGATGCATATTATTATTAACTGCTTTCTGCTTACGTGACGAGTACTGTGGTAGGGTTTGAACCCAGACATAGCTACTGATCATAATACCTCTACATCATTAAAATGATCATTTTGTGATATCTGTTTTCTTGCAGGGCATTGCCATGTTTAGTATGGCATCGGCAGAACTGGTCTATTCTCCATCCGTACGTACACATGGAAGAGGATGAATTGGAGGATTTAAGGACGGGGCCTGCCTATGTTGCCGGCTTTGTAGACGCAGTTGTGGAGAACAACACTGAATTATACGACTTATTTGTGAATCTATCAACTGATGAAATAACAGTAGCAACTCATGCCAAAGGTACGTACAAATGAACATGGCAAATTATACACATTTTCTGAATGTAAGGAATGTCTTTATTGTTGTTATGGAAATCTGTTGATTTCATTAAATTCATTCCAATCTGAAGAAAATGTACATTTGATTTCCAAAACAACTTTGGAGCATTACTGAAGAACTAGTGACATTACTGTAATATATATCTTTAATACTTGGGCTTTTCTCGTGGCAGATTCAATTCTTAAGACAAAGTGTGAAAAAGTAGTAAAAAGGTGAAATTTAGACCATCTGGACCCAAGTAATTAGATTAATGGTAGGACCATGAGGTAATTAGGGCAAATTGATTGTAGAAAAGCTAGATTTAGCCATTATGGTGTAAGATGCATCGGGTGATATTCTGGTAATTAAACCTAGTTGTAGCACAAGCCTAATCTAGAATTTTAAACCACATTTTTATGGAATGCTGGGCTTTATAATATTTATTTCATATTTATGGCAATTAAAATGTATCATTCATTAAAATTAATATTTTTGTATTTTCATTTTCTTCCCATTTCACATCTCAATTTTATCTCAATCTAATTTTTTTTGCCAACTTTTTGCAGCAGGATAAGAATAATTTTAATTGGTGAATAAGTTGACAACTGGCATTCCATAATAGTGTGATCTAAGTAACCCAGGTTTAACTAAACCATTGATATCATTATACAAACCTTTAGACCATCTGTAGGTAGACTAAAATAGATACAAGCCATATACCATTGAATTATCAATTGACCTTCTATACCTGAAATTATCTCTTTCTGTAGATATGTTCACCATGAGTAGAATACACAAAGACATTGCTCAGCTAATGGTCAGGTGTGCTGGTGATGACTCCATGACAAACCTTCAAGTCATCAAGGTAAGCTTCTAAGACTCTCTCCTAAAGCTAATTTCATATGAAAGAAAATAAAGAGGGGTCTTTTCACAAAGGGTTAAAGGCAGATTATATGGGGAATTTTATGCCATTCAGATATAAATCACCCTTAGTGTAAGAAGATTAATGACCATCAAACATGTAATGCCTGTGGAAATCCCCCCCCCCCCCAGACAGTTGCCAGAGGCTAAGTAGGCATTGCTGAAGAATTTCTTGCTAGTACACTGAGTTTCCCCCATAGATGTCTTGACACACATCTGCAATGCTGTGCTAACTACAAAATATAATTTCATATTTTTATTCCTTTTCTTTTTCTTTTTAGGAAATTTCAAAAAAGACTGGTGAGCTACTCAACAACTTGAAATCTCTGTCAGAGAATGAAGACGATCCTAAAATCACGCTAGAGAGACTGAAGGAGAGGAAGCTACCCCCGGCGACGGAAGGCTTCCTCTTTGGTATAGCAGCTGCAGAAGGGCTAGTCCAGATGTGATCAGATCCTGGTCCAAGTTGCATAGAATTTGCTGTAATTGTAACTTTGCCATCCTCTGGTAACTTCCGTGGAAATAATGAACAGCAATCAGTTGCATAGAAGTTACTTCATTTGTAGATCTTGGTCCTATTTGACTATGATTGTAGATCCTGGTCTCAGTTGCAAATAAGTTGATTTGATTATAGAGCCTGGTCCCAGTTGCAAAGAAGTTGATATGATTATAGATCCTGGTCCCAGTTGCAAAGAAGTTTTTTATTGTAGATCCTGGTCATAGTTAACTATGATTGTAGATCCCGATCCTAGTTGCAAATAAGTTTATAGGATTGTAGATCCTGGTCATAGTTCCAATGATTGCAGATCCTGGTCCCAGTTGCATAGAAGTATAACAATGGTACATGTGACTTTGCTACTCAATGATTAAACTTTTTTCTTTATCTTTTTGGGCCACAGAAACATGTTATACTTAGACCAAATTTGACAATTTTTGCATTTTTTTTATCTGGTGAAATTGCTCCGACCATTTCCAAACTCCATGTCAATTGTAGTAGTCAGGTTCAAGAAAATGTACTTCCTTTTTTATGTTATTACAAGTATATTTGATGGCAATTTTATGTGTAACATACTGAAATGACATTTATTTTTAAGTGAAAAGGACCAGTCGTGATCTTTGGATAGAGCGCATGGAAAGATTTTTTATTAAGTAAGAAAAAAAAGAAGAGGAGAGGTGATCATACAAAGTTTATTGAATGGCATTGTGATGTAGGTTAAGGACAACTATTGCTAATGGTAATTCTCCTTTGTCTAATATTAAACTTTCAGACATTCAGACTGCAACAGATTCAGAATCGTGCAGCTCGTATCACTTCAATGGCCAGAAAATATGATCATGTGTCTCCTTTGTTCAAAGAACTTTACTGGTTTCCTGTTCGGAAAAATAACTTCTTATAATATTGCTGTTTGTTTTCATGTCAGGCCTTTTGTTGTAAGTACATGCCAGCTACTCTGCTCATTTATATGAAAAACAAACCAAAATTACATTTTTCAGGAAAGATCTATACGATTTACAGTATTCACTAGTCCCTGATATAGAGCAATATATTTTCTGATGTTCAAAAGGAAAGAATTTTCTGATGAAAATATCCTAGCCCATAGTTCCCAAGTTACACATTATAAAAAAAATCATGCACAACTCCAAGAAAGATACAGAAAACTTTCATTGGTTGGGATGATCACATAAAATAATGTTAAGTTTCGCTTCTATCACCTTAATTTCGTTTTGGGGGCAAGCTTCCGTCCACTCCTGTGGATTTTTTTCAAGCCAAGTGATCAGTCACACACAATACTGCCTGGGGTCTGTGACTCTTAATCACTGGACCAAAGATGGGTGACAATAGATTTCCAGAGTCTCTATTAAAGGAGAATGAAACCCTTGAAACCAGCTGAATCCATATCAAAGATAAAAATCAAAGAAACATATTGTTTAAAGTTTGAGGAAGATTGAATGAATAATAAGAAAGTTATGAGCATTTGAATATTGAGATCACTAATGACATGTAGATCTTCCCATTGGCAATGCGACCAAGATCTGTGATGTCACACATACAACTCCCTCATTACTTTAGTACTTATTTCACTTATATTCTCACTTTTATAGAGTCTATCACAAGGTGAGGTGTTCTCTTTATGAGAGGACAAGTACCGAGGTTTCACAACATTGTATCGTTGATGAATCGTTTGACATATGATTAAAATGAGCAAAAAGAGATGTTTTGGGGTATATTTTCATTGTCCAAAAGGGGAGAGTTGTTCATCTGTGACATCATAGATCTTGGTCGCATTGCCAATGGGAGGATCTCCATAGCATTAGTGATTTTGACATTCATATGCTCATAACTCTTCTATTGCTAGTCCTATTTTACTCAAACTTTTGTTGACCTTATTCTTTTATTTTTCTGCTTTCACAAAAGCTAACTTGCTCCAAGAGTTTCATTCTCCTTTAAGGACTGGGTTAATCCTTTTATCCACACTGATTCTTTTCCAGAAGTTCCTTTCAAAGTCAATAATTAGGGCATCATCCCATCCAATATTGTGGCCTGTGTTAAGGGCATATTCTCCTACAGCTGAATGGGATGGATTGTTCAATCTGAGGGCTTTTTGTTCCTTCAGTCGTTCATTCAGAGTTCTGTGTGTTTCTCCAACCTAACAATTGGCACAGTCTGTGCAGGTGATCTTCTTAACACTACCCAACCTTTCTTCTTTTGGAACTTGGCCTTATGGATGGACCATCCTGCTTCTAAAGGTGTTGGGGCTTTTGAAAGCAATAGTGATGTCCTTGTTTTGGAATGCTCTTTTCACACGAGAGGATATGCTGTAAAAAACTCCAAGAAAATCGTATTTCCATCTTAGCATTTTGCTTTTGCTTATTAGAATCAGTTATGTCTGTAATTTTGTTAGTGATAAAACTCAATTGGCCCGTATTCTGAACTCTGGTTTCATTCAAACTTTGTTCTAAAGTTATGGTTTAACTATGGAGAGCCAACTGTGACAGAAAATCATCTCATCCCAAACTCTGGTCAGTCATAAATGTGTATGAATAATAACTGAATTAGTTTTCTTCCCCATTGTAGCATGATGAAAGTGCAAAGTGAACATAAGAAAATACTGTGTTAAAAATAATTTGACATATTTGGCTTCCCATAATTTGAGCAGAGTTAGACCATGGCCTTTATTAAACCAGATTCCAGGATAAGGGCCAATGTGAAATTTGCCCTTGTGTCCTAAAGAGTGGTTGAATGAACATGAAGGCTTCTATTGTACAGAGAATTTCTGAGCGAGACAAATTAATTCATTAAGATTTATTGAGTACCAGACTATTAGCAATTTGTTCAAATCATACAGGATTGTATACATTCAAAGTGAGAGTTTGGATTACAGTAAAAAGGGAGAGTCAGGCTTACTCAGGCAAACCTAAATATCAACTTAAAACTGGTAAATAATGCATGTTTTGCATTTAGTCTGAAAATTCTTTTAGTTCCTTTAAGGCTCTGTCACATCGTTCCATGCAAGCCTTTCGTGTGACCGTTATTGCTACCCACAGGTCGCCGGCATTGACAGTATCGCACGTTTCTCACACAGTTACCTGCAGAAGTGCACGCAAGTCTGATTTGCACGTAGAGAAGTTTTGAATTTTGTTGCGGGTGATTGCCCACAACCCGGCCACAAGGCTTGCACAGAACAATATGACAGGGAATTCAAATTTGATTTTATGACTTTATGCAGACTTGATAATCTGTCCCATAAAAGACAATAAAATTGGAAAAGGTGATATCTCCTTCATAGTTTATATAATAGACATATTCATTTATAGCTAATACATGTAGCAAATAGATAACTTTATTTTACTCAAGTACCGATACAATATATTAATGAAAGGAACACAATATCATGTATGTTCTTAAGAATTCTTATCTGCCATTCATTTGGCACAATATTGGTTATTGAATTTTGTTTTGAGATACATGCTTCGCAATAAGATTAATGACTATATCATGAATATTCCAACGTAGATTATTTAGTTTTAAAAAAAGAGTGATATGTCTGTGTTTTCACAATGTACAAAAGAATTTATATATTCTGTAAATAAATATAAATTTCATATGAATTCCACCATTCTTAATAAATGTCAAGTGTTTATGTCTTGTATTCTTGATATCATCACTGTTCTCACAGGCATCCCAAGAGTCCAAAAACAATGAAAAAAAAATGTTTGCACTACACAGTCAAATGTCTATCATCTCAAAATTTCAGCCTCTAGCAGTTAGATATTGTACTATGTCAATGATATAAAAAAAAAATTCCTATCACAAAGATTTAGCACAAACATTAAGCCCTCCAAAATAGCAACAAAACCTAAGCTAAACCTGGGCCATAAACCTTAACCTGGGGGGGGGGGGGGGGGGGGTTGTTTCATAAAGCTGCTCATAAGTTACAAGCGACTTTACGACTGGTGACCCTTTTTCAGAACTATATCAACACCAATGGAAATATGATGTGTATCATTTTCCACAAGAAAGGACCATCAGTCTTCTGAAGTAACCTACAAACAGCTTTATGGCCACCTTGGCCATGAAGCTTAACCTGGGGTGGTATTCTGAGGTCATTTTATCTTTAAAATATTTTATTTTATCTCTTAAAATGAAATTGGTATTCTGAGATGATATTTTATCTCTCAGATAAAATTTAAAATTTCATCTTGCGTATAAATTTTATCTTGCGTATTTATGATGATACGCAACAGAGCAGTGGCTGCGTAGACATACCCATCGCATATCTGGCCATTGCAACGCGGGTGATGTGCTTGCGCCCAAGTTACTTTGAAGAAAAAATAAAATAAACTTAAAAGAGGGTAGGGGCTATTTTATCTCCGCGACGTTCATTTCGTCAATATTTCTAGGTGAATTAACTCCAAATGTTGGCATGAAAATTAAGAAAAATTATATATTCGTTGAGAACAACACCTTAAAGTTATTCCTGTACAATCAGGAAGCATTTCATAAGAATTTTCTTGACTAATATTGTTTTTGAAATGATGCTTGAAAAGATGCGATATAGACTTTGAAAAAAGATGAGAGTATTGCCATTTTTGTTAAAAAGAAATCTCTGTAAAGACGCACAAGCGTATAGTGCAAGCGTATTGAAGTCAATAAATTGACGCAATCTCACTCCTTCGCCACACCGAGCGGAATGGATTTCCATTGGTTGAGTGATATGAGAGAGCTATAAAAGCGTGTTTCTAATTGGATATTGATTAAAAAATAGGTGTGTCTTACAGAGACAAGTGGAATGCCTCTGGCCGTCTCACCTGCATCACGCGATTCAATATAGCAGCAGTGCTGATTTTGAAAACTACTATAACTCGCACAAGATGTTCAGTGATACTTGGTTACTCGTATTTCCACGTTTTATGAATTAGACCAATACACTTATAGAGATATGATGGCAATTCAACAAATACCCCCAACGTGGCCAAAGTTCTTTGACCTTACATGACCTTTGACCTTGATCATGTGACCTGAAACTCGCACAGGATGTTCAGTGATACTTGATTACTCTTATGTCCAAGTTTTATGAACTAGACCAACACACTTTCAAATTTATGGCTGTAATTCAACAAATACCCCAATTTGGCCAAAGTTCATTGACCCTAAATGACCTTTGACCTTGATCATGTGACCTGAAACTTGCACAGGATGTTCAGTAATACTTGATTACTATTATGTCCAAGTTTCATGAATCAGATCCATAAACTTTCAAAGTTATGATGGTAATTCAACAGATACCCCCAATTCGGCCAAAGTTCATTGACCCTAAATGACCTTTGACCTTGGTCATGTGTCGTGAAACTCATGCAGGATGTTCAGTGATACTTGATTAATCTTATGTATAAGTTTCATGAACTAGGTCCATATATTTTCTAATTTATGATGACATTTCAAAAACTTAACCTTAGGTTAAGATTTTGATGTTGATTCCCCCAACATGGTCTAAGTTCATTGACCCTAAATGACCTTTGACCTTGGTCATGTGACATGAAACTCAGGCAGGATGTTCAGTAATACTTGATTAACCTTATGGCCAAGTTTCATCAACTAGGTCCATATACTTTCTAAGTTATGCTGTCATTTCAAAAACTTAACCTCAGGTTAAGATTTGGTGTTGACGCCGCCGCCGTCGCCGTCGGAAAAGCGGCGCCTATAGTCTCACTCTGCTATGCAGGTGAGACAATAAAATGAAGATAAAATTGTTCTCAGAATACCAATTCGGAGAGATTTTAAGGGTATTTTATCTCACTGATTTTAACGGAGATAAAATATTTTATTTTATCCGAGATAAAATGGATCTCAGAATACCACCCCAGTACTATAAAGCGTTTTTGGTTAGGAAGGGCGACTTCTACGATTGATTGCATTCATTTGGTAATTATGTATGATCAATCAGCCATTAAGCTATATATGACACGTTCCTTTTAAACCCTTTTTAGGGTTGGTGAAAATGGAGACGATATCAGGGGCGTAAGTGGTCACAAATAAAAAGATCTGACAAAAGCTGAAGTGTTGAAAAAGTCTGAAATAAACAGAGCTCCCATACTTTTTTGTAGAGGAAAAACCCAAATATGCTGAAATTAAGCTGAAAATCAAGACCAAAACAATCTGAAATTGGCTAGAAATCTGAACTCTCACACCCTTGCAATATAAAAGATGTTTTCATCAATCTACAGACAATCATGTATAGACTATTTCTGTTCAAATCTGAATGGGCTATACGGTCACATGACATATGCTCCAGCGATTTGCTTCAGTCTTAATATCTCAAAGGGCATACACAGAGCTGCCAAGTAGTACGATTTTTCCGTATTTAGTACGTTTTTGCAACCAAAATACGGCAGTACGTTTTTTCTTTAAAAAATACGTTTTTTGTATTAAAAAAAAAAAAAAATGGTTATTAGATCAATGTAATTTCAGGTAACTTGTTTTTTGTTCAATCATTTTTGTAAAAACCAGGGTGAGATATATACAAGTTTCAATGTTTTGTTTTTTTCATCTGCAAGAGCAGTGCACATTTTAGCTGGCATGCAGCTTGAGCGCCGTGATGGGCGAGTGCACCAAGCATTTTATTATGAAATACACTTTTTTGGGGGGAAAAATACAAAATATTTATCTCACACAGTAAAAATACTGATTTTTTTGTCAAAATACTGATTTTGGGGGATAAGAATACTGAAAATGCAAAATACAACTTGGCAGCTCTGCATACATATAGTGTTAGTTTCAGGGTTGTAATAAAATTTTTGGTTCAGGATGATACAAAATAAAGATAATGATTAGGGTTTATCCAGTTTGGAGATTGGATTTTAGGTTTGACGCGCAGATTTTCCATCGGAGCATTTGGCGCCGGAGCGAATGTCATGGAACCTGGCCATACAGCTTCCAAAGCTGAATTGTATACATATGATATGTGAATGTTTGAACTGCTTTATGTGTACCTGGACAACATGAAATCAAAGTAATTCAAACAAATTTCAATAAATTTGGAACTTACAAATCTATACTAAAATTGTCTGTAAACACCTCACAGAAATATGAATAGACCTAAGGTCAGCTCCCTGAAAAACAACGGGTTCAAAATGAATCTATTTGAATAAGAGGGGAAAGTTTTCAAGGTGACAAATGAAGTCTGTTCTCCACTACACAAAGCATTTAAATCTTGTAAGCATGACAACTCATAAATGTACTGGAACCAACTGGCCTATACCAATTTCACTCTCAATTAAATACACAATTAAATAGGATAAATCTATTTACACCTTGAAAACATTAGAAAATCTGAATACTACAGAGAAAGTAATTTTGTACAGAGTATTGCACTACATAAATTGATCTCACAGAGCACAGGTCAGGTAGGAAGTGGCAATTCACATTCAGTAGACATATAGTTCCACAAAAATCCAACAATAATTATCCTGAATAAGTACATATTGCTCAAGGACGGTTACAAATCTATACACAGAAAAGGTTAAAATTGACCTACCCATCAATTAATCTATCTTAATATCGCAGGGTGCTACATAAGCACTCGCCCGATTGCCCAGGGCAAGTAAAAGTTAGAGTCAGGCAAGTGTTTTGAAGTAAAGACCAAAACTACTTGCCCGAATAGGGCAAGCCAAATTCTCATAGTAGAATGACCAAAATTAGGGTCGATATGATGTTGACCCTGATTTTGGTCATGGCAGGCAAGATAAAATCACTCTGGAAAAAGAAATGAAATAACAAGATAGATCAATTCATGTCAAAAGAGAGAAAAGGGTCAATAGTTTATTAAACCGCAAAACTTTCTATTGACAAGGTTAAACTTTTTTTTCAAGGATTTTTCTGGCAAGTGAAATAGATTTTTTGGGGAAGTATATTCCACCTATCTAAAAAGTTACTTGCCTGACCGGGCAAGTGCTTCTAAAAAGTTATGTACCACCCTGTATCTGTCTACATCTCTTCCAAATCTAAGTTTTCTGTTCCTAAAACAATGGTTCTGTCTATTGTCTTCACTATTCAATCTATTTGAAATATCACCTGTTTCTTATCTTTCTTTCTTATCGAACAATCTCCCAACATAAATGATGGAAGTTAAGACTAAAAACTGAAACTTATTTTTAGATATTCCACAGCCTGGTTCATCATTTCTTCATCAATATATATTGAGCTCCGACTGATAATAACCTTCCTGACTTTATCTCACTACACCTATCTGACACTTCTTGTCCCTGCAACAGAAACGATAAAAGTATTGACCTATCTTTTCAGGTATATGACATCTGTGACCTTCGACCTTGTGACTGCAAAGTCTATTCAGATCATTGTTACAAGCAAACATAACCAAGGTTGAAGTTGAACCCTATAATGGTTTTCTAGTTATCGCGAGAACATTCTTATTTTAGGCATATCATGACCTCATTAAACTTTGACCTTGATACCCCCAAAACGTAGCAGCTCATCAACACTCCTAAATGCATACTTGGGCCAAGCAGATTCGCTAAAGAGTTCTTTAGTTTTTAATGTGAGAATGAAATGGGGTAACAGGCTATCCAAAAACATTATGCCTTCGAGCAGAGGCATAAAAATACATTGAGTTCTTTCTGATATATTTTTTTTTTACAAGCAACTAAATACTTATTTCATCTTCTGAAAGGGATAGTCTTCCCACTAGGTCTAAATGGAGTTGTTGAGATAGGCTGAGTGTTTTGTAGTCTCCTCCTTTCTCTCTCTTTCCTTCTCTGGAGTTTCTCCTCCCATTCATCATAGGCAATGTGGCTATCTTTCTCCTTCTCTCTCCTCTCCCGTTCCTCCATCTCCTTCTTCAGCTGCTCATCTCGTCTTTTCTTCTTCTCGGCATCGTGCAGCTTGTCGTCCTTGACGGATTTCCTGTAGGGAGAGGAGATGTAACTTATTGATCTTTATTTATTTAACCATAAAAAAACAGACACATCGTACAATGTTAACAAATAAATAATATTACTGTTTAAACATGACATAAAAAGAGAGAGTAATAATTGGTTATTTATAGGCCAGCAGGGAAAAAATACATGGGGGTTGAGGGCAATTTTCTCCCCTAAAATGCTCGAAAGAGCCCTGGAAACGCAAAAAAAATGAGCCCTTGAAAATCCCCATTCATTGCAATGTTAAAGCTTATCCATTGTTGCAGATTTAGGCAGTAAGTTGTGAAAAGTAGCCAATTAAAATTTAAAAACCCAATTGTTTGCCTGTAGACCAAAAGTTAAATTTAATACTGTGGCCCAGAGACATGCAAACCCTGAGAAGACCTTGCAAAAAGCCTTTGAGAAAATATCATGCATCCCCATGAGACAATTGGAGAAAAAAAATATGTACCAATTAAACTCAAGGGAAGTAACAGGAAAGTATTCAAGCTTACCAACTTGTACACCGATATCAAACTGAAATATATTGAAATATATGTTTTTATTGATGCATGAGCAAAATGCCAAATAAAATAATACTAATGATTCTTGAAGTTCAATACACATGGAAAAACAGAATGTGTCTGATGTGATTCCAGTATGGAGTTTCAACAAACAAGTGACAGCACCAAAATTCATGCTAACAAATGAGCTTTTCCCAATATTGACATTCAAATTCACACCTAACATCAATGAAATTAAACTATGGAAGTGAGATTGGATATCTTTGATGTCTCCCATGAACATCACCATTTGCTATGTTTTTTTTTTTTTTTTGCAGCAGCAGGCAAAAGCTCCACGCAGTTGATCGCGATGTAACTTATAATTATATTTACAAGATTGCACAGCAGGCTCTGTCACAACCTTCTTTCTGGAAGATAGCATGCATTGCCGATTTTGGACACTAAAAAAGTGAGGGGGTCCAAAATATTATTCCTCGTTCTGATTTTGTTTAAAATAGCCTAAGAAAAAATAATATATGATTCTTACCATTTCTTGTAAGCGCTATTGGCATCTTTTTCTTTGTTCTCCTTCTCATAGATTTTGGTTTCTTCCAGGTTCTTCTGCTTTTTCTTTTCCTTCCGATGTTTGTCGATGAGAACCTCATCTTTATCAGCCTTCCACATCTCAAAGGCCTGCAATGGGAGCAAATAGAAATTTAATTCAAACGTGGTTGGATGAGTTTCTTCTCATTCATTACGTGAATCCTGTGTTTAAAAAATACCCCACCAGCTTATAACACAGGAACTCCATTGCCTTGCGTGTTGTGTCAATGGGAGCTCAGGTGGGGTATTTGAAACCCCAATTTCAGATTTTGGGAGAACTTCATTTCTCTCGTTTAAACTGGGGTGGGGTTCATCTGACTGCTGATAATGTCTTGCGTGTTAGTCAATGGGAGCACAAGTGGGGTATTGACACCCCACTTTCAGTTTTTGGGAAAGTTTAATTTCTCTCGTTTAAACTGGGGTGGGGTCGATTTAGTGACTGCAGCTGCTGATAAGAGCTGATAAAACACTGTGCATGCTACCACATCAGGCTGATGAATTGCAGCTGTCCTTGTTACGTAATAGTATAAACAAACTCTTCAGAGCTTCCTGGCTGACAGTAATCTTGAAAGAATATATTTGTATTCTATTTGTTTTAGGACATTAGCATGTCTAAAAACGATTCAAAATTTAGATGGAGATCGAACTGAAATTTTGAACGATGCAAAATGACCCACAATTGCCGAAATAACAATAAGTTTTTAAAAAATCACCCCCAGTTAACTCCCTCTCTCTCCCTCTCTCTCTTGCTCTCTCTCTCCATCTCTGCCAGGCCTTATGAAGGTCACTTCTCCTTGGGGGAAGGTGGATTAGCTGGGAGAGTGCGTGGTTGTTTACTTAAGGATAACCATTCCTTGTTGATATTGGGATGGGGGGGGGGGCGAGTGAAAGTAGCTTGGAATTTGAAATTGGGGTGTCAGAGGAGATCCATTTTTAAACACAAAGTTTCGTAATGTTTACGGTACATTGTCACTCCGTCAACAGCCAACCTGTCAACTTTCCGTTCGGGCTCATGATCTCACATGGTCTAATCTTACTACATCTCCAACCAGTTTGTCTACCAAGTACTAACTACGCGAAATTGCCATTCAGCCCATTTCCCATTTGATATAATGGGAATGTCACTCGAATATTACTCACACTAACATGGAGTTTTCGTTCCATGACGTATGACAGATTCAAGGACATAGAAGAAGCATAGTCATATGCCCTTCATGACAAAGAACGATTAAGAAGTCTTTGTCGAAAATGGTGAATCAAAACAGCAGTTTAGTCCTGGAATCTGGAAAACAACATACATGTATTTGCAAGTTTTTGTCAGCTCCGAAACTTAGGGCCAGAACTGCTGTTCACAAATTTTTAAGACCTCCCTCATTTTCTTGTGGAAGCGCTGTGGTGTAGCGGTTCTGACTCTCGCCTTGTAATCAGAGGGTCGTGTGTTCGAATCCCTACATGGCCTAGCGTCCTTTGGCAAGGCGTCAATCCACAATTTGCCACTCTCCACCCAGGTGTTAAATGGGTACCTGGTAGGATGCAAAAGCCTATGTAGTATGCCTAGCAATTGAGTCTTGGAACTCTTGTTGGAATGCTCCCCAGGGAGTGCAGAAGGTGCATACATTGTATGCGGGCATGCAAGGATCCGATGACCGGGTTAATAATATATCTGTAAAGCGCTTAGAGACGTCGTTCCGATGTGTTAAGCGCTATATAAATGCGGAATATTATTATTATTCTTTTTCATTGTAGTGAGTATACATATCAAAATGCTACATGCTGGATAGGGAAGCAGGGTCCATATGAGGTAGATTAGGACTGGAGATGGCACTGTTTATAGTGGTTGTAGCAAGGTGGGTGCAAGAGTACAATGATAAGTTTTAGTCAAATTACCTTATTAGCGTCATACTTCTTGGATTCTTCTTCTTCCTTCTTGCGCCGTTCTTCCTCTTGTTTCTTGAGCTCTCTCTTGCGTTGGTCTGACAACACCGATTTCTTGGAATCCTGCCAAGCCTTGAAAGAAGCCATGTTTTCAAACTTCTTCTCTTCAGCTTCCTGTTAATGACACAAGAATGGTTCAATTATGAGAAAAAGAATTATAGCATACAAACAACATAATAATTTTCAGATTATTCAGAGAGGACTTCTGATCAGTTCACTATATTTTTATATTTCATCTCATGCCTTTAATATTTGTTTAATTGCCACTTGGTATTCACCCACCTACTTCCCATACTATCTGATTGGGCTTCTTACCCTACATGGTCAAATCCTAGTTTGACTAAAATTACTTAAAGAGAAATTCCAGTAGTTGCAGTAAACACTGATTTCATGAGAAAGTCTGTAAAACCAGGCTTAATTGTCAGTATATCATCGAGGATCTAGATCTGGTACAGTTACATAAACTGAACTTTGTGAAATCTTGAAATCTACGCTCAAAAATGTTCAGACTGAACTTCCCCAACACAGATAAGCGCATGTGGGACAATGTATAATTATTGCTTTGAGCGTCGGGCCCGACGCTCTACCCGAATCCTGTGCTTATTTGCTGATTTCTCAGCAATTACACAATTTCTTCCAGAATCCTTTGGCACATGCGTTTTATTTATACAAACAGACACTTTGGTGGTCATTTCATTGGATTCTGTACGAACTCATTTTTATATCGTTACCAAAACTAGCATTTACCTTTAATCTTCTAACCCTTTGTCAAATTGCCATTAAACACATTAACTATTTTGTCTATTAAATTTCCAGCTAGGCTATTCCAATTTCTTCCTATATCTACTTGGTCTGACACTAATTAGTTTATACTGTTTGACAGATTTATTATTTACAGACCAAATTTTAATTCGACACAATAAAATATATAAAATAAAAAAGTGGAAATTTGACTAACTACACTAAATGAGAAAACAGTTTTTTTACTGTAATAATGAATGATTTTTCATGTCAGTGAATTAAATCTTTTCAGTGAGTAATTTGGACACCCAACCAAAGGAGTGTGAGAATACCAGTAGCAAAAAATAAAATGTTAAACCTTGATGAATTCATTTGCCATTTATTGTTTAGTCCATTTTTAATATTTCCATTTGGTTTTTATTCTCCTATATTTTATTATTTTATGACTGAATGTGCCCCCCCCTCCATCACTTTGTGAAAAAAAATGCACTAGGATACCTTGACTTTCTTCTCCTTCTCTTCCTCCTCCCTCTTCTTTGCTTCCTTCTTCTGCTTCTTCAGTCTCTCTGTTTTCTCTGCCCGCCATTGTTCATAGATGGCCTGTCTGATAGCAGAGGAATCCTGCACCCCTCCCGCTGAGCCGAGTGTAGCCATCATCTCGCCGGAGTTGAAGCTTGAGTTGAGAGAGCCCACTGCAGCTGACTTGGGCCTGGTAGGAGTTGGTTTGTGAACTTTTGGTCTGAAAATAAGAAAGTTATATAATCAGGGTTCCCAACTTTTCAAGAAAACAAAATTCCCTGATTTTTCCCTGATGGAGTTAAAAAAATTCCTGATAATTATTCACACCCATTCCCAGTTTTGCATGTTTTCTAAGTCTTTGCAGTGGATTACATGTATTTTCAGTATAAAAACAATAATGTGAAACTAATTACTACCACCATAACCAGTCATTTAATGGATGTTGTTTTGATATGCAACAAAATATAACAGAGTCTGACTGACTACCATGCTTTGGACTTTTGGGCCTTTAAATATTCCCTGATTTTCCCCTCATTTGAAGCATTTTCCCCTGGTTTGAGGTACCGGGTATTTTTTTAAATCAAATTCTGATTTTATTCCGACTAGAAAAAAGTAAAATAAATTTCCCTGATGGGCTGGGAACACTTTATACATTGCTGCCCGACTTGGAAGGTAAATTTCTTTTATTCAAATGCACTTTATACATGGTATCATTATTATTCCGGCTTTAGCTAATTTGCCGAATAGGCAGTCAAACTTTCATGGAATATATCCCACTGGGTACCCATTCACCTCACAGGGGTTGAGTGCAGCACATTTGGATAAGTTTCTTGCCGACTAATATTTATTTTCACCTGGAGTAGGATTTGAACACACAACCCTCTGATTGAAGGAGGTCAGAACCACAACACCAGTATACTTCCACATAACATATAAAGATACGTATCGTTCCGTACATAAACCAACAATATTTTGGTCATATCGTGTTACCGCAATACATCACCATCATCAGAAAACTACTATCGAATATTCAATATTTTTCCAATATCGCAAATTGAAATATCACCCAGCACTGAATAGTGAAAGATATCATGCCCCTCTTTGCGACATCGTGGACAATTTGCAACATGGCAATCTTGCTTCCTCAGTATATCGCTGATTACTGACAAAAAAGGAACATTGTTCAATGCTTGTGACCAAACAGTAAGGGGAACTAATAACACTATACTGCATTCAAGTCACTTAAATACTCCCTACACTGTATTTAACTATAAACTACATTGCATCACAACTTACTTTTTCTTCTTTTCTTTTTCTGATTCTCCATCACTTTGATAACCCTCCTGGATAAACAAAGAAAAGATAACAAGATAGGATGAAAGTCAAAATCATCTAACTCAACATTACAAGATGCAATGTCAATATCCCATCTGTTGGCTACAAACCATATCAATATATCAAATATTTATTCTTGAGATTGTTTTTTTTTTTTTATAGAAAATAATTTCTGAACAGGATTTATCTTGTCAAAAGTAAAAAAGTAAAATCCTTCAGATGGAATGACAATACATATGCCTCGACATTACCTGAGATTTTAGGCATGTTTAATAAATGGAAGACATTGGCTTTTTCTAAAAATCAACAAATAATTGAGGTTAGCCACATATCTGCACCAGTGCATTCTGCACACGATATGTGGAGTCTATGCTTACCAAAAAAATCATTAAATGTTATGGTAATACAATATTGTGGATATCTTATATATGCAAATAAACGCTTTATCTGTAAAGCTCTGACAGGCACCAAAATGTTTGCAATCATAATTACATTGGTAGCTGGAAAAAATAAATTTGATTTTGAATCCTGGACAAGATAAACAATATCCTTTAAAATTAAAATTGTTTCTGTAAATATTGATTGTTTGCATCATTTTCCTTCATTAAAAATATCACAAGAATTCCGCTTTCAATAAACCACGAAATGAAAAAATAATCTTCTGAGATTCTAGCCAAAGAATACAATCAAAACAAACCTTAGGTCGCCTATTTGTCATCTTTGGAGGATGATCTTCCATGTCGCTATCATCATCACTATCATCAAGCAATCCTCTAGCTTTCTTTTTATCTTTCTTTCTTACAGGTTCATCATCTAAAACATCCAGAAGTGATTGCTTCTGCTTGCCTTTCTTGTTGGACCAGACCCGACTATTGTCATCATCAGAATCCGAATTCAGACCCGGTATTCGGTTCTTACGAGATTTAACTCTGGAGTCGTCTGACTTTTGAGGTGTCTCTCCATTGACTTTTGTGTCTTTTCTGTCCTGCGGCACTCTAGGTTTTGGCTTTGGTGGAAAGCCTTGAGGAGACGGTGACCTTCTACTTCTACCACGTTTGGAGCTAACATCCTCTTCTTCAGAATCTGCAAGGGTGTCCAGAAGGCTTTTCGGTTTAGGAGAAGCTGATTTTGACCCTCCTTTCTGCTTCAGGTTCATGGAACCTAACCTGTTGTTCACTTTGGACACTTCATCATCTTCATCCGACGAGGAGTCCAATAGTCCTTTCTGTTTCCTGGGTTTTGATCTGGACGACGGACCACTTAGAAGATCATCTATCTCTGATCTAGGCTCCTTACCACGATTCCTTTCTGGTGATGGACTTCGATTCTTCTTGCTCCTTAATCCCAGAAGGTCATCTAAATCTGGAGACTTGTCTCTTTTCCGTTGATCATCATTTGCTCCCCCACCCCTTCTATCAGGTGATCCACTCCTGATCTTGGGCTTCAAATTACTTGAAACCCTTTCTGATTTCTTCTTGTCTGTAAGACCCAACAAATCATCAAGATCGGGAGATTTATTATCCTTTTTCCGCCGATCATTAATTGCCTTACTAGCTTGTCTCTCTGGAGAGCCGCTCCTACTCTTGGATTTCGGCTTCAGCTCTGGTGAAGCCCTCCCTTGTTTGCTTTTGTTCTTCATGCCTAACAAGTCATCAAGGTCGGGCGATTTCCTTTCGGGAGATCCACCTCTAGTCTTAGAGGACTTTCCTCTTTGCCCTGACATGTCCATCAGCGGAGATTTTGATCTGTCCTTAGGTTTAGGTGGCTGCTTACCAGAACCACCCTTAGGTCCCTGGCTCTCATCATACTCATCAAACAAGGATTTCTTTCTTTTCTCTGGCTCTGGGGATGAAGCAATGCCGAGCAATTTGTCAATCTCTGATGGTCCTTTATTCCTTGGCCTTGGTTGAGGTCTAGGGGAGTCATCCTCTGATCGTGGAGACGAGTCTGTGGTCCCTGAACGTAGTCTTGGACTCGGCTTGGGAGGAGGCTTCTTCTTTGTGCCATTGTCATCTCCAAGGAGAGCCCTGATAGGATCTGGTGAACCTGCTGACTTCCTGGACTTTGGACTCTCACTTCCAGATAGACCTCTGTTTCTTGGAGGAGCTGTTGGGAAGGCATCGCTGGAAGATTTAGTCAGAGAGCGAGGTGATGGTGAAGGTGACGGCCTCTGTTTAGTGGAAGGTGGCTCCCACGGTTTGGACTGAGATGGTTGTGGCTTCTTTGAGTTCTTGGAGGTGAACTGAGACAGGATGTCTGGAAAAAAATAACATGATTGATAATGATGAAAATTATCTATTTTCAACAATTTTAATAAACAGGTAAACTTCTACTGAATAAAAACACCAAACTTTTATATTGACAAAATATATTGGCAGGACTACATGTATTTCAATATTTCGTGCGGGCACGTCGTGGTCTAGTGGTTCTGACTCTCGCCTTTCAAACAGAGGGTCGTGGGTATGAATGCCACATGACAATTCATAAGACCTAGTCTTCCCAGCTGATCTTCATTCTCATGTAAGTATCTCAATCCTAAACGTTTTGTCAAATGTCAATATATTCATTGCGGTTATATTTATTAAAGCCACCCAAGGGAAGCATAAAAAGTGACCACTGTAGACAGGTGGTCTTTCTAGACAGGTTCTATAACACATTCCTTTCAATTTTGCTGACCACTAAAGACAGGTTTTTTACTATAGACAAGTTCGACTGTATCTCTATGCGATTTTTGTAATCTTGTCTGTTGTATTTTGTATAATGACTGAAATAAATTTGATCAAATTGAATAGTAATCTTCTTACTGAATTGATTCATGGAGACATGGACTATACAATTTCCATAATCTGAGGAAAGAAAATTAATTTCATATTGTGCTAACCAAACTGTAAAAAAAGTAACAATTGACTATTTGACCCAGAGTGAGAGGAGATCAAATGATGATAATCTACAACACTAGAAACAAAATTAATATTCAAATGATTAAAATAATTTTTTACCCAGATCACAACAATGAGAGGGATTCAAGTCAACTTTTTGTGGTGTACACAGTTAATATTTTATAATGAAATAATGAAAGCACAACATTTAAGCAGGTAATGTAGTAACCAATACATACATTTAATAAATTTCTATCTTTCTTTATCAAACACCAGTGCAAAAATTATCTTTGTTTTCAATAGTGAAGAAAGTATTAAGGTTCTCAATGCTAAGCACTGTTCAAAGCAATTTTTATTTTAACTACAGAGCATGTACAATATAACTTGTGAGGTTATTATAATGCAATGGCATTATCCATTTGATTAAGAAAAAAACTTTTGGGAATATAACAATATTTTGCTGAACAGGTGTCTTCTTTCCAAGCCAAGTTTAGATTTCTATTGAAAGTAATTACTGAGAGTAAATTTAAGTTTGCCCTAATATATCTTATCGGTCAAAACAGATTATTAGGCCTGGGAGTAAAACTCCAACAATCGATGCATTTGATCGTTTTACCAACAATCGGCAACCAAATACTACTTTTTACACTAATCGAATGTTCAACAGAATACTGATTTGAGAAATTTGATTATAAGAGGTACAGGGCTATAATCTTAGATATTTGACAACGAAGTACAAGATAACAAATTGAATTTATGCTAAAATTTGATTTATTACAAACATTGTAACTCTTTCAAGAAACGACAATGGTGGCCGTGCCATCGATAGTGTATCGTTCAGCTGTATTAATGTGCATGTCATAGGCGCTATACTGGGACACTCGACCGAGTCAGCTTGCTCATTATGTGTGACCACTGGTCGGTCATGTAAATAGGTTTAAAAAATTGTACAACTGGTCAAACTATTTGATTGTTTACCTTTACAATTACAGCGAACAATCAAATGGCAAAAAGGGTACATGTATATTCATCCCGGGCCTAATGATTATCCCTTTTTTAAAACTCACCATCATCACTGAGACCTCCAAGCGCATCATCATCGTCACTGTCTTCAGATTCTGAAGTGAAACCTGTACTAAGTCCTCGTCTCTTTCGTTCTTTCAGTTTGGATGAAAGCTCCTCCTGGAAAGAGGGATTTTTCTTCAGTGGCATCTTGCATCAGTGCCTGAAATCATATCCACAAAGAAATATATATATACAAACAGATGATCTTTGTAGGTTTGCATGGTGGAGTTTGTAATGTAGAGAAGGTTTACGGTTCACCATGTGTAATATGAAGAAGGGAAGAAAATACATGTACAGGCAGAAAGATTGAAATGGAAAGACGAGATATTACAAACAGGTTATGACGTATAAGCTTTTACATAATACGAGTCAGAGTCATGAAAGTTAGTCACTTTCTTAGTTACTTTGTACTAGACCTCTATCTTATAAGACTTCTGATAGACTGAGTTTATTTTTGGGGAAGTTTTTTGTATTAGATGTAGATCTAGGCCTAGATCTATTTAATATGTATATATATTTTTTTTTTTAAACAGGTAAAGCTGAAGCTGAAGGTGGGCTAAAAATTGAGCTTGAAATTAACACAACTAACGCCAGAGGACAAGGCTAGGCTCACCTGCATGACTAACTAACTAACTGTTAGATCTAGATCTAGTAACTTTAAAAAATGATTAATTTTTCAGTTTTGTCAAATTCAATTTTCATGTGAAGACAAGTGCAAGTCAAGTCAAGACAACGTCCAAGGTTAGATCTAATTTCTAACATTAAACCAGGAATAAGTGCCAGGATTGATCAATCTTAACTAAACTTAGTCTTAAACTAGACCAATCGAGTTGAGAATGAGATGATTGATCGATCCTGGGCACTGGCGCTGGCCGGCCAAGGCCAGGGCATGCAGGCTTGGGCAGGGAAGGCAGGGTAATAAATAAATAAACTAACCTATATTCATAATATTCTATAATGTTAGACCTAATCTAATTACACCTTTACCATTCCCAAGGCCAAAAATGAATTCGCACATATTCTAAAAAGACTCAAGTCCTTTTCAATTACCTAGCTCAACTTCTCAAGTAAGAACATGACAATACCAATTATGAAACACCGAGCACACACACAATTTCTCTCCCAGGCCAGACCCACTCATCCTACCGAGATTGGCCAGATCATCTGGTCAATGACTGCATCATGCAGTCCCACCCACGGCCATAACGGCGAACAGCTAGCAGCTGCCCCAGTGTTAACCCAGGGAGCTCCGGTGGACCGGAGCCCAGGACTCGTCCGTGTAATAGTAGGCAGAGGGTACTCTCCAAAATAGCACCCCAAATAAAAGGGGGTAAAATAAATTATGCACTTAGACTAAGTCTGAGATTATTATATGGATGAAAAACGGCCTAATTGAAGGTCTATCGTGACACAGAATCCTGACATCGTCATCGAGGCACAAACTGGACCCTCAAAAAAGGAAAAGTTCCGTCTAGTTCGTTCTCCTTCTTTCAAAATTGTAAACAAAATGGCTGATCGATACCTGTCTAATCGATACCTAGACAGCTGGCAGCCGTCTGTTTCGAGGAGTTTTTCAACATTTTTTTATTTTTGTAATTTCTCCTCGTGAGTGGAGCCAACGTACTACGTAGTTCAGCGGTACACATAACAGAGACCGAAGCTTTTGGTCTAATCGATACCGAGAACGAACGCGACAATACAATAGTGATAGTCATTATTAGAGCCTTAACGTTAGAGGCCTAACTTTTCCTTTTTTTGAGGGTCCAGTTTAGTTTGTGCATCGGATGTCGACGATGCCGATGTCAGGATTCTGTGTCACGATAGACCTTCATCCATAATATAATCCAGGTAATTCATTTTTCCCCTTTTATTTAGAGTGTTATTGCGACCCCATTCTACCCCATTTTGGAGAGTACCCATGACATGTAGGCCTATGTAGTAATTACACGAACGAGTCCTAAGGCTAAGCTCCGGCCCGCGAAGCGGGCCAGAGCTCCCTGGCCTGGGTTACCCCGGTGTGAGCTTCGGCCGTTTTCTGCCTCCGCGGGTCTCCGGCTTCACCTTCGGCTTCGCTTCGTTCGAACTAACTTAGCTGCTTCATTTGTTCGTTAATAAATTAATTCTCCATACAACAACAAGATGAAAGAAATGATTTTTTATGGTAGTTCTAATTATGTTCTCCCTACCTTATTGATAAAGAACTTGATTTTAACTACAAAAGTCAGAAATTTTCCAAATATTTCGATTCAAACTCCGTGCGATGAAGTTGATTATACTGGCAACGGAAAAATGCTAGTTTGTGTGCAACACACGTCAATGTAACATGTGCTGTCATTGGTCAGTTGTAATTAGGGAGCAATTAGTTGCTTTGAAATGAATCCACCAATCAACGGCAGTTTTATAACTTGTACTCTATTATACAGATGTATACAACGGTACGTGTAGACGGTACGATCGTCAACCATAACATGACGTTCAACTTCAAGTTCAGTCTTTACTTTTGGTAAAATATAACATGGAACACAGATATATGAAGAGCTTGATTCCATCAAGGAGCTAAATCCACTTTAGACCAAAATTGATTTTTTGATACAAATATAGGCCTATGTATCTTAGACAGGGGAAATCATAAGCAACATATCGCAATTGAAACAAAATTAGGCCGAAAGGTTGGTAAAAATTGATTGCAAATTAGATTTTTGTTCCAAAAAGAGCTAAATCCACTAAACGGTTATTTAAAATTGGTTATTTTTCCTATTTTACATAAATGTATGCATTCAATGTAATAGGTAATTGTTGTAGATACAAGTTTACATCATCAGTGCAAATGTTGCTGAAAATAACAGAATTTTACAATTTTTATGAATATTTTTGGATTTATTAGCTCCTTTTGGAATTAGATATCGAAAAGTTGCCGTCCTTAGAAAAAATGACTTTTTTTTCTTTTTTTTTTTCAATTGATAAACATCAGAAAAGATGTGAAATGTAGTCTGCTAGCCATATTTATGTGTTTCGTGCATGTTCAATTTCCAATATCAAACACATTTAAATTGGCCAAAATTGACATTTTACTAAGATTTTGTTCCAAATTTTTTTTAAAAATCAATAATGAATGCTAGATTTTTGAAATCATGATTTAAATAAAATAAGATGATAGTACTATCATATATATCAAAATAAAACGGCAGTGGCTAAGGGAAAGTGGTGAATTAAAAAAACCTTGATTTACAGAAAAATAGGCATACCAAAAGTGGATAAAGCTCATTTTGGAACAAAACTCTTCATATAGGCCTAGATCTCTATACGGTGTATTTTTTTAAGATGGTATAAAGTTATACACCATGAAAGCCATTTCAATCGATATATCATAGAAAATGCAACTTTGTTGTTTTGCGCTTGTTTAGGATGAGAGGCTTTTTTCAAATAGAAAATCAAATATTTTGCTCTATTTGTATTTTCTTTGTTTAATTTGCTCATGAAAACATTGCAGAAATCAATAAATTAAATGAGAATAATTGCTCTATAGGGCCTACCCGCCACTGAAGGGAGTGAAGTTTCATCCATGCTATTGAGAAAGAAATAAAGAGACCTGGAGTATGTCTGGAAATCACAAAGCTCGTTAATATAGCTTGCCCCGAGTAGGCCTATTTTGATAGATAGGGCCTACAATCCCTACATGAAACTTTTTTTGTTGCATTCTATACATCTTTTAGGTTTATCTGTTTCGTTAATGTAGGTAAAGGGGCCGTTGAACAACGACAAAGCATCTGTATGTTGCAATTAAATTCGAACAATTAGAACGTATCAACGAAACTTGCACATTAATAAAAATATTGCTCCCCGGCCCTTTCCTTATAATTCCTGATTCAAATCCTTTTTCTTTTTGCATTAGGGCCTACCACTGATCTCCATACTAGTATACAGTGGATCCTTCTTGAAATATCAAGGGGGTGGTTGGCAAAGCCACCCCCCCCCCCCCCCTGGCAACGAATTTTCTTTCTGGTTAATTTGTTAGTTTTCTAAGTTTGAAAAGAAATGTTTCATATGAACAGAGGAATTTTTTTCTTGGCTTCCCATACTTTTAGCAGAGAGTTACGCCATGCCAATATCACTGATCTTAACACAGATCAGTGGTGAATATACATAACAGGACAGTTATACTAGAATACGGGCTCCTGACTGCGAGTTGTAAAAAAACTATAATGTATATTCAGTAAGAGGGAGCACTTCACTGCACTGCACTAGTACACTGCACATAGAAAAAAAATCGAACTGTTTCACATGAATTACTGTGAAATTAGCAAACATCAGTCTCATAATATTGTCGATCATCTCAGATTTGCTTTGATCCGCTGAGGAGAACGAAGGCAGACCATATGTACAAGAGTATACTCACTTGGCCTGAAACACTTCCAAGTTGATCTGGAGGACATTCGGCTAAAGCATTTTCAATACAAAGTTTTCAATAGAATTATGTTTTTAAATGACATTCTATTCAAGGTAAAGATCGCAAATATTGAGTGCTGTACAATTTGTTATAAGGTAATGGAAACGACTGAACACCTCTTTTTTTTTACTTCTGTATTTTCAATAGAAATATTTGGAGTAGAGTAAAAACACATTTCCCAGGTATATATTCGAAAGTTATTACTCCACATAATATATTGTTGGATACAACGAAAAGCGAAATGATGCAGCTTTGAATTGTATTTTTTTTATAGTCAGAAAAAGTGCATCCGGAGGCTGATTAAGACTATGCCCGATTTTAACAAGACACGAAAGTTGATACAAACTTATAGATGAATGCATTTATGACAGGGGCGGATCCAGGATTTTCCAAGGGGGCACATTTTCCCGATGAAAATTTGACAAGCCCCCCCCCCCCCCAAAAAAAAAAAAGTTTTCCACCAAAAATTGAAGGTCATTTCGTCCGCAGATATTTTCACCAGCAAAAAAAAAGGTCCTCACTTTCAAGGGGGGGGGCAGAAGCGGCCATATTTACATTATAATTTGTTATGGCTGTCAGAAGAGAGGACACCGGCCGATGTGCCCCCCCTTGATCCGCCACTGATTTATATTATGAATGGGAAGGATTTTACTTTGGAATGGATTGTGTTGAAACATTTGTTTGAATATAAATGTACGTGATTTGGCTCTGTAAATTAACGTGCAAATCTTCACTTCTTGTAAATAAAATTGCCCATTGGGGCAAAAAATTAATGTGGGAGAAAATTCTGAAGGGGCTGAAGTTTTGTCCGTATACGCGTTCGTTTACCAGTATAAAGTTGAACCTTCCTTGCAACCGCACATTTCTTATTGTCAAATTATGATTGATGAGTTATTTCTCTCAGTCTGCCAGACTATTGATGATGGTGTGATCTGAGGTCGTTAGAAGAGGTAAAAAGGACGATTTTTATGGAAAGGGAACAAAATGTAGCATTGGTCAACTGCAATGGATTCAGGGAGTACAGGGGCACACCCCCTCCCCCATTGACCCAGAGTTGTTATCGCCCTGAAGTATCCAGTGGCGTAGCTAGGATTTTTTTCCTGGGGGGGGGGCACTGGGGGGTCCTTGCTTTTTCAGGGGGGCACCTTTTTTCTGTGTGTGTGTGTGTGTGTATGTGTCACAAGGGCTGATCCCACTTTCGCCAATAGGGGTGGGGCCCCAAATTATCTTCACCTATGTTTTCCCGATCAGTCACTTAATTAGCTTTATTCTTATAAAACAACATAAATATGAAATAATCTCATAAGCCCAATATAAAAAAGTGCGAGCGCGAAGCGCTAGCAATTTTTTTTTATCTTTCATGTATTTTGTCCTGAAAATTTAACATTCTGGGCAATGTTTGTCAGTCACCCTGAACAAGATGCGTATGTAACTAGATAATTACTGCGAACAAGCGCGAGCAGAAATTTTTCATAAATTTTCTAGCATGATCGGAAAGGGACCTGTTAAGGACATGTTTACAGCTACCCACAAATACTGTACGTATTTCAATAATGGGAGCGCGAAGCGCGAGCTAAAACTTGTTGACATTCCAACCTGAAAAATGGACATCCTAAGCACTTTTAGTAATCATAAATTGGATAGGTATGTAACAAAACACTTGATGCGAGCGCGAGCGGAAGAAAATTGAGATATTAGACCTAAAACCGGGACACTCTATTCATATTTTGTAAATCATGAATAGGATATGGTTAATTGGGTATCATTAATAATGCGAGCGTGAAGCGCAAGCAGACAATTATTGATATTCTGATCTGAAACTGGATAATTTAAGCATAAAGAACATGCAGGCTGTTTTTTTAATAAACATGCGTGTGCGCGTTTTAGTTTTAGATTTAGACCTATAATCTAGGCATTCTGAATACATTTTTAATCATGGAGATTAATAATGCAAGCGCGAGCTGAAAACATTTGATATTACAATCTGAAAAAGGTCAATTTAAACACTATTTCAAATATTGTGTAGGAAAATTGAGAAGTGGATGTGGATCACACTCAATGAATGATGTGAGCGCGAAGCGCAAGCTGATATTTTTTGTTATTGTTTTTCTAAGGATATTTTGTCATATGAAAATGATGACTATCTTCCTATTATTCCTAAGCTTGTCGATATTCTATTCTGAAAAGACCCAAATTGGTTAATAGGAATTCATGAAAATGATATTTTCTTTATTTGTTAATTTAATATGCGTAGTGACAGTATGGAAGAAATTTTAAGCATTCTTAAATTATGAATACGCATTACAATGGTTAATACATTTTTATCAATTAATGCGAGCGCAGAACGCGAACTGAATTTAAAAAAATAAAATGTAATGAAAAGGCCTGGGGTTTTTGTTTGCTTATATAGCATTGATACTAACCAATCAAAATGCGAGCGCACAGCGCTAAATAGGCCTACGTTTTGACAGTCACATCTGAAATTGATATTTTGAGAACTTGATGGAATACACAAAGACAATAGGAACTTGGTAAATCAAATAATGCGACCACCCAGCGTGATCTTAAAATGTTGATATGTAGGCCATATATTAACGGACATTTTACAGAGTGCACTAAATTTGTAAATGGAAACAAATATAATGAAAGCTCGATGTCCGAGCAGAAAAATGTTTTGTACATTGTCTTCAAAACTTGATATTTTTAAGCTTCGTATCAGCCTACTGAGCAAGATATGAATCTTATCAAGCGCGAAGCGTGAGAGAAAATTTCGTTTAGTAACATGAAAGATTTCTTTTTACAAGTCTCCCCGCAAAATTATTTTATTCACTTGTCTTCCTCCTCTTATTTTCCTCTTCTTTTTTCTTCTGTCATTCCCCTTCTTTTTCTTTTCTTCTTTCTCCCTTTTTTTTTGGCTCCGCCAATTTTTTCAGGGGGGGGGGCACCTGGGGGGCACACCAAATCTCAGGGGGGGGGGCACGTGCTCCCCATGCCCCCCCCCCCCCCGTAGCTACGCCACTGGAAGCATCCCAGGGCCCGGTCTTGGCAATTGACCCAATGAACCACAAATGGAAAGCCAGCAACGTCAACATCCAAACTGCATGTTTGTTCAAAATATTTTCTACGTATGATGTGATTTAATTCATACATTCATCTTTTTCTTCAAAATACATGTGAGATTGATTGGATCCAGGATTTTTGGAAAGGGGGGGGGGCACATTTTCCCCGAGGAAAAATTTGACAAGCAAAAAAAAAAGGTTTTAACCCAAAATTAAGGGCATTCCGTCCACGAAAAAATTTGGCAAGAAAAAAAATGTGTACACTTTCAACAAAAGGGGGGGGGCACACTTCTGTTTTAACGGCATTTTTACATTACAAATTTTAATTGTGCCTCTCAAAGGGGGGGGGCACGAACCGGTTGTGCCCCCCCCCCCCGGATCCGCCAGTGATTGGATCAATCGTAACTCATTGTAAGACGGGGCCCAGGACCCCTAGAAAAAAGCTTCCCCCATTTGCAGTGAAAATCACCTTTTCAAATAATGTTGTACTGAAAAACGTGTCAGATTAGCTTTTTTTTTCTTTCTCTCTCTTCTGAAGAATTTTCACCAATAAAGACTGCAGAATACTGAAATTATAGATGCAGCTGAAAATGGGCGACAAGCAGAACTTTTACTTTCGATGCATAATCAAATTTTATTTTTTGGTATCTTACTGAAATAAAAACAACAACAAGCTCCTTCTGATCGGGTTGACAATGGCAACTAAAACTACCATTAGGCTGATATTTATCATATTTATCATAGATCTAAATGCTACTGCTGGGTTTATGATGATCATGCCGAATACGACGACGATGATGTCGATGATGACGATAGTAATAATACTAACATGCAACATTTATATAGCGCTTAATACGAGGTTCTAAGCGCTGCATAATATTCCCCCAGCTTTGATGATGATGATGATGGTACGAATCCCAGCCATGGCGTAATTTCCTTCAGCAAGAAACTGATCCACAGTGTGCTGCACTCAACCCAGGTGAGGTAAATGGGTACCGGTAGGAAGTAATTCCTTAAAAAGCTGTGTGCGCTATGAACGCCTAGCTTAGCCGGGTAATATAGGAGCGCCTTGAGCACCTAACAAGGTGGATATGTGCGCAATATAAATACCCTATATTGTTATATACGTGATAATGGTTTTTTTTTTCTTCTTCTTCATCTTTTTCTTCTGCATTCTTGTTCTTCTTATTCTTGTTCTTCTTGTCCTTCTTCTTCCTCCTCCTCCTCCTCCTTTTCCCTCCTCCTCTTCTTTTTCTTGAGGGAGAGACTGAAAGGGGAGGAGGAAAGAGGAGAAGGGACACTGAGAAGGACGAAGAAGGAGGATGTATAAAACATAAAATAAAAACTAACAAAAGAAATACAGGTGAATTTGCAGATTGAATAACGAATGAGACAAAATAACGATACAAAAGAGCATGAAAAAATTGGGAAATACGGTTTGTAGGCCTACAAAATCAACTCACTTAAATTTTTCATCTGAGCATTTTATTATATATTTAAGGGATTTCACAAGATGTACTCCATCCCCGGACTCCATCACAATCATGACAATGATTATACATCGAGCATATGATTATACACTTGGTGATGATATGTTAAGAAGTGATCTCGAACAAAGATATCCTGTTTCGAATCCCTTGGCAACCAAATGAAGAACAAGGGAGTGCTAAAAGTCAACAAAGCGCAGTATGTCATCTAGTTTGATTTGGCATGCTTTATAAATCAAACAAGCAATAATGCTGAGTTATTACTATTTTTATGCATGGCTGTGTAGAAGTTTAAGGACGATATGATTTATAATTTCTTGTTCTTATATGGTCTTGTATGATAAACAGCCCGTGATTCGTTCCAGGCAACGCGGTTGGCGAGTGAGTTGCCCGATTTCTGCATCAATTCTTCTACATTGACCTGAAAAACAGCGCTTATTTCCCACCATTTTATAAGGGAAATCCAACCCAATTCGAAAATTGTTTAGATAGGAAAAAGCAGACTATAAGAACAGAAGATCAGATGAAGTTGAACAAAATCAGACAAACGATAAAAAAACAAACTAATTTCTACAAGTTTAAATCACTATATACCCATGTGGACTTTGTATTGGCCGCAGATGATGTATATGAAAGGTAATGGTTATGCCTTTGTAAGGTAGGATAGTGATAACTCCACCATTTGTTTTTATTAAAAAAATCAAATGCATATAAACTTTCCTCAGAAGATTTTGTTTCTTTATAAGATCATTTAAAACTATGTTATTGCCTTCATTATCTAATTCCTGTCCCCCAAATGAATAGCTGCTAATGCTATGGATGACTCCACATATGCCTTTTATTTAATAAGTAAAAAATACAAAATGGGAGAGTTGTATCTTGTCGAAATATAAAACAGTTGAATTTACACTCTTAAAAGTGTTGGGCAACATTGTCCACACAACAATTGGTTAACGCTTTATCCAATTTTGGGTAGTTTTAAACCAATAATGTGTGCTTTGTATAAAAACTACTCAATATTGGTTGAAAACTACCCAGAGTTGGATAAATTTTGCATCCAATTATTGTGTGGACAGTATGTTGCGCAACATTTTAAGAGTGTAATTATTCCTTGATTACTTTCAACTTTCAACATTCTGTTTTTTTTTTTTAAATCCCGATGTATACTTACTAATTATTATTCCAGATGCAAACAGAACTGGGACAGTAGTGGGAGGGGCATAATGTAAGAGCTTTTTTCAATGTAAGGAATGCCCTTAAAAGGAACCCCAATGATGACCTTCTTCATGTACACATAAAGGTATTTAGTAAATACCGGTATTTTGATACATCTTAAGGTATAATATACTTCACCTTTTCCATATTTGTGGTTTCGGAACTAGAAAAATACAAACGAAGGTGGAGATATGACATTATCAGCTCGCTCACTGATATTCAGGACAGTATACAGATATTTTTTTCGTTAATTTGTGTGACAATTTAAAAGTTCAATAATTTCCTTACATTATATACAGCGTTCCCCCAAAAAACCAAAAAATGCTAATGGCACTCTAAATGAGTATAATTTGAAAATTAACAAATCATATTGTATATAATTTTATAATCGTAAACAAGCATTTATTTTATACAACTGGCTTCAATTTTATGCGATAATGGTCCACTGAACACAGAGATATGAGCCTTCTTCATGTTTCAGCACTCGTCAGAAAACCTCTCAATCTAAGTATTGAATAATATCATGTGTAATCAGGTTCAGCTAACACGATTTGTTATCTATTCAAGTTGTGAGAATTATATCTATTCACGTTCAGCCATGGGCATAATTATGGAGGGGAGGGGGTCCTGGGATAAATTAGGACATCCCCATTCCTAAAAAAAAACATCCTTGCAGATTTACGCCCAAGACTGCACGTGAAAATGTATGATTTGGACCACTTGAAAATGCTTATATACATAAAATATCATTCAGTTGTAGAAATTGAACTGCAGTTTATGGGTGTGAAGATATAAACAATATAATGTTGCAATATTAATATTAGACCCATCTAGAGTGCCATTAGCATATTTGTGGGACATGCAGTATACTAATTTGATGATTTTCAGTGTTTTGTTCGTTTGATCTTAGTTTCCTATCATTTTCAGCATGGAGTAATTAAATAGAACAGTATAGCTATTTACCTTCAATGCTTAAATACGCATACTTTCTACCATAGCACCCCTCCCTCCCTATCCCCGTTGCCGACACTCAACTTTTTTTCAGTTTTTTACTTCTCTTCGAGTGCCACTAAAAAGTGAAAAAGCAGCTCTAAGGAAAAGTATGAAATCAATTGTCCCTCTCCAAGCATTTGACAGGACCGACTTTTAGTTTTAGTCAAATCGAGCCTCTTACCAAGACGAGGGTTGAAGCGGGGATTGAAGTCGCGCTTCTTTTCATTAATTTCTCTAATTCCACGGGAGCGTTTCATCATTTCTGTCCGACAAGTCAGATCCAAAAACTTTCCTTGATTTTGATTGGCTGAGTATCTCTGTTTCTATGGTAATTGTCGGATAAAACCGGACTTGTCGGATAAAACGTTCGACAAGTTATTTCATGAAAGGTGGCACCCGGGGCATGTTCCAATTACATCCACCCCAGCTCTATAGCTACGCCACTGAACTGACAAAGCAAGCGAATAATTGTCATCCTACTTGGTGAAAAACATGAATTCGTGCGATCACATCGGGGAAAAAAAGCCATTTATTAAATTGACGCTTCTGACTAACATTTGGCAGCCCCAATCGCGTTTCCTATCAATCACGGGAAATAAAGTAGGTTGTGTATGTGATACATGTGTATACGATCAACGAAGAGATAATTTCGAACTACTTGACCAGCCGCAAATTGACAACGTTGTCACTCATCGAGGATCGATTGAGCTGCTTATTTCAACCCGCGCAATCAAGGTCATATGCTGACCTCCAGATCATGGGTGACCTGATCAAGGTCAGGATGCAGATCTTATTCAAAAGTCGAAACAAAAAAGAAAGAAATCCAGGAAATGATATACATCTCCAACATAACTATCGTTCGCAATGTGGTTTTGCTTTTATAAAATTATTGCTATAGCATATCAATGAATTTACTTAGGCCGAGCTCTTAAAAAAAAGTTGATCAAGTAAATCAGATCTAGATACAGAGTGTTTTTATTTCAATGGCAGCGATGAAAAATGATATTTTGTGAAAAACATGTAAATTTGAGTTTAATAAAAGCAGGAAAATTAGTAAAGCTTATTAAATATTTTTTGGGGGAAAATCTAACAATAACATATTTATTGAGTTTGAAAGTTTTTAATTTTGTGCCGTCACTTGCAAGCATCTCCCAAGTATTTACATACCTATAGAGATTTATGATGACTGAAAAGGCCTACAAACATTTCATAAAAGTGCAATGAAGTTATTTTCCTGTTAATCTAAATCATTTAGATTTTAAAGAGTTAATGACATTTCATCGAATTATAATAGGCCTACATGACGTATAGGGGGGGGGGGGCGCTATCCTCATGCGGCACAAACGATTCTATACACTGTATCTCAAAAGCATCATAACTGTGATATTCTTTGATGAATCCTCTAAAATCTCACTTATAAGAGTCTCTCGTTCCGGGAGATCTTCTCTCGGGGTCGTAAGAAGAATTACAGTTAAAAACAGGAGAGATAGTAGAGAAGGCACAAAATATGTTAATGCCTTCTCAAAAAGGCAGGATGATCACTGAGCCCATCACGAAGTCACTCCTGATGGGGCGGTTGATAAAAGCGATCTCCTATGAAAATACAATCTTCAGGAGTCCACCTATACAGGTGATCAAGGGTTAAGTGGGCAAGGTATAATATCAACTAGGTAATGCAGGCAAGGAAGCTACACGGGAATCATAAAAAGGCTGTCGTGACGTTTGCCGTTTAAAGTAGGAAATGATAATTCTACATGATTTCGTCTTTTAATAATTTTACTTCAATGTTTTATTTTTCAAAATAAACACTGCAAAAACTCCGGTGTTGATTTAACACCAGACCGGAATCTATATATGTCCACACCAGAGAAGTATTAAAACAATACCAGTTTGGAATCAAACCGATGCTGTTTTAATACTAATTGGTGTTGTATAATCACCTATCTGGTATTAGACCAAAAGGAAACTGGTGTTGTTTAACACTTCTCTGGTATGGACATATGTAGATTCCGGGCTGGTGTTAAATAAACACCAGAGTTTTTGCAGTGCAGACGCATTTAAGAATTGCTTTACACCGAGTAAAGTGTCCTAAATGATATGCTTCATTTATCAAGATACATTTAAAAGCCCTCGATTCAGGATGGATATAGTGTCCTCGGTTGTATAGTAAGAATTCATGTGGTTGTCAATTGACCAGATTCAACCTGACACAAACCCTCGGTCATATAGCAAAATAGTTTGCTGAAAAAAATGAAATTGATTTCCATCGTAAACGTGTATATGGATTGATTATAGTTACAACAGGTAAAGTAAGGAAAACCATAATTTGTTATAAAAACACATTGAAATGAATCGAAGAAATTGTGGAGGTGAGGGCGAGCATTATATAGGCCAACCGGGATTTTCCGAGTTCAATCCGACGGATCACGAGAAGGAGCCGATAACCAGCCGATCACAAACGATGACAGACGACTTTCACGAGGGATCGTTAAGAGGAATGGAAGGATGCTGTGAAACAGTATCTTCCCACAATCTTACCTATTCGTTCTCCATCAGGTACGGAGATTAAGAATGGAGGACTTTTATCCCTGCTCAACTTTGGACAAAGTGGTTTAGTTTTAAGGCTGATGGCATCATTCCAAAACGGAAGTTTGCATTTAAAGTTATTTATTTAAAACAAAGAAGGGAAGATAAAAGAAGAAAGAATCTGTTTATGAATTGTTAAACAATAATACATCTCGGGTCGGGAAATAAGAATTTTAATAAAATGAAGGGATTTGTAATATCATTTTGTTAAAACTGCTAATAAATATACGTCAAAAATTGATTTAAACCCAGGAATAATGACTAATAACAACAACAACAACAAATCGGAAATGATTACCAGGAATAACTCTCATTACTGCCCGAGCTACAGTACTGCCGAGCTCTATAGACCTTTTGTTTTGTCAGCGGACGATACTTTTGCATTATCCTCATTTTGCATTATCCGCCATCATCATCATCACCATCATCACCATCATCATTGTCATCGTCATCATGGTCATCATAGTCATCATCTTTCCCATCGTCATCCTCCTCGTATTTCAACATCACTCTGATGTTCATGTACCTCATCGCAATCACTTTTACCAAATAAATGAAGAAAAAAAAATCGTCGAACATTTTCATGCGTCCCATTATTTTCATGATCTGCAGTGATGAAAATCCTACTCTTTCTGTGAAAAAAAAATAGATGATGATATCAAGGTCGGTCTATATCGAGGGGTATGAGTTTTACCAATTTCATAAGTACTAGGTTCTTAACTTAAAAAAATTATCGTCTTTCCTGTATTTCATCTGTAACAAAGAGCTGTCCTGAATCTTTACGTGAAATCTGCTAAATCTTCATCTCACCTGTTTCATATTTACAGCTTTAAACGTTTGGGGGAAAGCCTTCTACCAAAGAATCAGCTATCCATTCGGGGGTATTAAAGTTAAAATGGCTCGCAATCATCCAAGTTCTCTTAAAAAATTTAAGAAATATAGGCCTTAACTTCATCAAATTGAAAATGGAATCATTCAAAAATAAAGATAGGGCTTAATACTTCGGACGTTTGTAAGCGCTTTAAATACATATTATTATTACCATGGTTATTATAGCAACCTGCTTGCCCATATACAATGCTTTCACTTTTTCCACAGTGGAGCATTCTAGCAAGACTTTCCAAACTTACTTTTTAAGTATAGTGCATAGGCTTTCGCATCTTACCGAGTACTCATTTATTATCAGGGTGGCGGGTGGCAAAGTGTGGATGGACGCCTTGACAGAAGACGTTCCGGCGCGGTGGGATTCGAACACACAACCCGCTGATTACAAGTCAAGAGTCAGAACTGCTACACCACAACACTTCCAGAAGCTACTAATTTTATACATGTGCATAACGCCTAGCAAAACGAAACTTTTATATGTCCAGTGGCGTCATTCGTTTACACTTTGAATTTAAACACCATTATGATTTCCTAAAAATAGTTGGGATTTTCGAAGCCAAGGAATAAAGTAATGATCTGAGGATGCAAGACTTTTCAGGGGAATAGAAAGGTCTAGCAAAAGGGTGCACCGATTGCTACATAGTTACATATCAGCCTGACGGGAAGGGGGGGGGGGTTGGTTTGTTAATCCCTGGATACCCGGCTGAAATAAGATGTTGTTGACGAGTACGATTGAGACAGCCATTTCTGGTCTTTGGATCTAGAAAATGGCCTATTTCCATTCTTGTAGCCTCCGCCTCCTCTCCTATTGGCCCACACGTCTACTTGAATTGAGATCTCTTCTTCATCGAGTGACTTCCAACTCGAGTTGGCAGCTCCTGATTCTGTTTCGCGACTGGTTTGATAAGACCATCCCCCCCTTTCCATATAATTAAAGCCTACTCTGGCCTCAAAGTCAAATCCATCTCTAATAGTCACGCCCGTCGTAAGTCGTCCCCAAATACATTCATCAATCTCCCCCATCAAGTCCCTGATTTCCCCATCAACCCTGACCCCGGGTCGCAGGGTCACGTGTCACCACCTTATTCAACCTCTCTCACTCATCACGTCTTTGAGCAAACTCCTCTTTCTTCCAGATTCATGTCGGCCCCCTTTTCCGCTCTATCGTCCCTAGGGGGCGGTATAACAGCTTGGCCGCCCAATGGTTTACAGCTGAGCACACTGAGCGGGCTGTCACCACTTTCCTGGTCCCGGTACTCCGGGGACCAGAGATGGGGTTTGTCGAGGTGATCACTGGTGATCATCGGAGCATTACCGTCACAAATCCGCTCTCCGTGCAACGGCACAATCCTCGGCAAATTCAAAGATTTATTAATGATGGTAAATTTGGAAAAGATGAAAGAAGATTTAGAGATGCCTGTAAATCTATCAGGAAAATTCGGGCTCTTTGATTTCGATATGAATGAAGGGTTGTATTTCGAAATAGACCAACTCTTCGTTTCTTCAAACATTTATCATGTTCATGATGATGATGGAGAGAGTTTTAACAAATAGTAAAAATAAAGGGGAATATAACAAGCTTTACATCGCTTCACCCTATATATTTTTTTTCTATGGCACTGTTTATCAAGGCTGTGTCGTCACGACACAAATTTGCTGCCTATAAACATGGTACAACTGGTCAGCAATCTCGTTATTTTGAAAATTTTGTGTGGAAGTTGGGTGTCGATGAAATAGGTCGACGAGTTTCAAGGTACATACGGATAATAGTTTTCTGTTTTAGTCATGAAAAAAGGAAAAACGGAATTCAGAGTGTTTAAGACGATGAGACGAACAATTAGAAGTTAATAGACTAGGATTACTGAAATAAAACTTTCATGCATTCAGAAATCACTTACGCGATTTCTAGAGATTTTTTTGGTCCCTTGGGTAGTGACGATCTCTCATACACTCATAAGCTGTACAACATTCGAAGAGAGGACCTCAGGCTAAGGGGAGCGTCGTCGGATGTTTCATCCTACAAAATATGTCTTATCGGACAGTTACCATAGGAACTGTCCTTCTCGGCCAATCAAAATCATGGAAAGTTGTATCCAACAAACCATCAGACAAAAATGTCTATGAAACGGCCCTTTGTGCCCCGTCTATCAAAGAACTACGATTGATCCAATCAATAGTAACTCTATGGAAATCCATCAGTGTCATAATTTTCTTATAGAAAATTTGCATAATGTTCTTTTAATTAAAGGGGAACACACCAAATTGTCAAGAAAACAATGAATTAATGAATAGACATCATACCTAGAAAATATATTTTGAACAAACATGCATTTTAGATGAGGGCGTTGCTGGCTTTCCATAGTTGAGGTTGATCATATTGAATCGCAACTCTTTGTAAGACGGGGCCCTGGTCACCCCCTAATATGACTTTGCATGTACCTTATTTCCCTTGTCACTCATTTAGATCAGTATGGTGATGTAATATCGACTCTTGCCTTAGTCGATCTCTCGTAGTCGTACCCCTCCACGAATGGAGAGTCGAGCAGGGGCACGTTCCATGATTATTGTTGTAACCCTGCCATTGTAGCTACTACCTTGGTAACAGGGCTCAGCAACCAATCAAAATCAAGGTCACACGGTAGTTGTCATAATGGCAAAGTTACAATAGTTGTAATTTTCTTTGAAACAGGCCCCTGATTACTCGCGCTATTGACATTCGGATAATAGTTGGACATGTTGGAAGAGAGTGTAAAAGGGGCTCACAACCTAACAACTTGTCTGATGATATCGGGTGATACAGAACACCAGTGGTCAATAGGTTAAAACAGGGGCAACAACAGGGCATTTCGATAGGCATGGGGACATCGAAAAGGGCATCTAAAAGTGACGTTATTTATTCTCAATTGAATAATATAAAATATCTTCTTTTTTCTTTTTCTTTGTTCTCTCTATTGTCTTCCTCTATTCATTTTTTCTCCCTTTTCACTAGGACCTACTGGAAAATTTTCCACGGGGGGGGGGGGGGTGACTACCCCCTGCCCTCCCTATAACGCTGCTCTTAGTTTGTAAAGACGCTTAACATGCTTTTCACGAGTTGTTATCCCCAGATAAAATCATTCTTCCCGATAGACATTTTCGTACGGCATTCTTCATAAGCTCTTTATGCCTATCATAATCCTCTCAGACTCACGTATATCTGTATATATTCTCTTAACAATTATACCAATGCAAATGTTATGTAATGTTGACAATGGTATATATATATATATACATGTATATATACAGTATATATACACCATTTTTAACATTACATAACATCTGCATTGGTATATTGGTGTATATATATATATATATATATATACATGTATATATATATACATACATGTATATATATGAATAAAATAGAATAAAATCAATCAAATCAATGAAGACTTCGGTGAAAATATTAGATACGATGAAATAGAAAATAAGAATTTCATCATTATTACACTTTTACAATTCAGAACAGTATAATCAATATTTCATTCTGAGAGGACTTCAGATTTCTCTTTCCCCTCACATTTCGTTTTTTGAAAAAAGGAATGTTTTGTATGTCCCAACTGGAACAATTGTATGTACTTTTCCAAAGTACTATACCATGGGGAGAAAAAAATTCAATCATGATAGCAAAATCAGCGGAGGAATTCTGAGTTGCACGTAATGTACAGAAATCAGGGGCGGTAGCGGGTATTTTGGTAAAGAGGCAAATATTACACAGGTGACATCTTTTTTTTATTCTTCAGATGAGCAACAGGAAATGTCTTCTTCCCTTTACATCCACTTTTTTACTACTTTTTATTATTATTATTTATTTGGCCATAAAAAACATATAAAAATTGTACAATGTTACAATGTAATTACTTGAAATATCACAAGGGCGCGGTCGCCCCCTCCCACACCCCTTCTGTAGCGATGCCCCACTGACTGAAATACATGTCTATGATCAGACCAAAGTACTCTTAACTCCTCAACAACTAAGCCGGTGGCGTATGTCTAAGGAGCTCTTTCTTGTACTTTTTAGGAAGGTTGTCATCATGATGCAAAGCCACAGTTTGGACAAGACATCTCTCTCTCACATGTCGATTGGAGGCGTACGGCCTGTCGATCATGCCCACTTGAAGACATGAAAAAAGGGAAATATGTAGCATCCCCTTTGCACCGCTACAATCCCGCCTGCAAATCCCAGCTCATGTGCTCGGCATTAGAATCACCTCCCCGCTTTGTAGTCAAGCGACGGGGCTCTTCCCCCGTAATCTCGGCAGAGGACCTCGTGTGCTGGAATTGTCGTCAACGGCTTTCTGTAAGGGATTTGACCTCTATCCCTTTCCTTGGGGATGTCTCCTTCTCCCTCCTCTTCATTCAAATTTATTTCTTTGAAAAAGTATCTAAAAATTTCAGGAGAACTGCACGATTAAAAATCTGATCCGCACTTTTACTTAATATTTATGTCATTTCATGTTCGGTAATGGTGTTGGTTTTGGTAATGGAGGCACAATTTGGGTTGTCTTCCCTCGCTTTAACTCCTAATCTGAATTTACGAAAATAATGAAAAAAAAAAATCACCGTATTTATAGCTCGGCAGCTAGAGAGAATCATCACAGAGCCAGCTCTTGCATGGGTTGGGCGCCTTCAGATGGAAAATCGAATCGACATCAAAATGTCATCACAAACCCTGAAATCACCCATTCTCCTCATCTTGTTTATGCTGGTAGGAATTATAAGGATATAACAGTCAGAATGCAATTTCTTCTTCAAAGTAAGCCCGAAGCAAAAGTGTAAGTAACATAAATAATAACAATACAATTCGTGAAAAATGGGGTACAATTTTCTTCCATATGATCAGACAAAGAAGAATCTTCTTGTTTGAATAGTATATAGAACCCATCTTATGATATTCACAAAGCCGCCCACAAACTATCCCTGGAGTCGGGAGGGTTTCCAACGATTTTGTACGATTCTCTTCTTCGCTCTCCATTTTCTATTCCATTTCTTACGATATTTTTGATGGGACATCCTCCTTTACATCCTAAACATATTGAAGTCATTTCCACTGCAGAGGACCGTCACTCCTAGAATTGAATAATCTGTTCGTATGCTGTGCATGTGAGGTGTTGACAAGCTGCTTTTACACGAAAGACCACTAGCTTGTCTATATTCCATCCGAAATCGATTAAGCTTGTCAAAGAATAGAGATGAAGAACAGAACAACTTCTTCGAAAGTATCGTGCAACTTCATACTTTAGACCATATCTGCTAAATATATTTTGTCTAACAATAATGAGCTTGTGACACATTCCTTAAAATTGCAATGCTCTGTGTCATGTAATTAGAAGAGGCAGATCATCACGTCAACCTCTAGACAAACTCAATAAGCTGGGATTTCAATTAGCGCAATTTCCATTTATTGCAAATTGAACATTTAGGAGTACTTATATTTCCAGCATAATAATGATGACGTCATTGATAATGATTCGAAATATTCATATCAATTTGACGCAGATAGTTGAAAAAGAACAATAAAAAGTTCATAACATTAGGTTTATGGTCATAATCACACAGAATTGGTTAGTTACATGTGGCTATGTGGTTTGTACCACAATGAGACAATCGCCTAAGGGATCATAGTCAAAAGGAAAGAATGACGAGACAAAGTCACTAGAGCTTGTCATACAGTAAGACTGCATATGCCCGCTATTTTTCTTTGCTGACATTTCTTTCCCCCTTTTTAATCATCAGTATTTAAATCTTTCTCTAATGCGTCCTGATAAAACCTAACCTAGAATTATAGTTTTAAAAAATCATTTCATTTATGGATTTCTTAAAATTTTTCATAAACAAATTTGCAAAGAAAATACAATAAATAGATTACGTAACAAAATCTGACAAGCAAAACAATGAACAAAGTTGTATTCTCTATTACATTTAGCGATTTAAGAAGGCTGCAGGGTTGCCACTGTACATGCTGTAAGCTGCTCTTTTTGGGTTTTCATCTTTCTGATCACTTTAAAATCTAACTTTTTCACCTGAACCGACAGCCCTTACACGTCTTAAAATTGATTTACAAAGGGGGCCTGTATTATCATTATCATTACTTTCGTCCGCTTTAGAACAGTATTAACATGATCAGATAGTGAAAAAGGTTTTTTTAAAACATGCAATGAACTGTCAACCCTGGGCTGTATCTAACCTCGACCTCGATTCAGTCTCAATCGGGCGATCGAATAAAAAACGAGTCATGTAACCCCACGACTAATGTTCAGTCATGTTAAGCAGAACGTTGGCAAAGTGTCAGTAAATAAACAAATGTTGCCAACTCTTAAAATGTAGGATAGGGCGATTAATATGGTGCCTGGAATAAGCGAATGTGACATCCTTTTGGAGAGTCTAATAAAGTGAAGGTAGCATATGCCGTCTGGAAGGCATGGAGCCATTTTAAAAAGGGGAGTTCATCAAAGTGATTGTTAAGAACTGCGTTTCTTCCAAGCCGAATGAAAGCATGTTTGAATTTAAACAATACAATTTCAGTGCAGCACAGCATTGTTTTCAATTAATTTCACCAGATAGAAAATTATATTCTACAAAAAAAAGAATAATTGATGTGGCATTGTATAATTGCCAAACTTATTCTCAGGATCTGTCAACAATACAGACGTGATTGAAAAAAAATCAAGAACTAATACACGAAATTAAATTGATCTTCCACACGCTTCTCTCCATTTGTGAAGGGGGTACGGGTAGCGGTACAGAGCAAGAACACATGACGTCAGCGTTGTGACCTAAATGGATGACTCGGGAAATAGGTGTATACATATACCTTAGGGACTGACCAGGTCCTTTGGTAATTAAAAGTGATAGGTCTAACCAATGGTGTGGGTGGTTCTTCGTGATAAGTCGAGATCGGTAGCTCCATAACGCCACACTGAGGAACAATGTTAACCTATCAACCTGATCAAGAACCAAGTTGGGTTGCTGAGCGAGCGGTGTCTCTGCACTTTTGACGAAGGTGACTGATCGATACGGGGTATCCTTCATTGGCTCTCCCACTCAAAAAGCAGTTAAAAGGGAATTGAAACATGCTTTCCAGTTACCTAGTTAGTTTCTTAAGAGACCTTGTCAGGTATCGGATGACAAGTAATTGGGTTCCTTTTCCCGATCCCGATGTCTATGCGATCTGATGTGACAGTTCCACGCAATGAATGCTTTCAGTCCCCTTCGTGTACAACTGGAGCACTGGATACATGAAGACGGTTTAGTACATCAGTCTTGGTAGAAGTTTGGGAAAAAAATCTTTTGACCATGTTGACTGTTGCAAGAAACTTAGGTTCAATTGCAAATCATGCGTAAATCCCCAAATCAAGCGTAATTGGGCGTTCAAAGAAAGTCGCAAAAACGCAAAAGGACTTATTCCTGATTTTAAGACTTATGCTTGATATTAAATTGAACGTAAATTTCATGCAACGCCCCATTTTCCTTCTCTGAAAATACAAGCATAAAAAGATCTGTCATGATATTCTCCTTCTTTGACTAGATTTCTCTTCTGTTTGCCCTTTCACATCGTGACATGACTTATCTTTCATGTCATTAGATTCAGATACCGAATGTCCCATACAAGATTTATCATTCCTACACTGTTCCTGATAGAATCCTCTCATTTACGTCACACCACATCAATCCTAAGCTTGCTTGATGCTTTCAGACCCAGATCGGAATTCTTCAATTATTCTTCACACACTCTAAACTTACAATCCAAATTCATTTGATCGTCTCGATATACTTACCTGACGAACTTACAAAATGAGGACTGAATGTGGTAAAAGCGATAACAAAATTTCTTAAATGATAGATCACTAAATATTTCACCCAGACCTGGATCCCATAAAATAAAGGTTATTATTGTCACTTTACCATTCACTAGTAACTATCATGTTAACAGTGCTCAGGAGCCAATCAAAATCAAGGATTCCGTTGAAGTTACCAAGGGATGGCAAACTTCCTTTAATCATGATAATATTACCTTCTATGCAACGGGGCTCTAAAGACATATATTTAGATTATTGACATTCTAAAAAAAATCATATCATATCCTCAATTACTAAGAAAAAAAGCACAAACAAGCCAATAAACTATTTCTAACTAGACGATGAATTCATAAACAAACAACAGAACACATCAGATGTAATGCTGTTGTCATTAAACCGAAGTCGGACATTTTCTAATTTGTCACATGTCCAATACGTCGAATCGTCCTTCCTGCCTCTCACGAAATGAAATTTCCCTATAGGCTTAACATGCTTAACATGATGGATTAAAACATAAGCCTATTTTCTCTCTCTCTCTCTAATGCAAAAAGTATAACATAATGAGATTAAAGAGTCATTAATATAAAGAACTTGGGGCGCTTTGTTATGTAATCGTGACATGTATGTTATGGGGTGTTACGATGTTGAGTGATTGATCGGTAACATGATTTTCCTGTTGATATTCTTTAATCAGACAAGTCCAAAATTAATTACTCATATCCACATTGATTTAACCCATATTGTCAGCATTTGTTAGGTTCGATGCACTTAAATTACTGGATCATTGTCGTCTGATTAGTGAATTGTAATTCCCTGGTCTAATTGTGTTGTGAATATACCTTGCAGTAACTTCGAAATTTCCAAAAGCTACCTTATATAACATTTGTCAGAAATACACCGCCATTCAAAATTTTTGTCTCTACTTAGATATTACTGATGTATATTTGAAATATATATTTTGTTGAATTCATTTTGGAAATGGTACACGCTGGATGGTATATTATACATTTCAACTAGATTGAAACTTTTCAAAACTTCCACGGAATAAAATCACATGTAATTTTTTGCTATTTTGAACGAAGTATCATTACACATTTTCTTAAACATACTTTTCTAAAAGTCATTGAAAAGAGCATCTATGGTCAGAAACATGAAAAAAAGTTATTACAATTTATATAGTTCTGTTTTTAATGCTCTATAAGTTAAACTGATCACAGGATTACAGTGGTTTACCCCCGAAGCAATGACTATGTATGTTCTCCCTGCTCCCGTGGTTGTATCTAGAGCAAAAAGAGGTAACTATTCATTACTCATCGTCATGAATGGATGATGAAGCAACAATGGTTGAATTATATCATACCCAGGGGCAACTGCTTTCTTACTAACCCTATCCTGCGTCCGCGAAAATGATCTAAAACAAGAGCATTTTGTCACCTATTTTCTCATAGTTGACGAGTTGTGCGAGGTGCCACCGAAGGAATTTGTGTAAGATAAATGATAGATAACAAAAAGTTGTATTAATTTCGTTCTCAAAAGCTACAAGATCCACTCCATGACAGTTTCAACAAATTTAACCATCTGCTGTCTTCGTAAGATATTAAACTACCTCTCTTTGACACAAACGTGCCGCCGGTATATTTCATGGGGTAATGCCTTTTGTCTATTTAACATACAAAATTAATTAGACGACCTAGATCTCTTTTTATACTCTGTATACTATTTTTCTCCCCCTTTCGTCGTCCTTTTTCTCTTTATTTTTCAATTTTTACTATTTTAGAATTTTGTAGCGTCGCCTCATATTTGTTTCTTCATTTTTCCTTTGGTAGCCTATTGAACACAATGAAAATTGTTATGCCTTCCGAACACGCGATACACAAAGGAGGAGGATATAGCGATTGGTGATTGTCATGACCAGATTTTTAGACATATTATTTGACAGAAAATCTCAATCTCACCTGGTTTTCTCATGTAGTGTCTTCCTCGAAAAATGACTTTTGCTTTAATTATATTATGCTTACTTGAAAATTCAAGATACACATCACCGAGAAAAAACAAAACAAAATGGTCGTGGCAACCTGCACTAGTCAATGCGTGGGAAGCAAGACCCATTAACCATGTCTATTTTCTGAAGATCTTTCCCCCTCCTTGCTTTGAAACGCTGCACCCCTGTTTAACATTTGCCTCCGTAAGTTGTTAGGCATCATACATTTAATAGAAGCGACAACGAGGTCCTGCCCAACGTATCGAGCCGAGCCGATGCCTGACGGGGGCAGACACGGCACCTGTTGATATGACGTGCCCGCTTTAATCCCTCACGTCCTTCTTTCTTCTACCTCTATTCCGTGTCATTGACATGCAGCAGTTACTAGGTAAAGTAAAAAAAGAAAAACGATACTTCGATGAAAAAAAAAATAATGGGCCGACACTTGACTCAGACTCTGAAACGCAACAAAAAGGTAGTGCCACCGAAGTTGCAATAGGTGCTGTTTAGTTGGCTAATCTCCCTGTGTATTTTACATGAAGGGATGATTTGGAACAGCAACCCTGTGGTTGTTTTTCTATTCTTTTGTTAACGGGTATTTAGAAGCTTTGACTCACTCCACATCGCACCGAGTTTGATCTCGTCCTCATGGAAGATGCACTCGAAATGCACTTTTAACAAGGCAGTGATGGTGGATCTGCTTCAACCTTTCGAGCATGACTTAGCGTAAACCATGCATCATTATACAAACAGGAACATATAAAAGCATAATATTCAATTATGTTGTTCACACGGAACATCGTTAGTACCAAGTAGACCTATCTAGTATCTAAGTATCGTCACACATGTGGATTAGAAATAGAATACTCATGATAATTACAGAAGAAAAAAGAAAAAGGTCCTTTGACAGGGCGTTTATCTCCATTTGCCACTGTCCACCCGTGTGTAGTAGAGTGGGTACCCGGTAGGAAGGAATTTCTTAAATGCTCAAGCACCTTATCAAGATAGTCGTGCTAAAGCCGAGGTAAAAGCGCTTAAAAACATTGTATTAAGAATGAATGTTGCATATTATCATTATCATTATTGTTAGTATTATCATTATTATCATCATCATCATTTGATTGATTTATATACCAATACCAAGAACGCAATGACTGCCAAGAAGATAGACATGGAAGGGGAGGGGTAGGGGTGGTTTAGCCTATAATCTAGGCGGAGGCTGCAGTTATTGTCTTTGCTGTTAAGCTGAACGCAAGCGATACGTCTGATCTGGCAAAGACTACACATTGTGGATGCGAGGTGGATGCTTCGCATCCATAAATGCGTAGTCTTCGCCAGATCAGCCGTATCTCTTGCGTTCAGCATAACAGCAAAGACAATAACTGCAGCCTCCGCCTAAATTATAGGCTAGGGGTGGTGCAGATTGTGCGCCATTAGGAACACCATTGCTTGTGCAGAGAACAGTGGCAAATCATTCACATGGTGGAAAACTTTCACTGTAAAAACGCTGTTTAAAATTTTAAGTGCATTGTTTCAGCCCGTCACTCTAAAACTATTGTGTAAAGTTTCAAACAAGATGTTTAAAAATGTTTCAACAATTGAAAAATTTAATAGAGAGTACAAAAGAGATGGAGAAACTTTAAAGATTAAAATAACAGACGGATGATAAGTCTAATATCAATTGACAAATATGAGGGGGATCATTAATTTAGTAATCTAAACTTTGATTCCGTCACTGCATGCTTGCATAAATAGAAGCGCTTTGACCCCCCCCCCAAAAAAAATAAATATATATATATATACAAAAATGAAAAATAAAATACATCCTTGACAGTGTATTGATGTACATTGACATACTTATGGATCATTTAGGCAAAATATTGAATGATTTAATTGCAATATAGGCAATGACAATTTATTTTAACATATTTTTTTTCCACATATTAATTCATTTCTTTATCATTCATTCAATGCATGATAATATTGATATGCTTCTAAATTTTTTGCAATCGTATTTAATTCTCTTTTTTTTCGTGAGCACAGTAAAAAAAAAGAAAGGCATAGATGACAAATGTAACCCGGCCTGGAAAACCAGAATTTTCACGAAATCTATATTTCTGTCATTTTTTTGTAGGGGAATGGGCATATCGCGTGAATATTTACACATGATTAAGTAATTATTGAAGTCCCTAAGAGCCCGATGACACACGCTGAACTTGACAAGTCGAACTGCAGCCCCCGATTATTCTTACCACCCCAGTTGATGGAGGTCAAAGGTCACTATGGCATTGACCTTCCGATCCAGGCTACCATGGACCCCCGCCAACACTGCTTCCTTTTCTGGTCGCTTTAAAGCTTCTATCGTCTATTTATTATGAATGAAAATCATTATCATACGGTAATTGGTTGAATTTTTATACTATTGTAGGCATATTAGTCTAAAAATATATTCGATGATTCATAATTATCACAGATCATGTATATCATACTTAAGGAATGTTGGATCTCGCAAGGTAACGACATGTAAAGTAAATCATGATAATTGCCGTGCAGATAACTTCATTGGTCTCACTAAAATGCTCATATGTCCAGACTAGTCTCGTCCTCGAGGTATATATAATTATATCCGTGTATTTCCTGAAAACACAGTGTTCCTTTTCTGCAAATTTTCAGATTCTTTTCTATTGATACTTTAGAAATCTGTACGGAAGTTTGACTAAATACAGACATGATTGAGATAGAAAAACAAATGCATCTTATGCTCACTGAGCAGCTTTAAATGTATTACCACTTATTTTTGACACATTTTGGGGGCCCTTGGGTCTATTTTCAGTTAGATGATTGGAGGCGTATTGTTATCACAGGTGGGTCTTTGCACGAGACTCAAGCGACTTCCGATTTCGAAATGGAAATTCACCCATATTCAGCCTCAGTCTTCTTTGGAAGAGATCTGTCGAAGTATGAATTCAAGATTGAACAGATGACATGATGTACTTTTTTCATATATATTTAATGTTAACATCGAAGGGTATTAAAAATCTTTTACTTTCAGCATATTTTTTTCCTATAGCGAAATGATTTAAAGCATTTACATAATCCTGACAAATTAAATATTTATGATTTTTTTTTCCGCTCGTCTTTTCTTATTTTGAAGTACATCCTGATCGAGGATGAACACTTTTATTGATAATGAGCTATCATGAAAATATCACATGAGTGATGAATGATTAAAGATATAAGTACAAAAAAGATATTTGATAAACAAGGTATTTTTTTAGAATGATAACTTCAATGATTACTACTAGTCATTGATTAGCGATAAGTTGTTCGAATAACCTTGCAACTTGCAAACCTTCATGATGTCGTATTTTGATGTTTACTCTGAAGACCCCAAAAATAGGAAAACATCGCATTCGCCTTTACCACACTCGTGTGAAAATATGGTAAAGATTTTTCAAAATGTAAGTGCGATTGGCCTGCCAAATTTTGAAACAGTAGATATAATTTGGAATCTTAAACATTTAGTAATCTTCTGACTTGAATTGAATTGATTAATTGTCCAATAAAGGGAAATTCGGTGTTCACTCGTCATTTAAAAGAATACAAATACAAGTAAACAATAATCATGATGACAAGCAATACACCGGGCCCTAATAACAGCAAAATACCGTTGTAAATAAATGAATAATTGAACTGAATTTAAGATATTTACAAATTATCCAAAAATTTTCAGAATTATCATTGTAACTTGTCCAATGAATTGTGTTATTGCCTAAAAAAATAAATCATTTAGAACCCATATCCATGCTAATGCAAGATGCGTGAGTAGAAGAGATAATGATTATGGAGAGGTTTAATTTATATGTATTTGTTCTTGCATTTTCACAGGTATTCTAAAAAAAGATGGAAAAGAAATCTTAAGATTTGGAGTCTTATGGATAACCATTTGAAGATCATAGCATTTTTAAAAACAAAATAGACATGATAAACGATGTTATTCTGTCTCTTAAAAAGGGGATGAACGGACCACAACCGTTTCCCTGACTGTGTGTTATAAAAAAAAACAAAAAAAAAATAGTTTTGAAATAAAGGTATGCTTTTTGAGATATTTATGATAATACAGAGAATGAATTAGCTGATAATTACATCTGTGCATGAAATCCTATTTGAAAATGATATATTTGAGAGGAAAATGTACTAGTACTTCTTTAGCTACTTGGAAACAGAAATAATTGCGGTATGCATGTATTGAATAGTAAATTAGTTTGTTACGAGTGGGCCTGTAATACAAGACTACACTGCTCAGAATGATGCGTTATGGGTAAAGAGTAGAACTTGGGCGGTTCTATCATGTCTATTCAAGACCACTGGTTTGCATTTGCTTTAAAGCAATTCAATACGATTAAAAAAAAATCTATAATTTTAGATGGCAATACCAGGCGAACACAAAGGGAAATCTTAAATCTCGGATCCATATAATAGGTATAGAAGTCAATCTTTTGCTCAAACCTATTTTAAACAGGCCCCCAACCGTGATCTTATAGATCGATTTCTAAATAAGAGTGCACACAGTTGAGGAAAATAAAAGTAATTGTTAAATCATGCCATTCAATTATCCTAAATTGAATGTTTTCTTGAAGGGGAACAACCTGTTAATGTACAAAGTAGACCCATCTGGAAAACCCACCCGATCCAGCCGTGTATTTCCGTTTGCAATTTCTGTGATATTTCTTACGATGCTAAGTGGTGATGAGTATTGCCCGAATTAAAAACCCTGCTCTGGGGTGTCTCACGCGGTAGACCAAGATCTATGGGCAAGAACTTCCGATGTTTGTGAGAGGTTATATCGAGAATTATCAAAATCAGGTGAAGCATTAACAAAAAGCCATAGACATTCATCAATCATCATCCATTGACCATTACATAATAATCTTCCGCTCTTGTACATACACATTACATCTCTATGTGCTGTCGGAAACGGTCATTTTTTTTCTGGGGCGAATCTCAAGTAACCAACTAACATTACTATAATTGCATGACATGAACATTTGGACTACAAGTATCCACTTTTTAAATGATCGGATACCACAAGTAGGTGATAATTAATTCGGTCCAAAATATATAGAGTGGGGGCATGTCTATCTGTATATAATGAAGGCCTTCTAACAAATGTATGTACTAAAACCCAAAATGCGACTGACTAAATCCACGTTAGTGACTATAATACTTGCTCTATTCAATTTTTAATGATGATTATTAAGGCCAAACATCATGGCCCTGGGTACGATAAAAAAAAAATTGACAAGCAAATAAAAGGGGATTTCACTACTAAAAAACAGTAAAGCAGATTTTGGTCCAGAGAAATTCGACAACCAAAAACAAAAGTGATTCTTTACAAAAGATGAAGGTCATTTTGGTCCCGAGAAATTTGACAAGAACACACACACAAAAAAAGGGGGATTCTATTCAAAATATAGGTTGTTTGGTTACATCTCTCCATTTTGTCACATCTACCAGAATTCCAAGGGGTGCTGCCTATGGAGAATAATACACGCAGCACCCCCTCCCTCCCCCGGAAAATCCTTCGATGCACAAAGAGTGACATGTTTGGCAGTAAAGGTATAGTATGAAACAATTTATACACTTGAACCCGAAGAGCACACTGAGAGCATCCGTTTGGGTGCAATCTTGCACTCTCCATTAAAAACAAGTACCAGGAAAAAGCGCCATGTTCTTACTTCTTTCACCATGCAGGTCTGGCCTTTATGTAATCCGGGGACGATAGCAATTGTTGCTCATTGCACTTCTGTTGACGCATCATTACCTGGGAATAATGCTATACCCACTATAGTAGCCTCAGTTACTTGTTAAGGATGAGCCTATAAAGCAAGTTTTATAGCCTGCACTAATATGGTAAAACTATTGTACTAAAAAGGAAAATCATATCGTACACGTACATACATCCTCCACTATGACTTGAAATTTTATTCGAAACTTGTGATATTAAAATATTGCACTCGTACAAGTGTATATCTATGATTGGTTCTTAAAAAAAAATGAATTTTACCTTGTAGGATATTTAGGGACATGGTTTCTTTTGAAAAGCCCCGTTATATTATTGGTTTAGACATTGGCAATTAAAAAGCTGCACAGAAAGCTTATATATTTGCAGTCCATTTTATTCTTCAGAAGTGTTTTTTTTTCCAGGATCCCGTTTAATTTTTCTTGTAAACTCGCAAAGTTCAATAAAACGTGTTTTATTACAATAAAACTTATTAATTTTACATTAATATGATGTCGTAATGAACCAAAATATTTACATACACTTTTCTGGGATTCGGGATTAATGTCAAGCCACAAACTGATTTGTTCCGCTCATGAAATATGAAAGAAGTTGATTTATTTGTTTGAATTCTAACTGTATCATTACTTTTTCATTGAGGTAACTAAATATACAGAGTTTACAGACAAATCAAGTATTGGTTGCAAAAGGTACGATAATTTATCGAAAATGCCTACTTTGAAGGAGATGAACATCCTGGTGACACAACAAGTCTGAGATATAGGGTTAGGGTTGCAATAGGTTTTTATTTATTTATTTATTTATTTATTTATTAGAACATATTTATTCAGGTACAAAAAATCAGCACAAAACTGTTTTTCATCAATGACCTGATGAAAACATAAAGAACAACAAAATCATCATATCATACATGAAAATAAAGTCAAAATCTGAGTCAAAGATAACAACGCTTGGTAACATAAATAAACAAATAGTTTTTCTTAAATTATAATATGAATAAAACTGAAATACTTAAGTTATCAAAAGGGAACAGTTACTAATTATAAAACTACTAATTGTATAATTTATTCACTGATAAAGAAACCCACTGAAATGATAGCAATGAATTGATTATGGCACTAGAGGAAATATATAGAAATCGAGTGAAACGATGGCGATCAGTTATTAATGTATGTCTAACACCTTAATATATCAAAGGGTAAAGATCATTACAAATAATAGCAACGTGAAATCAATGTTAAAGAGGAATAATGAATAATTACATTTACAATAAATAAAATATAAGTAAGGGTTATTATAGATAAAAATCATTGGATTACAAATACTATCCGGAAATAACTGAAGGATATAGGAATGTCGGTGATAATATAACAAGGAGAGATGAAGAATAGAAATGCATTCATATGCGCGTAATAATTGTGTATGACAGCCATTGTGAGGTGAAAATTGACATAGTATCATAGGACATGCATTTTATTAAAGGATAATTTGAAAGAATTTACTGAAACTTCATTCTTAAGTGAATCTGACAAATTGTTCCAGACCCGTGCGGCGTAGAACAAAATATTTCTTAAAGCATTCAATATTAGGTTTAGGGGGAACAACATTTAGTGTATTAAAATTACGTGTTCTTTCATTATGTTAGGTTTAGGGTTAGGTTGAGGAGAGAGGGCATAGTGTTGAATATATGGTTATAGTTGGTCATTTCCTTAGTGTGTGGTATCTGTAGCGGAGCAAATATTGCCGGAGCAAATGTCATGAAATCGCTCATCCTAGAGCCAGGCTAACACAAAGTTGTCCTAATAAAAAAAGAACTTTCAGAGAAAATGTTTAAGAAAATTAACAAATCAATCATAAGATAACAGGTACTATTTATCTTCTTGTATGAACTCACTGAAATTTGTTTTTCAGAAACTACAAATAATATCAACTCTGTATTGAATACAATACTAGAACGATGCACAGTCACACACTAGGTTTCACCTATTTTCTCGTGATTATTTTTCAGACAAGATATCTATAGGAAATTGATGACAAGGCAGCAGTCAGCATGTGACGTCATTAATTCAAAAGTCAAACATTGTTTTCCTGTTTGTTTTCTAATATTTTTAATAGCCAAATCTTTATATCTTTATTTTATATTTTTATTTCATTTAAACCTATTTGATATCAGAAAAGAGTTTCCTTTAAACATTCGGGTTTTTTTTTTCATTTTTAAACCACATACTTCTCCATCATATTATATTCAAAGCGCATGTGTTTTAATTTTCCTTTGTTTGACCTTTTACACACAGACTATTATAAATGTTTAATTTACGTTTCACGGGGTTACACAAATTAGATGTATAATAAATAACGCAATAAAGAGTTTAAAATGAATACCTTATTTTGGGAAATATATACTCATGGGGGAAAGGCGTCAAATGTTTAAGTATGGCAGAGGTTATAGGCCTATTATATAACGACAATATATAGCGAAAACCCGAATTATTCTATAATAGAAACACTCGCGTATTAAATACCTAATATCCGATGACCATAAATCTATATTGACCGTGGGATTCTATTAAAGCATTTGATTGGTAGAAAAGAAATAAATGTTCAGTTGAATTTGGTCGTTAGACGACGACCTTCTGCCATCGTGTAAACACATTATGTTGATGCCTTTTTACGAGGTAGTTGACACGAGCATAGCTTGACTCTACGATTGAAACATGAACTGCATGTGTTACGAAGGTCACGGCATGGAATACTGGACTATGTACATTTCATGGCGCCTTTAAGGCTTAATCAGGTTCTGAGATGACTGATCTTTGAACGCAACAAACGCTGTCCATAAAGTTTAGGCTAAATCAGGTTGAGTGGGTGAAACACCCTTTCGATTGCATGAATAGTCCATAAGGATTACTCTTCATGCCTAGGGCTATTGCGTCTCTGGGTTTAGTTACCTAAAGAGATTACCAATGACGAGGACTTTTCCAGCATTGGGAACTACTATGGTAACACTGCTCAAAAGCCAATAAAACATCAAAGATTAGACCATACACCTACTACTCAGTCTCTGAGTAGTAGGTGCATGATTAGACGAATGACTTCTCTATGGAACGCTGCTTGGCTAGCCTTCGCGTTCATCTCTTACACAAACCATGGACATGATGGAGCTACTACCTCCATGCTCAAACATTATGCTCAAACACACGCCCCACCCACACCCGCACACATACAACCCTCTTACACAGACACACACACCCACCCACCCCCATACACGCACAGGCTTCCCACACACCCTCGCGTACGCACGCATGCACACCTTCACAACTCATATACGTGGATGATACACGCCCCAAAACAGGGCACGAAATATCATATATCAGAACGTTTGTATTCTTATAAGATTTACCTTCTGTGCCTTGAATCACAATAGATGTCATATTTTACATCAAAGAATCTATGATCATTTAAACAATAAAAATTGCGATATATACATATTAAACTTATTATACATAAAAGTAAAAGAGCAATTATACATTTATCAGATCTATAGAAATGGAGGGATCCGCTAAAAGTCAAATACTTGTAGTTTGTGGACCCCTAAAAATTAAATTGCTGCAGATTTTCCCTACGAAGACCAGGAAAGCACAAATTAAGCGGCCCAAGAGTTAAAACAAAACAAACAAAAAATAACAAGTAAAACACCTAAAAATATCAAAACCCGGCCTACTTTCATCCCTTAATGTTTTCGACAATTTTTTTAGCTTTGCATGTTTGCCTTTTCGGTTCTCACTCCAGAATAGCTATGAAACAAGAACTAGTAATTAGTTTTTTTTAGGTCTTTTTAAACTTGAATTGGCGTTTGAGGGTACCTTCATGTCAATTTGAACAACGCACAGTTTATAATCGTAGAACTTGATTAAAGCAAAATACGTTACGATGTGACAAGTGAGTGAATTACCTATTCTTCAGTTTTACATGACCTTGAAATATCACTTATTAGAATTCGGTATCTAAATTGTGATCACGATTAGCTTTCTCCTCATCAATAGAGCTTTCTTTATTTTAATGGAGCCATCACATTACAATACATCAGATGGTGCGAGAGATATAGTAAAGTTATTCCAACTATATTAGCTCCATCACCACCGCTCCTGCCCCCTGGCAAGAAGGTCGGTGTGTTTTGGGCTCCCCAAGGATCCGCCAGCATCTTGTGTTGAAATGAGCGAAACTCCAGGGTTTAGCGCGCCCGGCCGCACGGCCAGACCATATTATGAAAACCCGATGAAAGACACACAGACACACGATCGAGGTTTGATCTCAAATTGACTTCTCCGGGTTTTCCTCATTGAAATTTAGCTGATGGATGAGCAAACACATTTGTGAAGAAAAATGATTGCGATAAATAATGTGTCTTATATTGTAGAAGTCGATATAGCGAAGTAAATGGGACACATGTACGTTATGTTTCTGTTTATGTTTCTGTTTTCATATTGCCTATATGATCAATATCATCAAATTAAATCATTGCATTATAATCAATATTTCATACTGCATAAGACTCAACCCTATCCCTACAGACTACATTGAAAACAAAATTGCAAGTAAAACCAATGTGATACAGAAAACCAATTACCTTTACATACTGCCCCACCCACCCGACTCACACACACCCACACAAACTCATCGCACCCACGCACACACACACACAAAGACACACACATCCTCACATCCTTCATACATTGTTATAACTATGTCATATATGTATATAAATATATATATTTTTTAAACATTATAAGGTAGAGAGATACACAGATAAGCCTATAAATTTAAGGGAGAATGAGTAGTAAAGCATTGGTCAAAAGATTTACCAGCCATATGTCCATGACCGGTAAAAGACTTATATAATGTGCCTGTTGTTCCCTGTTGTAAGACAAAGTTTTATGGTGAACGGGGGTTTGCTCAATCAGCTCTGGAACTCTGGGATAGCATCCCACACAATTTAAGGCAAGTGGGTACAGTTGCGCAATTCAAATCTTAATTGAAAAAGTATTTATTTATCTGATAATATCATCATAGCATTACCAGCAGCTTTAACTCATCTTTTCTTCTTTCATTTTTGTATGAGAACTGTTTTATAATTATTATTTTATTCTTATTGTTATCATTATTATTATTATCATGACTGTTATTATTATTATTATTTTTATATAGCCCTGTATCAAAGGAATTTTAAGCACTAAGTTGAAATTGTAATTATTACTTGAGTTGAATTTTCCAAACAGTAATCATCTGGAAACGCTTACAATCGGAAAGTTTATTTAAGGCATATAAACTAAAAAAAAAAAACAGTAGGCCTATCATACAAATTAGACGATTTCCCCTTGTTTAAAAGAAGAATCATTTCCCTATGACATCATAAGCCAAATGAAATAATTTTGGCGGAAAAGGAAAATTCATTTCAATCTCAATCTGTCGCTATAAAAACTGTATAAAATTCTAAGCACGATGTTTGAGCCCGTCACTTTAAAGGACAAGCACATCCCAACAAAACGTTTATTTAAATAGAAAGAGAAAAATCAGACAAGCACAACACTGAAAATTTCATCAAAATCGGTTGTAAAATAAAAAAAGTTATGAAATTTTAAAGTTTTGCTTAATTTCACAAAACAGTTATATGTACATCCTGGTCAGTATGCAAATGAGGAGACTGATGACGTCATCCACTTTGGAATAAGGAGTATACCTATAGGAGTATCCCTCTATTCATGATACTGAGTTTCGCAATTGAAACGGGGACAGTTTCTACAACATAGTCAATCTATTGGTAAATCCCCCATAAATCAGATCGAATACCTTATATGACTTTGTCGAAAATTGGTAAACCGGGACAACAGATCGTCCTAAGATTCGGAGTTGACGAAAAATTGCAAATACATGTATTTTGTTTGTCCTGAGTCCAGTGGGGCGTTTCAAAACATTTTCGTCCGACAAATAATATTGTCAGATCTGACAAATTTTCTTGATTCTGATTGGCTGAGAAGCACTGTTACTATGGTGACTGTCTGATAAAACAAGACTTGTCGGATAAAGCGTCCGACAAGTCCTTTTATGAAACGCTCCTCGGGACGACACTGTTGTTTTGATTCATCGGTTTTCGACAAAGGCTGTTTTGTCAGTCATGAAGGGCTTTTGACAATAGATTCTCAATGTTCCAGAATGCGTCTGCCTTGTGGTTGCAAAACTGTTGATTACCTCCATGCATTGAACGGAGAGCTATGGCCTGGTGACGCTTGACCTTAAGACATAATGTACTCTATCAATGCACATGACATGAAAATGGTATTGTCATTCGTGTAATGTATGATGGGTTAATTGACTTCAAGACAGCAACGCTTCATCATCAGTCCTTCACACGCAAAGGGTCTCTCTGCCTCACGTCTTCAACAATCTTCATAATCGTAGATAGTTACAAAATGATGGAAGGGGGTGAAGTAGAGACTGCTCTATACTCTTTATGAAGTTAACACCAAGATTAATGATGCTAGCGGGGGTTTTACCAAAATGAATTAATCAGGGCCCAGCAGCTGCAAGTCATACAGCTAGCTGTCATTTCTCAACCCGATGGTTTTCGGGTGTAACGACCTTCGCCATGTCACTTAACGGCAATCAACATCCAGGCTGTACAATGTCTACATTGTACCCATCTGAGAGCAGTACATGATGATTTTTCATCATCATTTCTAATTTCATATTTGTAAAATAGAAATATATTTTTAAAAATGAATAAGAAGAATATGATTTGGTTGTTCACCCCAGGTGATCAAGATATATTTATAGCTATAACCTTGCCCAACATTGTCGTTCTCAGACCGATTCACTTCTTTTAAATGAAGAGGAGGGCGCCTATGGGCGCCGGGGGACCGGAAATGTGCCCCCGCCCCCTGAAATTGCAAAATGTGTACAGCCTATGAGAGGGAATTGTCTAGTGGAGGTTATGGAGAGTAAAATTAATGACAGTTTCCGTGTAAAAAGGATCTATCAACCAATAAATATTGTTTTCAAAAGTGATTAAATTACAGTGACGAAATTTCCGTCGATGAAAATTCTTGAAGCGCCTTAAGCAATTTTTACGGTATCACACCCCGAATACAATTAGAAAGATTCCAAATTTAGTAAACCTTTACTAACCGGGATTAATCTATCTTTGCTGAAGTAGTAAATTATAAGAACATGAATGATAATCATCACCGGGATCCTTATATCTACACTTATGCATGTATTCGATCATGAACATGTTAAATAATTGACGGATTCAGTGACAATTTCTTATTTTTAATACGTTAATAATCCATCTTGATTACTAATCAGTGAATCACAATCACTTGGACCATCAGTTGATATATGAGATTGAAAGGAATGGAAGGAGGTAACTACCAAGGTAAATACCCCTTCAGTAGGTAAACAAGACTGCCGATTATTTCCGATTTCTAGGCCATTGCTTCAGACCTGTCACTCAACCAACAAATCAATGGGGTTTCTCGGGAACAAAATGCTCAGAGGAAATCGAAATGGCAAGGAATAAAAATCATATCGTTTCATAAAGTCGAGAAATCATTTTCATAAAGACGACTGAGATGGAGCCTTGAGACGGGGGGGGGGGGTGACGAAAGGGAAGAGTGATAGAATTATGACTTGGGGTCGACATTGTCAAATTTGGAATAGGGCCATTTTAGCGCGATATGATTTATCCCTGCGACTGGTGCTTGTCGAGCGTACAGACCGTGAAATAAATGGCAAACACGTTTAGTTGTCTCATATAAAAATGATTTATGCCGTCTTTAGACGACCACTTCAATTACCATGTAGAACTTGGTTTCTACAGGTCGCGACCTCGGAAGTAATTTAGACATATTTGAGTTGATACGCGAAAGTCAGAGACGGGGGTTGACTGTCGGATGATGAAGGATGGGTATATTCACCCCCCCCCCCCCCTCACGCCCCCATAACCGATGTCAACAACTTTAATGGAATATTTCTATTTCTACTTTTCTTTTCTTCATTTCCTTTTCATGAAAACTGGCCTTCTGCACTTATTTTCCTGAATCGTATGTTCATTTTCACACTTGCTATATTCCCGAGGGTAAAGATACAGCAAAAAACAATCGTGGCAACGGGATAACTTAAAATTGGTTCTCAAGGTATTTTGATTTGTTGTTCATTTCAGATGAAACCCTCGTAAATAACAAATCGAAAACAAAACTTCTTTCGAAAACATATCCTATTACAACCAGATATATATACTTTTATTTCCCTTAGATATTACTTTATGGATACAGGAAGTGACTCCGGGGAGCATTTCATGAAAGGACTGACGTTTTATCCGACAGTTTCCATAGTAACATTGCTTCTAAAGCCAATCAAAATCAAGGAAAGTTGTCAGATCTCACAACTTGTCGGACAAAAATGTTCATGAAATGCTGCCCGTTACAACAAAGTTTTGCTCTGAATTCGCAAAATGATTACATACATTTGCTATGTCAGAAGGTCGTATGATTTCAACTGTAATCAAACAAGGACAATTACGATTCATTTATTGTTTATTTTTGTCCCCTCGGATTTATTTAAATGAATTATCTTTAAATAAAAAGTGTTCTCTTTTTACATGAACACCAATCTGAATATTCCATTTATACAAAGTGAATTTTTTCTTAGAAATATACAAAACAAAACTGAATGACAAGCTATGATTTTTATCAATCCTGCTTTGGAAAATACTCCTAATTTAAATCCATGTGTGCATGGCGTGACATTGTTTAAATTCCCCTTTTCTGGGTCCTCACTTGTCGAACCTTCAGATTAATAAGTGTATAACTTTATGGACACCATCTTAATTAGGTGGTGTAAATCATTCCTCATCTGAGACTCATACTGGCTGCACTATCTGGCCTTCATTCATCAATCTAATTAACAGGACACTTTAGTAAATACCACAACAGTAAGCTTAGAGTTACCATCGGGTATAAATTTATCCCGTTGAATACATGATCCCAACATTCTAAACCTTGATTTACTGGTTTAATAAATTATGTAAAAAACTTTTGTGGATAAAAAGGAAAAGGGCGGTACAGGCGGAGGGAAAGATATAGATATTGAAGTTCCTGGACTCCGGCGGACCTGTTTGAAAGTTGATGTATGACGAATATCGTCACTATATGTACAGCGCATGAACCTGCTATAAAGAGAGTCCCAGAAAATAAAGATAGATTGTTAAATATTCCGTAAAATTATCGATATTTTTAGAAACAGATTCGATGTTAATGAAATTTTCTTCGTTTAATTTTCCTCTTTTGGAACGGCTACAAAACTACGGTCTAGTAGAATTGGTTGGTGTAGAATCCTTTTGTTGAAGGGTGGATACGAAATAGAAAAAAATATGGTGGGGGCAGGGGGAGAGAGAGGAAGGGTAACTAAATCAATCTATACTGTTAAAAACACCAGAAGATTTTACAGAAGAACAATTAAAAACAGATTTTGCAGAAAGAAATAACCAAATCATTTTGTAAATTGTTATAACAGGAAATATTTTTTTACAAATTTTCTACAATTTTACAAACAGGTCTTTTAAAAAAAGGGGAAAGTTTTATTACAATAAATTTGTAAGGTTACATACACCAAATACCATTTTTTGTAATTTTACATAAATACATGTAAGATTACAATGTGCAGTAACATTGCAGGTGTTCTCGAGACTCTGCTGCTGGAATTTCTAACAATGTAGGTAATTAAGGATTGTAGAATTATGATTATCACAAGGTGTACACATTCATTCAAATTTGGATGAGCGATGCAGTTTTTCCCACTTTCAAATTAGAGTTTTCGTTGGTACTTACAATACATCTACATGTATATAGGCCCTACACTTTTAAAGATATTGTAAAGATATTGTAATGCAGTAATTGCTAAACTTTTTCATTCACAATTATTATCGGTGATCCATCATTTCTTTGTTGATGTGTAACCTGCCACTCACTAGCTGCTGACAATCGGGCTTGTCTGTCAGGGGGCCGGCTCCATTAATTAGTGCCGACATCTCCCCGTGCAAACGACCCGAGACGTGTCCATTTATCACCTGCCTATCAGTGTATTAGCCTTGAATGCGGTAGTTATCGAGATAGGGTGAAACATACACTACTGATGGCGTAGCATCGGTGTCTGGGGGATTGGGGGGGGGGGGCTCCCCCACCCCTCCCACTTCGTGACCCACAAAACTGGTCATATTATTACATGCCAATCTGCTGGTCTGTATGGTGGCCCTGAAGGGACATCGCAAATATAGACAAAATCGCGAATATTCACGACGAAATTCACGACATCGTGAATTTTGTCGCCAATTTCGTCGCGAATTATTCACGACGAAATTCACGACGTCGTGAATTTCTTCACCAATTTCGTCGTGAATTTATTTTGCTTGCCTGGGCGGTATGCGGGTAGAAACCAATTCGTCTTTTTTTTCTCCTCTCTTTTCCCTCTTTTTTAAAATTTCTTTCTTCCCTTTTTCCCTTTTTTTTGCTCCGCCAATAGGGGGAGGGGGCGGGCCCCTCGGCCCCCCTCCCCCCTGGATCCGCCTATGCATATGGATAGCAGTGGACATCGTTCTGTCGTTTCAATGGTTTATTTTCAATTGGTCTAATGCCAACTCGTCTGCTATCATTTTGGTCTACCATCAGTTCGTCCACTATCCACATGGTCTAACTGCCATTTTGTCTAATAGCCAAGTTGGTCCAATTGCCAATATTCCATATGCCATTTGGTCTAATTGAACTAAGTGTTAACTGGGCGAAATTAAGGAAAATAAAATTGATATTAGACCAACTAGTTATGAGACGAAATGGTCATAGACGAACTGGTGATTAGACGAAGTGATGACTGGACCAAATGGTTATTGGACCATATGGTTGTTAGGCGAAAAGTAAATGGACAGAATTGCATTAGACTAAATGAATGTAGATCGACCCTGCAGTGGAGGAATTAGCAGCAGACGAATTGGTTTCAACCCGCATACCGCCCAGGCAAGCAAAACAAATTCACGACGAAATTGGCGACGTCGTGAATTTCGTCGTGAATATTCGCGATTTGGTCTATTTGCGATGTCCCTTCAGGGCCACCATAGGTCTGAACAGAAGAATGACGAAAGCAGTTCAACCACGAAGGGGATGGTATTTTATTCTCCTTTTTGTATGTCTGTTTTTATTGAGTTTCAAACTATTTACATAAAAAGAAACATAGTCGTATTAACATTTCCATGGTAAAGGACATAAACATAAATAGAACACAAGACGACACAAGCAAAAAGTACGCGGAAAAACAGAAAATTATCACAGGGGCCTTGGAACAAATTTTTGCAGAGGAAGCTGAAGTTAAAAAAAAGCTTTCACTACAAAATGAGGGCAATTCTCCTCCAATTTTCGATTTTTTCCCCCACACCTACCAGAATTACAGAGGTTGCTGCCTACAATACACGCAGCACCCCCCCCCCGAAAAAATAATGGTGTGCTTCAGCACCTCCGCTTCCCAGGGCCATTGGTTATCACTCCCTGAAATCCGCCACTTGGTGGTGCACCCCATATCTGAGGAGACGGGTGGGGGGGGGGGGGGTGTCAACGTCAACATCCAAAGAAATTCCATGCTTCATTTTGCGTGTTAGTAACTTATCCTAAAAGGAGAATGAATCACTTGGAACAAGTGAGCTTGAATGACCCCCCCCCCCCCCCGAAAAAAATCAAATTAAAGAATAAGATCAATGCACCCAAATTTGTATGAATTCTAATTTTATTTTATTGATTACCTTTTGCATCTACAATGTATTTTATAATGTTGAAGTAGGCCGAGTTAATATTTAAAGGCCGATATTTGAATGATACAGGCCTACACTCTTGGTCTTTGTAAAATTTATCTCAATGTATTCTTGCATTTTTCAGTTCTGAATAATCACATTCTTAATAATGTAATTTACCCAAAGGAGGGGTGTTTTCCCATAGGTCAATGGTTTTTCGTATCTTACTTACTGACACAAGATATGCCTCGATAACGTTACACTCTAAAAAAGGTTTACACAATATTGGGTTAATTGGGAACATGTATGCTGGTTGGGTAAAAAGATACCCAATATTTGGTAAATTTTACGCAATGTTGTGTTGAAATAGCCCAATATGGGGTGAAAAAATACCCAGCAAACATGCATGTTCCCTTTTTACTCAATATTGGGTAGAATTTTACTCAGTGTTTTTAGAGTGTATATAGCTTTTTTTTATTTGCATTGTCATAATTCAAAATAATATTTTTCAAAGAAAACTTATCCGTGCCACAAGTTTGGCGGAGCTGCTTCTTTCTTTGCAAGCAAGAAATATGAGGCGGCATTCGAGAACGTATAGGCCCTAACCTGCTTCTTTAGTCAGTTTTATGAATGGAATAGCTGTCCCATCCCATTGTCACTATTTACCACTTTGATGACGCACTTGTGTATTGTGTGACTTTTTCTGCGGTAAATTACTTGCGTTGCCAAAGCAACATGCCGACCCGAAGGTAATCTTGTGGTTTTTATCTGAAGAAAAATAATATGGACATTTGGAGAAAGGCGAATAACATGGATGACAATAATGAACACGCCAAAAAGGATATAACAACAGACACACTCACCCCCTCTTTAACTCACACACACTTATCTCCCACATACCTATCCACTCATAACTTGTCCATCACTAGAAAGTAAAACCGCTTGTGTGTTTTGATATGTTATTCTCTTTCTCTCTCACTAAGGCCATCGCCTTTTCAAAGTTAAGTAAGTTATCCTCCTACTTTAATCTCCTCCGGATGATAGTCAGTTTTTTCGGTTCTAACTGGCCGTGCCATCAATCAAACCACTGGGTCTATCAAGCAAACCCAGTTAATTTCAAGTCACAAGGCCGCGCAAAACAAATTAATTATATCACATTAACGGATACTGTAGAGTGTCACGTGTAACCTGATACCGACAATTAAATCCGAGTTGTCAAGCCCAAGGCCTACCCATTGGGCTCCCACCTTAGCTCACCTGGCCCTCGCACCGGGTGTCACACTGGATCGTTCTGACACGCCCCCCTTCTCCATCGAACAAACTCACCATTGTACCTGCGGGACTAGCATCAGAGAAGCCGCCCCGAGTTTGAGCGATTTCATACGTCCCCAAAACTCTTTTTGTATAAAGATTTTATGAGCATCCGCTAAATTATGAATTGATTATGACTTGGGGTTTTGTCGGCGGGGTGACGAGTCGTTGGATCGTGGAATATCTCCAAACGCAACGGTTGAAATTCAATGTGTCATTGCAACACCAGCCTGCCGTAGGGTGTGAACCAATGTGTGTATTTATCGCGGGGTGTTGTTCACCCTCCGAGTCTGTCTGGCTGGCCCCGCCTATGACGGGTAATCGACGCGTCCTGGGAGATCTCGTCCCTGATTGGTCAGCGCGGGCTGGAAAAAGTAGTGCTTAATAGAATTTTGGACCAATGGGGACGGCGATTGGCCAATTAGCATGACAAACGACAGTGGTGACAGGTAAGCAGACAAGTAGTGGCACGCGGTGAGAACCTCAGGGGGCTAAACCTTCTGATTATCTCGTTAGAAGCCTGTCTTCTGACTGGTCCAACTATTTCCACACTTCCATACATATTTGATTCTCGAAATATTACCATATGACGACCATATTTCAATTTCTGCGTGACTGACTCGGTTGTTATCGCCTTAGCCCTCTACCTATTGATACACAAGTCACTTCCCTCAATGGACTACATCCACCACGCACCAATTTTGTAAAACCGCTCCAAGAACGCCAGACCTCAATCGGACAAGTCAACAAACTTGCTCCAAGAGACTTGCATCGTCGAAATATTTCAAAATCGAAACCGAAATTATCGTGGCTTTTTCAAGATGGCTTCAACCATAAATGATCTCTATACCCCGCTCCAGCGGTTGTCGACCGCCCCTCTCCGACAGCCCCGAAGCCAGACGACCAGGCCTTACACATCGTTCTACATCAAAGACATCCTGGGATCACAGATCAGTACCAATGATAACACTAGCGAAAGTTCATCACCGACTCATTTTAAGAGAAGGGAATCGTGGTCGGGCCCGCCATCGGTACCTCGCCCGAGGTTAGGGCATCAGAGATCAACAGAAGAGGTGAAAACTGCTGTGAAACAGACCAGGGAGAACGGAGATTCTCCTCTCAGCGCGCTGGAGGAACTTGCTAACAAGACGTTTACAGGTCCAGATACCAGTATTCTACGAGCGGCTGAAGGTAAAGAAATAAATATAATCATTTTGTGGATTACATGTTCATGTCAAAGGTCAAGTCCACCTGGAAAAGTATTGAATTGAAGTCAATAGAGGAAAATCAAACTATCATAACGCTAAAAGTTCCATCAAAATTTGATGTGAAATAATAAAGTTATTGAATTTAAAAGTTTCGCTTTAATTTTCAGTTATGCACAACTCAGTAATATCCGCATAAGAGAGCCTAAGATGTCCCTCACTCACTATATCTGTTTTTTTTTTATTGTTTGGATTATACAATTTATCAACCTTTATTGATTTGATAAAAATGATCAATCTTATTGAAGCACAAAATGTAGAAATAATGGTATATTCACATGTTAATGGAAAACTTTGTTTCACATGACAATGAGGAGAAAATCAAAATACTTCATATTGCATTTAATGAAATTTAAACAAATTGCGAGTGGATGATGTCATCAGTCCCCTAATTTGCATACCGACCAGGATGAGCACATAACTGTTTTGTGAAATTAAGTAAACGTTTAAAATGTCATAATTTTTCTACTTTACATCAGATTCTGATGAAATTTTCAGTGTTATGCTTGTTGGATTTTTCCCCTTTTATTCAATTAAACTTTTTACTGGAGTGGATTTGTCCGTCAAACCAAAGGAAGAGTAAATCATCTTTACATTAATATAGGCCTAGATTTACATGGCATAACCAGAAGTCCAAAACTCTTATCGTATTAAGGAAATTTGGATTTTTATTACATTGTAGAAGAAAAATAAGATTTAGAATATTTCCAAGCCTTATTCATGGATCCACAAATAAAACACTAACAGTTTATAGTAAATATCATATAAAGCAGTGTTGCCCAACCAATAATTGGTAGTTATGCATGGTCAAGGAACTTTCTCGGCTATATATTATGTATATGTATGTATGTATGTATGCATTTTTATAAATATAATTATATACTATTTTCTTTTATCAAGTATTCTTTCCCAAAATGAGACGTAGACTACTCGTTACAAATACAATGCGTATACTATTCATTCTTATATACTGCTATAAAACGATACTTCGATCTCTTTTAATTTGTTTTCATTTGTACTTTGATTCTTTTGATTTTTTATAAATATTTTTATATGATTGTCTGATCTTTGTTAAAGACATATTCCGTATGAATGCAAAAGTAATAATCTTCTACAAAACGGCAGTGAAACTATCAACATATACCTGCATTTAAAAACACATTCCACGATAGGATACTGAAAATGAAAATAAAATGAAAGGGTAAGGTGCAACCGCTCTGCCAATATCACAAAATAAGATCATGCAAAAGTAGTAATCTTCTACAAAACGGCAGTGAAACTATCAACATATACCTGTATTTAAAAACACATTCCACGCTAGGATACCGAAAATGAAAATAAAATGAAAGAGTAAGGTGCAACCGCTCTGCCAATATCACAAAATAAGTTCATGCAAAACTTCTCCTGTCTCAAAATCAAATTGACTGGCCATCAAAGTCGGATGCAGATTATTGATCTTCAAAACGTGGTTAACTTTTAGTCACATATGCCAATGTCATGCAAATTTCATTTATTAGAATATGTGGCATGTAAGAGAAAAATGTTAACATTCCAAGACTTTTGGTGATAGAGCTTGTGGGAAAATGGCACCAATTATTGTGGAACAACTTCCCTCATAATATAAGATCATTAACAGATCTCAACATATCCAAATATGTGTTAAAAGCATACATTTTAAGATGTATTAGCCCTATTTAATTGAACAAATCTTCCACACGCATAGAGACTATTTATATGGTATTTTGCTTCTCCAAGAACTGATTAAATAATTGTGCTCATTTAGAGAGAAAACATGACGTATTTTTGCACAAATACAAGAAGCACATGACGGATATCATGGTGTCTTCTATAGTATTTACCTTCCCTTTTTAGTTTGATTATAAAAAAGAATCAATCTTGGCTCAGCCAAAAATCACGGGCTTCACTACGGCTATGATATACCCCCTCGTCCTTCGAGCGACCCCGGGGTTTCGGCTCGGTGAATTACTTCTGCACCCCGCGTAATTAATAGTGCTGCAGAGGAAATTGCTCTAATGTTCGGTGTACAAATACAAGAAGCTCGCACTAAGATGGGTTTGTCCACGGGGAGATGTAGTACAAATGAGATAATTTGAAACAATTATAAGATTGTCTTGTCCCTGGCAGAAAAAATGCGCGAGTCTGACTAAGCAACGTTCATGCTTTCGGTCAACCACGTAATTTGGGAAATAGAATTACAAGAGATCAGAAGCCGATATACTTCACCATTAATTATTGCCCGATTTTCATTTTTTTTTTTTTAATGGAGGAATTAATAAAAAAAAGAAGAGGGTTGACACAAAAATAGTGATGGAACTTAAGATGACATATATGGCATGGGGTTATCAAAATAAAATAATTTTTTGAGGTTAATTTGATATCCACCTTAAGCAGCTGAATACGTATAGGCCATATAGATTTTCTTGGGGGTAGTATTCTCTAAAATATAAATACATTTTGATGATTGTTCTGAGGTGGTCATTTTCTTAAAATGTTTCAGCAATTTCTTTAAAAAAATATAGCAAATTACTTGCAAATTAATTCTTTATAAACATTCTTGCTAATAAATATAAAAAAGAAGAAATCTTGTACACATCACGGATATAAACAAACTGACAATTCATTGAAATTCAATGGTAAAAAATGTTATATCTAAACCTATTTTACATATTTCGAGATTTTAATGAAGGAATCCCTCCCTTTTATATTAATTTTGCACCAATTTATATTTTATATAATCTATTGTTTATAAATTAATTTACAACAAAAATGAACACGAAGTATTCCTTTCTTTACATCTCAGAATATATATCAACAATTATCATGTAAAATATTAAATTAATATCGAATTATCAACTATGTAATATTGTTTATTTTTAACGGAGATACCATGTAGGCCTACAAAATAATTTTAAATGATTGCTATTCAATGGATGTTAAAGTTGATATCACATTCTCCAATAACATGGTTTTAATAATTATTAGTTTCATAAATAGTAATATAGAAGTTTGTCAGTATAAAACTTTGGTTAAAAATTGTTGAATGGATGTGGTTTGAATTAATGATTTGCTATTTCATTATACTCCAATTTGTTTTAACTATAAATTTCGTCATATAAGGGGTGAAATATTTCTTTAAGGAAGAATGACTGGATGGCTATAATTCATTTTATTTTCATTTTTATCTTTTGTTTCAAATTCCAGCAGCAACGACGACGAACAAACGGGAAGCGCTTTCACTTCTCAACCGCCAGCAGCCGCGCAAGAAGAGGAAGTCCCGCACCGCCTTCTCCAACCACCAAATCTTCGAGCTCGAGCGTCGATTCCTCTACCAAAAATACCTAACCCCGGCCGACCGCGATGAACTCGCCTCGACACTCGGCCTCACAAACGCCCAGGTCATCACCTGGTTTCAAAACCGGAGAGCGAAGCTCAAACGCGACATCGACGAGCTGAAGAATGATGTCCGAGCCACGTCGACCACGCCACCGCATTTGAAAGAAGATAAAGGCTACCTGACGACGGAGTCATCGGTGTACGACCACGAGGAAGGGGAGCTTTACACTGAAGACTCGTCGTCGGAACTGATGTCGCCCATCGACCCGCGACAGATTGGTGGAGGTACGTGTGACGGAAACGCAACCGACGGTGGGGATGATCACGATAAGATGAGCGTTCACTACGTTGATTCGGACAACGAGGATGCGAGCATGTCAATCTCGAAATCGTCTCCTTCTCCGGCCGACAACGACCCGGACGATCAGGACATCGATCACGACAATAGCAGAGGGCAAATAGCAGATTAATGAGACATTCGTGCATTTCAGCTCCCAATGTACTAATGACATTACTATTGCCTCGTCATGTTCGTTTCAAACACTTACTTTAAATCGGCGGGTACGATTTATAATCAATTGCAGACGAGGCAGTTAAACATTGATCGGCAACGTATGTCTGCTACAAACTAGTCTTAATAGCCTGGTAATTTCAACGATGTATACCATGGTTGGCTGGTACATAAAGTGAAACATTAACCCCTTCATGATGTGAATAATTCGCAAGAACAACTGTCGTCTCCATCATCTTCATTACATTTTATCCTGCTTGTGTTTCTTGAGACGAGATATCTTGCTGCGTAGTATGTCTGCTATGGCTCGGCTGTCCTACCCTCAACCCTAAGCCAGCTAGCAGCCCCGGTAGATGGGTTCCGGCAGGAGCGGGTATATTTCGGAAGTAAACTTGTCAGACTGACATGTGTCTGGGGCGCACCGTGAGATCATTCAGATATTTTATCAGGTTTTTTAAAACTTTGTTCACAGAGAAAACCTATGAACCTTGAATGTTAGATCTCCTTAAATAACTTTTGGCAGCTCAAATATAGTTTTTAATTTTAAGAAATGTATTTGTATTCTCTCGCAACATTTGAGCATTAACTGAAAGAGCAATGTTGACATGTAAGAAGAAGTACATTTATCACCCATAATAAATATGTGTTACTGGACCATAAACAGTTGATTCTAGACGGAATATTTGAAGACTTTCTCAAGCATTTTTTTTGTAGTCAATGATCACATGCTGTCCTGCTCAAAACAGGTGAAGAATTTATATCAACAAAAACAACGATGAAAAAGAACATGAATAAATAAAAATAAAATAACAGGTATATATATATATATATATATATATATATATATATATAGGCCCTATATAAGTATACGTAATGAGTAAGGATAAACAGGTGAATATATGAAAAAAATAAAAAGGTAAAATAAATCAATCTTTGAATTGAGAATTAGAGAACAGGACTAGTGTGATGGCATTGGCGTAACCAAATAGTTGTAAATAATTCTACATGGTTGAAGATATCAATTATGATACTTGAGTTCTCATTCCTACAAGAAATATTCTATTGATAAAGAATTTATGTTATTGGATTACAGCGGAACAAAATTTTGCATGGCGTTATGAAATAAAAATGAAAAAAAAAGTACATCCCATATGTATTTTTTAAAAGTAAAACATATGCTTAATTCCGATGACATTCATAAGATACCTTAAAGAATGTTTCCTTTCTTTGGCAACTTTGGAGTAAAATTCTTTAATTACCATGTGTTACATCTCTGACAATAAAAGTATATCGAGTCTTCATTGTTTCATTCAAACCTCTTTTTTAAATAATACGTAAAGCTTGATAAAAGCATGAGTGTTTATGACACTGGTATTAATATTCCTACAATAGCGTGTTGACATGCTATTGCATGAATTCAAATGTAATATTTTTACACACTTTCTGGGTTATATTTTTCAATAGATTTTGATATTTTCACCATCCATCATTAACATTTGGGTCCCGTATCACAAAGGTTTGCGATGGATTTCAAATATGTTAGACCACTTCTGACTGGTTCCTGGTCAGCAACAACGATCCTGATTGGCCATTGTCAGTTATCGATGTATTTCAAATCTTTGTGTTACCATGGTAACACAGCCAAGTCCAGGATGCAGATCCACAACCAGATATTATTCACGATTTCATTTTGCTCTGAATTATTTGATAATTAATTAACACCTTGATCTTCAAGGATCACCATGAAAGTATTGATGAAGTGCTGAGATAGCGATGCATGATGTACTTTTTTTCATCTTAAGGCTGAATATTGTATATAGAAGATGGCATTATTGTATGTACAATTGTAATTATATTTATCCGATTACTTTGAGAGAAATCGACTGTGCTTCCTAATTGATGACGAAAATAATTATCTTTGTGAAAATGTAACATTATGTTTGTGGTATTGTGTTTTTTTTTCTATTTGTGTAGAAGGAGATTAAATTAGAATGTAGAGGATAAAGAAATGATGCCAGGAGCAAGACTACCCATAGGTGATGTCATAAAGGGGTCATTCTCATTTTGAAGCTCTTCTGTCTTCTATCTTCCCGTTTCTTTCACCTTTCCCCCCTTTCTTCCCCTCCTTTATGCGCGAGTCCCCTGACCTCCTAGCGCCACCCTGTAGATAGAAAAAGAGAAAGAGAGAGAGAGACGGATAGAGAAATGGAAAGGGAGGTAAAGGAGAGTAATTAAGAACAATAGAAAGAGATAGAAAAATGAATAAAAGAAAGAAAGAAAGAAAGAAAGGGAAGAAAGAAAGGAGAGAGATAATAGAAAATAAAAAAGCGAGATGGAGAGAGAGAGATAGAGCGGGACGGTCGAGGAGAGAGAGAGGGGGGGGGGTGAATAGACGCGATACAAGAGGTAGGCCTTATAGGTATGATGTTACACTAAAAGAAAAGGAACATACACTGCAAAAACTCCGGTGTTGATTTAACACCAGCCTGGAATCTATGTATGTCCACACCAGAGAAGTGTTAAACAACACCAGTTTAGTTAGATAGGTGTTTATACAACACCAATTAGTATTAAAACAGCATCGATTTGATTCCACACTGGTGTTGTTTCAATACCTTTCTGGTGTGGAAATATATAAATTCCGGTCTGGTGTTAAATCAACACCGGAGTTTTTGCAGTGTACATGTTTGTTCGTGGAAAAAAAAAAATGTTTCTTTTTTGAATAATCACACAAATTTGTGTAAGATCTACACATCATTTAGATTAGATACACCCAAATCGATTTTTTTGGGGATCTCATACTCTCATTAAAAAGATAAAATAAACACAGCATTTCTTATGTGCCACATAATTATGTAGTAAACTATTATCCCAGACAGGTAATATGATTTGAAATGATAAATAAAAAAAAACAGTCAAAGCACTCATCATTATTTTCATCAAAATCGGATGAAAAAAACAACCAAGTTATTGCATTTCAAGGTTTTGCATTGTTTCGCTTAAACAGTCGCGTACGCCGTCACGAATATATGCAATTGTGTCTTGTGAACTGGATGTGCATACAGAATCTTGACAATGGAAAATTTTTATTCTTTATATGTGTAAAAAAATTTCCCCTTTAAAAAAGTATATCACAACAATGATCATAATGATGATTATTTTCTACTTATTATTGGGTGCCCTCGAATGGTAGAGTGTATCGGATAGGCCTATGTTGTATTCAGCTTGCAAATTATGTCAGAGTTAAAGACGATTGCTGCAAATGAGAAAAAGGCCATCGTCAAGTTTACACTTCCTAGCAACTTTCGGGCAAGTTTATCAAGTGTCACGTCTGGCAATCTGCCTTCTTTGTTTTATCATCCATTGTTCCTTTTAAATACGCTTCACCGCTTGTGCACCGCAAATGGTGTCCATTTGTTATTTTTAGCCGTAACAAGTCGACATTTTATTTTCTAACTCTTTATCTTTTTTTATATTTCATACAAACCAATAAACTGGCGATGGTTAAGTCTCTGTCTTTGAGTCAGTTAGGGCGTTGTAGTCTGTGGGTATGTCACCAATCGTTATACATCACGAACGTCTTCATCATATCGTTTCATCGCATCACAAACGAGCCCGGCGACTCTATCTAGTCCCGCGTGCTGATAACCACGCTAATTACATCACACATGCACAACAGTGACACACAAAAAAGTGGGCGGGGAGGGATTTTTCTTCTTCTTCTTCTTCTTTTATTCTTACAATGTCCTATTAACTGGGCACGGTAGCTGCCGTGTTACGCTAAATGACTGTGACGTGTTAATAACGTGTCACGTGGATTCTTAAGGTACAGTCATATCAACGAAAAGCGAACAAAACAGATCGATATAGTGTGCCATTGGAATTTTGGAAGAAACGTAGGCCCCTAATATATTTGATCGGTATGACTTCGCCGCGCGCGTTGTTACTTTCACCCAATTCATATTCAGTGCGACGCCTTTTTTAAAGTATACAACTGAATACATTAATTGGGGAGCACATCGCATGGTGAGAGATAAGCTAATTTGGGTTGTAAATGTCTTTGTGGTCATTGTATTAGGGCAGAATCAAGTAAAAAAAAAAAATTATAATCACCTTCATAGAGACATTTGAAAATTATACAATACAATAATTAGGCCTAACCGTTTTGGTATCATGGACCTACTACATATACGAACAGAGATATAGTGAGATGGACTATCACAAGCATGGGCTACTTTGGTCTTATAACAGACAAAACTTCCACTAAAGAACAATTATTTGTCTTTTTAATATTTTCCTTTTATTTCTTCATTTTATTCATTTCTGTATTAAATCTTTCATTCAGAAATTGTTACTTAATTTACTTTTCTTGATTTTATTTTCATTTATTTGAACTCATACATCATTTCAATCGGTAATGTTCATTCATTTTGGGTTTTTTTTTCATTCATTTATTTACAATCACTTGTTTAATTTCCATCAGTAAAATTGAGATTAATTAATTAAAATTAATGCATTGATTTCCATAATCGTTATCAAGGTTTGTTTTGTTAATTCTTATTAACAAGGAGAGGATTCTGATGTTTCAATCATATTTTCAATCGGAGAAAAGGCGACTGTAATAATTGATTAAAAGAGAAATAATCAGCAGTGTTGAATGAAAGCTAAAAATTATTTTTGTTTCATCTTTTTTTTTTTTTTTTTAGGTTTAGTAAGTTTATTTGGCCTCGTTCACGACCACTTTTGATTCGTAGATTGCTCCATTCTCGACCAATACCTTTTTCAGTAACTTAGGATTTTTTGCTTCGCACCAGGCCCGCGTTAAAAATAGTCCGCACCATTGCGTAAAAGGGATGGTCCAGGCTGAAAATATTTTTATCTTGATACATAGAGTAGAATTCACTAAGCAATATGCTGAAAATTTCATCAAAATCAGATATCAAATAATAAAGTTATTGAAGTTTAAAGTTTAGCAATATTTTGTGAAAACAGTCGTCATGAATATTTATTAGGTGGGCTGATGATGTCACATCTCCACTTTCCGTTTTCTTATGTTATTACATAAAATCATATTTTTTTCATTATTTCATACTTGTGTGAATAATATGTCTCCCTTATGATGAAATAAGTTGCAGCAATTAATATCTAATGCACTAAATCAATTGTCAATCCAATTTTTCTAGTTCTTGGAGGAAAAAATTGAATAAACCTAATTTCATATAATAAAATACAAAAGAACAAGTGGGGATGTGACATCATCAGCCCACCTAATGAATATTCATGACAACTGTTTTCACAAAATATTGCTAAACTTTAAAATTCAATTACTTTGTTATTTGTTATCCGATTTTGATGAAATTTTCGGCATTTTGCTCAGTGAATTCTACTCTATTTATTAAGCTATAAATACTTTCAGCCCGGACCATCCCGTTAAGTAACTACTGTATAGCAGTGGTATTAGCAGAGCCGGTGCTACTTACTATCACCCATTAAAGAAAAATTCAAGATTCAAGATTCAAGATTTATTCATTCCATTCGATAAAAAGATACAATTCATACATACAAATTTACAAATTTACAAGATTTACATTTGGATACAATACAATTTATACAAACACAGAAATGGTATTGATTTCATATATACAGAAAAAAATCAAATGGAAATGGGTCACTGCAAAAGTTCAAAAAGGGACTTGAACTTGTCAAGGCTGTGTCCCAAACTGGAATTAAACATTGTTGCAATGGATAGTTTAAGGTAAATAATTATAAAAAACAATACAAAAATAAGGAATTTACAAAATAAACATAAAGTGAAGTGAAGAGGGGGTGAAAAGTTGAATTATTATCGTATGAAAAAGTATATAAATAGGGATTAGGTATGTGTTAACTTTAACAGATATGACTTTAATCTTCTTTTATAACCATTGAAATTACCAGTTTGACGTATCTCTTGAGGAAGTGCGTTCCAAATAAGGGGTGCAGTATGTTTAAAAGTAAATGAAACAAATGTTTTAGTACATCTGAATATATGAAATTTCTCTTTATGACGAGTATTGTAATTATGGATCTCATTATTGAATGATAATAATAATTGAATATTTTCAGGTAAAGATGTGTTTACTTGTCTGAAGAGGATTAATCCTATTAGAAATGTATTAAGCTTATATATATCAAGTACATTCAATTTGAGAAACAAAGGTTTAGAGTGGGCATGAAAATCAGATAAAGTACAGTATCTAACTACTCTCTTTTGTAGTTTTAGAAGTTTGTCTAACTTAAAGTAAAAATTAAAGTAAAAATAGCACGGGCCAGAGTGAGCCCGAGCCATTCACTTAAATTTTACGACTTAGCCCGAGACTTGTCCGGAATAGCGAATTTCTGAAAACGGTACAAGATGTTCATTGAACTGGTCCAGACCGGTCTACACTAGTCCCATCCAGCGTATGTCGGAGCATAAACATGACTGTGAATGTCATAGATGCTCATTTCACCAGGGTTCACCACCCATTTCTTCCTTTCTTTCTTTCTTTCTTTCGTTTTCTCTCACACACACACATACCCCCAACACACGCACACACCGGGTCGCACACACACCCTCTCACTCTCACACACACTCTCTCTCTCTTACATGCCTACCTTGAGCACAAGTGGAGACACTGCTGCATACCTCAACTGCCTAAAAACCTATTTAAGTTCATTCATTTCAACATTATCTTTCCTCGCTGCTACGCCCCTCATTTACCGTGAACAATATCATAAAGAGGAGGCATCTACCGAGAACGATGATACATCGAGTGCATGAATCATGCCTTATTCGTTACATCATGTCATATCATTCGTGATGAACAGCGTCAAATGTTTTAATTAACATCAACTATGCGCGACGAGGGCGCGAGTAGGGTACCAAGTCCCAAGTCGTCTTCTCTAATATCATCGTCATTATCATGTCACCCATGTATAATGGATTTACCGAGGGCGGGGATTAAAATTAGGAGAGGGGTCTTTTTTTATTCGCAATTTCCTTACCCTTACTTAAGTCCATGGGATAGTTGTATACTTAAATCACTTAACCAATATGTTTAATTCTTAATAATTGGTTCCTACCAGCAGCGGTGGATCCAGGTGGGGGCGCGCCCCCCCCCCCCCGATTGGAGAATAAGTGAACAATTTCTTTTTTTGGGGGGGGGGAATCAGATGCAAAGTGATTACCTGTCACGACGTGAAGGATACTTTGTTAAGGATTGGTCTAAGAAAGTTTGTTCGGTTTAAAAAAAAATCGAATGGCAACTAACACATAAAATAATTGTTAGTTTACTATATATTATATTGATGGACTCCTTTGCATGATCTCTATTTCCCAATACCAATATTGATATTCTAATGATTGCCGTTTAGAATTATAATTTTTACTCCCCCTGTGCCTCTGAATATAATGATATCGATAGTAATATGCAACATTTAAATTGCGCTTAATAATTATGTTTCTAAGCGCACCGCAGAGAGGAAATAAGATAAATGAAACATAAAATTATCTTAATTGAAAAATAATGAATTAAGAGGATTTCCTACAAAGGTAAGTCTCCTTTAAATGAATCGGCTATCGGGGGGGTGATAAATTCAATTAAATTCAATCTTTATTTCGCAAATAACGCTCTTATTTATATTCATATCGACAAAAACGTATCGAATTAAGTAATTCCATTAACTTTTGAGGTGGGAAGATTGTTACAGAGCAATCTCCAGTATCATCGCTTACTGTGTGTACAATGATTTATTTAAAAAAATGTTACAGAATTTACGTGAGGTAAAGATTTGCCTAATTTGTCCTTTACAAAAAAATATCTTTTTGATATACCATGGTTTCCAATCAGGGTTAATCGAGACTGTCTTGTCCCTCCTAAGGGGGCGTGATGGGGGCGAACATTCACCCCTCACATTGAAACACAAGGGAACATGATGACCCCACCGGGCACGATTAATACTTCGCATTATCATTTCTTGGTAATGCCTTAAATACACTTTCATGTCTTGTGTTAAAAGAAAATGAGAAATTTTATTCGAAAAATCATTATTAGCAGTGTTTTACTTGATCATTCTAGGAGGTCGTTGGCCCGAAGAAATTCATTTTCCTTTGGGGAATACACAAACAATTCTAGTCTTGTCCCCATTTATAACATTTTGACACTGCAAAGAAACATATTCGTCTCTCCAACCCCTATAAAAAAAAAATTACCTTAAGATCATCTGTCATATTGTTTTACATACTTATACTGTTATCATCAGTAGTATATCATTACAACAACAACAACTGACCAATAATAATGATAATAGTAATAATGACAATGATACTAATGATGATGATGATGATGATGATGGTAATACTACTACTACTACTACTACTATACTACTACTACTGATGATGATAACAATAATAAAAGTAATAATAATGATAATGATAATACTTTCCATGACTTGATGTTTTCTGTACCCCGCATATCAGTGTATGATATCACTTTTTTTTTAATCAAGTGCACACCTAGTTACCAATAATGCATAAAGCATTTCCATTTATTTGAAAGCAGGATAAAAGAGCATTGTAGATTAAATGCCTTGCTCACGGGCATAGGTGCCGCGGCCGGGGATCGAACCCCGGACTTTCCATGTATAGCCAGGCGCCTTAGACCACTCGGCCACGGCATCTCTTATCACACACATCCTTACACCCCCACACACACCCAGCCTAGACTCATCTCCACCTATACGAAACATACCAACAGCTTAATACATCGCGGACACATCATGACATGATTACATACTGTATGCTTTCGCATACACACTACGATAAATTTGCCCCGATATATCTTTTTTTACGGGGCTCATGAACGTTTTGCCAAGGTTTTCGCCAGGATACGCATGTAAAAAAAATTACAACGTCCAACTTTCGTATTATATGCGATAAATGTGCACAAAGCGTGAGTTTAAATGTTCGAAAGGTTCGCAAATAGATCGCGGGGTTGCTTTTGGTTGCTTTTCGTCCACGAGTAATTAAAAAAACAAATCTTCGGAACGAAAAGCGACTCCAAAACATTCCCTTGAAAACGGCGCCCACGGGTGCAACCTTTCTGAATCTTAAAGGTGCAATTGGCTACATTTTCATAGAATTGACGACCTAACAGAAGAACACATTAAAAACAATATTCTGCGTTGGTTTGGAATTTGACCAATCAAATTTGGCGCCAATCCGGTAATCAGTGGCGTACAGGCGCCCTAGGGGCGGTTGCCCCCTCAAAAAATTAAATACCAAGAAAAAAAGAGAAAAGGAAAGAGAGAAAAATTATCACTCTTTGAATATTATGTCAAAATGTTTATCACAAATTTGATTTTTTTATAAAAATACTTTTGTTCTCTCGCTTCGCTCGCAATTAACAATTAACTATTTAATAATTAATATTAATAATTAACTATTTCAATAATTTTTTCCCGATACATCATATCTCACCCCCTCAATATTTATGGCTCATTACGCCACTGCCGGTAATAATAACAACACTTGCCATTGATTCTATCGAAGCGGATAGCGCGTATTATCGATTATGTTTGCTGCTCATTTCAAACAAAACCATAAGAAGATGCTCTTTTTATATTTTCTTGTGTATTTTCGAACAGAATTAACTCATCAGGAGACGTCGTGTAATTTTTTCCGTCTACAAGTTAAATCCTGTACAGAAATTATGTGATAATGATCTAATGCCACAACACTTTTCGTCGGCAGTTCGAGATTAAAACTCTCTCGCATATATCTTAAATGTTTACAAATCCACTGTTACTTCTCTTGGGGCGTCGCTTACTGGTATAATTTGCAGACATTTTCATTAATATACTGTTACACAATTTTAAATCTTCGTCTTGATAGTACAATTAAAACCTTCTAAAAAATATAAATTACCTCCATTACCGATGATGATAGGTTTTATTTCATGTATATTAAAGTATATATATATATATATATATATATTTCTTTTCTCCATCTTAGTTATTTTATTTTCTCTTCTTTGACATGAATGAAGAGGGTTTGATTGATTTTAATTCGTTTTGCTTGCCAGTGTGCATGGAACTCTTCTGCCTCAGCGGGAAAGTGCACCCAGTAACCACCCCCCCCCCCCCCGCCTACGCCCTTGATCGAAATGAAAGAGATGAAATGAAATGCAATGAAAGTAAATCAAATGAAATGAAACAAAAAAGAAAACTGAAATGAAATGAATTTATAATACGATTAATAGGAATTGAATTAGGAAATAATGTAGCTTTCGACAAAGCCCTATGTTAGATCCCATCTCAAGTTTTAAGATTCTAATCTTAATTGTCGCTGTCATGGAGCTCATCTTAATCCCATTCCTTCTGATATCATTTAAGAACAATTTCACTCTCATATATAAGCGCTTTTTAGAAATAAGAAATTGACTTTTCATCGCATCAACGGGATCTCGTTTGCAATAGATCCCCAGGCCAAGCAGCCGTGTAAGTTTGTTCGTAATTGAAGTTCTTTGCGAGGGGAAATTTCTCGTTTCCCTACTCGAGGGTACCGCCTAAGTATCATGGTTTGGTCATTAATTTACTCTCAAAATGGTGTCGCTCAATCAGATTAATTTGCGCGTTATAACGATGTAAACTCGTACATTATACCGGAGTCATACAGCTGTTTTATGTTTGCATCTTTATCTGAAATTTGCAAATATTGAGAATTTGTTGTATGATACATAGGATACTATACTCAGGAATTCATTTACGTATATACGCTGCAAAAACTCCGGTGTTGATTTAATACCAGCCCGGAATCTATATATGTCCACACCAGAGAAGTATTGAAACAACACCAGTTTGGAATCAAACCGATGCTGTTTTAATACTAATTGGTGTTGTATAAACACCTATCTGGTGTTAGCCTCCAAAACGATACTGGTGTTGTTTAACACTTCTCAGGTGTGGACATATATAGATTCCGGGCTGGTGTTAAATCAACACCCGAGTTTTTGCATTGTACATTTGTTAGTTTAGAGCTGATAATAACATGTCACATTCATAGAGCGTTTTGTTCCTAAGCGCTGAATAACTACCCTGATAGAGTGCTTGAGCGTTCGAGGAATTCCTTTCTACCTTATTACACCTTAGGTTTTTTGCAATAAAAAGTTCAAAGTTTTTGCTTGATAGCTAAGCTAGGCCGTGACCCCCCCCCCCCCCCCATACGCCATGTCTTGCCCTCTCCATTATTTTGTTTGGCTCCTTATATACACGTCTTGACCTATAAAAGCAATAGGAGAAGAGGAGGAAGGAGTAGGATAAAAATATCCCCCCTCAGTCTTTTTTTTTCTCTCTCTCTCTCTCTCTCTTTGTACTGCTCTCTTTTACCAATACTATATGCTAAGAAAATGAAAAGAAACCCCCCTTCCCCCCCCCCCTCAAAAAAAAAGAAAAAAAAACCGGATGGATTACACAGATATAAGGTCTATCAAAGATTTTTGCAACAGGTCGTGGTGTTACAATTAACTTCAATCCAAAGATCGATTGTCACTAGATATTTGGGGGGGGGGGGTATGTTTAAACGCGGTTTAACGCAACGCTTTCTGCATCGAACCCCTCAATGCGAGAAAACTCTGTGATTCTACAACCACCTACAGCACTTCTGATATTCCTACACACACACATCTAATCTAGGACTATAGCTTCCAGGCGGATACAAATTTATTGACAAGTGTAACAGCAAGCTATGATTAATAAGACAACCCAGCCTAACGCTTCACACAAATGCAGGGAGACATCAAAAGTTCAATAACCCCATTATACGCATCGTACGGGATACGGGGTCAAACTTTTGACCAATCAGAATCGAGTATCTGCAATAAATCGCACCCAATGCTTATACACTGTCTGCAAGCATGGCGATATTTTCATTTTAGTCGCTGAATTTGGCAACATGCCTAATGATCAGAGTAGGAACCATGGAAACCCTGTCTAGCGTTATTGGTAAAATGATATAAACGCTGTGAAAGGTTTCAAAATCGTGCCTGAATTAGGATAAACAGTAATTGGACCAAAAACACGAAGAACATGGAGTAAGGTATAGCATTAAAACCATGTTTCGATATTTTCGAAATTCACTATACAAATACATTACCCATATTTTTGTACATAGAATTCGATAGAAGTATCAATTCATTTTAACCCTAATAGTCCCGATGTATTTGATTGTTTTTTAAAAGTTTTTGGTGCTTTTTTCAGAATTCAATACATCATAATATACTAGTAACAGAGGTATAAGTACAAAGACGTAGAAACTAAATATTTTCATGATTTGTACATTGTCATACGTGTTTTTTCACCAAAAAATATTTCATATAAATGAATGATTATATTTAGCATGCAATATAACAATTCCAAAAAAAAATCATAAAAATACATGTAATGTAAGTCTTCCAAATCAATATGAATATAATTTTGATATTATCTGTTTATCTATTTTTACCTCTATTCAGAATTCAATACATCATAATACAACATAGGTATGCGTATACATAAATTATACATGGTCATACAGTCTTTTTCACAAAGGAATGTTTTTCTTTTCCCCGGAATGTGTGTGGGTGGTATTATGGCGCATCCTTAAGATCTCGGCGGCGATCACGGTTGCCTAGGTAAATTGCAATTAATTCATTTATTCAAATTTATATGAATTTATTACGCTAATTTTTCCGTGGCGCATTTATCGCAAAAAAATGTCGAGGGGCATCCTCCCTCACACAAACACACACCCTCACCCTCACACACTCCATTTGAACCCTCATTGCTATTCGAGTCATCTGACACACACTCTGAACTTTAATAATTAGACACACATACATCCTGATAATGAGCTTTAAAAGGAAAATAATTACAAAATCAAATCACATCTAAACTGGTTGACACACCTTCATATCTATTTCTGTGTGCAATAATTAGGGCCCATCCCCAATAACGATCACTCCTGTCAATTATTTAGTTGTTTGTTCGGAATAATAATAGTACTCATCCACACAAGCATCAATTAAAAGGCTTTGAATAAGTCCTACATTTGAAATTTGCCTAAAATAGGCCGACATGATGCGGCGGAGTCATATGTTTCTCTTAACGAGGGCCATTTGTCGCGGGAGGGTTGGCCGGATAATTAAGACGTGTTTCAACACTGACAGAGAATCGGCGCTAAACGAATAACAAGCTACGAATTAACGTCGCGGCGCTCACCAAATGAATCTTGTTAAAAGAATATTTGCCTTCTGTGACTGTGATTATATATGAAGCAACTGGAATCGAAGCATCTTTGACCGCCGATGAACCTTGCTCCAATGCTATGTGACCAATCAAATCGTAATGATTTTTCTTACATTAGGAAGATATTACTGTAATTACTATTTCTTCTATTATTGCCTTTACTTGACTTAATTCTTGTTTTGATATGAAATGTAATGTATATGCTCTCTAATTTGTATTATATTTTTATGTTATTCCTTTATAAAGCGCTTAAAACACTCTTGAAAATGCAACGTATTATCAGTATTATTATTATTATCATCATTTTCATTATTGTTATTATCTGTTGTCATATTAACTAGCACACAAACACTTGGACATGAAACCAAAGATGTTGCAAACGCCAAGGAAATTTCACGAATTAATTCAGAAAATCTACTTACTCCTGTCATGCCTGTCGATCCAAATCTTCATATGAATCGAAACATTAATGGTTTGCCCAACATGTTTCCTTTTCTTTTTTACGACCTTCCTGAAGATTTAAACCTTCCCATGTATGTTTGATATATATTATGGTTTGCAACGAAACATTAACCCTCAACTCTGCCAAGATGCACTTGTGGCAGAATAGCAAGGAGTCCAAAATCCCAACTCCCTGGCAATGCCATGCGCCTGTAATCCAGTTACACACGGAACTTAGGATCTATGGTTCTAGTTTTCCTCCTGGTAGGGTCTTTCAGATGGTGACGTAAAAAACGGTCCTTGGACGTAAATAATCATCTCTGATTGGCATGATTTTTGGACAACAGTAAAATAGCCATTCAATCACACGTACACTGTTAAAAATTTCTCCTTAAAAACAGTAGTGCCTGCAGCATAGTCTTGAGAACGGTGACACGACATTTGCTCAGAGCTTTATTTTGTCTAAGATATAGGGATAGGGTTGCAATATGGTTTTATGTTAGGTTTAGGATATAGAGTATAGTGTTGAACCCAGGGTTGAAGTAGGTCATTCGATTAGTGTGTGGAATCTACAGGGGAGCAATTGTCGCCGGAGCAAATGCCATGGAATCCTTCAAAACACCTGTTATCTCACTGCAATGTGTAAATATACATGCCTTGTGTTAAATCAAGTGTATAGAACGTTACGAATTTCCTGAATGAAAGCTCCCCTTTTCCTTCTTAACGAAAGAGCCGTTCTGTTAAATTACAGAAAATTTCCAGTAATAAAAATTTACAGAAAGATTTTGATATTCTGCTGTAAATTTTTTTTTATAATTTTTCAGCTTTCTACCAGTGTACAAATTTATATCTGCTCGCACACAAAACGCACATCCACGCACACACACAATACTCCTTTACCCCCCCCCCAATCTTGCACTCATGATTCTCTTCTATATACTGTTATATAAATATCCGTATATACCACACTAAATCATTTCTGTTTTTTTTTATACATATTTTTTTTCCAGAAGAACTACATTTAACGTTCATATCTACTGCTGATAAAAGAATGGTGTCTGATGAGTTGATGAACAATAAACATTCAGAAAATTAAATTCATGGAGTTACTTTCCCTTCCCAACATGCCAATGACGACAATAACATTGTATTGCATTTGGATATAACCCTCCCTGGTATAGTTTTTGATATATCCCTCTCGTATTTGCGCACTGCCAATCAAGGGGTAATAGAAATCTCAGCGGGGTTCTGCTAACACGCAACGGAACTCCTCTCTCAATTATCGCTACGTCATCACAGCCGGATAAAGATGCGCTCTTTTCTCGTCACATCGTCCTCACCATCGATTATTATGTTGTTGTATCCAGTCAATGGAAATGTAACGAGCTTCCCAGGAACCAGAATCAAGTCCATAACCCGTAAGATTTCCCGATTTGAATGGATGAAAGAGCACTGCAGTAATCTTTTGTATGTCTATAACACTACAGTCATACCAACGAAACCGACTCCAGACCGATCAAAGGTATACACTGCAAAAACTCTGGAGTTGATTTAGCAGCAGCCCGGAATCTATACATGTCCACACCAGAGAAGTGTTAAACAACACCAGTTTCGTTTTGGTCTAACACCAGATAGGTGTTTATACAACACCAATTAGAATCAAAACAGCATCGGTTTGATTCCAAACTGGTGTTGTTTTAATACTTTTCTGGTGTGGACATATATAGATTCCGGGCTGGTGTTAAATCAACACCGGAGTTTTTGCAGTGTATTATCGGTCGCTTTGGAGTCGATTGGGTCGGTGTAACTGAGGGCATCAGCGACTGGATTGAATGATGCGTATAGATACTGTACATGATGTTAGACCTTGAACTGTGCTATGTTTGTTGACAGATCTCTGCTCCGTTTTCCAGATCGGTCACGTGATCAAACGAGGCGCCATTGCGCATGCGTATTGTAAGTTCCAAGTTCGAATCAGTTTAGTCCATCTATGACAAACATTTTCTTAGTTTATGTAAAACCAAATCGAACGATGGCGTTTTTCAACCCTTCGATAATCTTTTAGAACTTACCAAAATCCACAAGACCATTTTATTGATTGTTGTTTGAATATTACGCTTTACTCAATGTCAGGTGTCAACCAAATATACATATGATACAGCATCTTAGTAGGTTTTCTGATTGATTGCTACCAGATGGACCCAAGGAACTTGTAAAATTATGAATGGTATTAATCTGGAAACAACTAGGCTGAGAAAAAAAAACCTCTGCTTTCTTTCTCTTATACTCACTCTCTTCATTACTCCCAGGTCCGCGAAATGTCATAAGTCGGAAAAGAAACATATTAAAGTTTTTAAAACAAATTAATTGTAGCTTGAGCTGTCATGAAAAGGGCCCGTTGGCTGGTGATTGGTTGGGAAAAGGCCGGATTCTCACGATCGTTCCGTGGCCGTGAGGCTTTCACACCACGGGTGAGCAGGCTATTACGGGTCTCCTCAACAGCTCACCATGTGATGAACATAGCGGACAATTAAAGGCTACTGACAGACCTGGTGAGAAATGGATACGGTGGCTTTCAGGTCACTAATTAGCATTTAATTCTGTGCAGACAAACATGGTCTTGATCGTGTCTTCCTCTGTCCAGAGCTGTCGAGGCGTAACCATATGTCAACCAGTCGACATCTACAGGAAATGTAGTGAGGCGACAAACGACGAGACAGACAAGAGGGGCGGCGATCCTTTTGCACTCCTAATTAAAAAAGATATATCTCTTGAATCAAACCTTGCAGACTTTGATAACATTATAGATATCAGAATCGTATTTTACATGGAATTTTGAGGGAGTAATCTATACTCATATTATTTTCACAATGCACGAAATTATCTAGAAAACCTAGCTCTTTATGAAAACTTGAAGTCATTCATAACTAAATAGTTGTACTAATTTGGATCATATACTATTTCACTTTTTCATTCGTAACGTGATTTTTCAAATATCTCCAAGTTTTATTCCATTAATTGCGAATACATGTTCTAGATTATGTAATAAAAACGTATCATGTATGATATTTCCATATGTTTAATACAATATCCATGTATTTCTCTTTGGTTAAAATAAGTAAATTCAAATCGCAATTCTAAATTTTTGAAATGAGCAAGACTTATAATTTCACCCTATCTCAACTGGGCTATTTCAGACCAACATAAACTGGGGAAGGGGTCAATTTGACCCCCCCCCCCAGATCTCGGCCGTTTATTGCGCGATCACTGCGAAAATTTGCACGCGCGTAGAGCCAGATGTAAACAACAAGACTGTAAAGTAAAATTTTCAAAAAATTAGTTGCTATATATTTTCATTTAATTAATTATGCAAATAAGCGTATGAAATTTGCCCGAACTTCGGTTTTTTGTGTATGCTTTTGCCTTAAACTCATTTTATATAGTTAGTAGAATGCTAATTTTTGGTGAACATATAAATTTTTACATTTCTAACAAAAATCTACAAAAAATTGCCGAAATATAATTAATTTCCTATGTATCTTATTGTTTTTTATTCTTTTGTATTTCTTAGTTTTTTCAAACCTTTGTTTTTTATTATTTTTTAATGAACTTTGTCGGGGACCATTTTGCGATCATAAATAACATAAGATAAATCCATCTAAACCAACAAAAAGTAAAAATAATCATACATTTTTTTATTTTTGGTTGAAAAACACAATTCGCATTGACTTTGTAAACGTAATCACTTTTTTTTTGCAATTTTGGGACCGACATGCGCTTACAAAATATTGCGTAATTTCGGAATCGCGTACCCGGGCTTCGCAAATTTAGTTTCAAAAGATGCAAAAGTCTTGAAAGTAGAAAGTCTGCGAGCGGCGCGGTCTAAAAAAAAATTGCGCGGCGGCGTAGTGGCGAAATTTGTTGTGGGGGTCAAATTTACCCCCAGTTTAATAAGGGATAAGATTTGGAATTTATCATTGTAAAATTCATATTCATAGAATTTGGAATTCAAATTTGAAATTATAAATTTTCAAATAAGAAATGTGATATATGATATATGAAATTTGACATTTGATTTTTGACAGTTATTAATCATAAATTTCGATTTAAAAACTTTGAAAATTTTCAAAGTTGAAATTTGACATTTTAAATATGATTTTTGAATTTCGTAATTTGAAATTTGCAGTTTGAAGATTGAAAAAGTAGAAAACTACGTTTTTACATTTGAATTATATATTCGGATATTAGAAACTTGAAATTCAATTTTTATGCAATTTGACATGCAAAATTCTACATTTGAAATCTTTCTAAACTTATGAATATTACGTTTTAAACCATTTTACATATGCTTAACACCCCCATCCTTTCCTCACAGATATTCGTCGTAAAAACAATCAAATGATAACTAATGTCTAAAAGGAATCGTCAAACCATTCCACTATCATCCTTCCTATTAGTGAAATGCGTTCCTGTAACAAGGATCGTATAATTCTCTTGGGGATACATCTCAAGAGGAAACTTATACCTTCTTGGAGTTGGATCATTAGTCCAGGCAAAGATCATTTTCATCATGTGATAATGAAGGGGAAAATACACACATCTGGACACATGAACCACTTTCTTCAATCAGCTTTGGGAGCATCTGGGTTGCCATAAAGGGGTAAGAAGGAGAACAAGGGCTAAACTTGTCCATCTCCATTAGTCTCACCGTCCCTCCTACCAAGTCTATAAGGTATCAGAGGACCTTCCCCTGGTTGATTGAGTGCTATATTTAGCCAGCCCATAGGTGTTCTGCGGCCTTCGTGCGATGCAACTTTTGCCAAACGTAATACAGCACAGGTAAGCGCACTTCACCGCAACTGTTAAACAATCGCAAGGGTTCAACTACTAAATTTAGATCTCAAGTCTTCCCGCCTGCGCTGGACAGACCCCCCCCCGCCACCTGGAAGAAAATCAAGTTCAAAATGAAAATAAAAGCAATAAGATGTATCCGCTCGAAATCTTCCCTACCACGCAGCTATCATACTTAATTGCGAAGAGACGGTGATTTAATTCCTAGGAATGGCGAATATTGGACAATGCGGACAGTTGTTTAGGGGTTGGAGGCGGAGAGCGAGAGCATGGTTGACGCGCTGAGTCACCGTGTGCTGGTTGGTACGATGTGGGTAGCTCACCAGCGGGGTTCAGGACGAAACAAGGTCTCCATCAAAGCCAGGCTCGGATGAACTGCAATGACCTTCACTCTTCCCACCACGTTCCAATATTAATTTCGACGTAAAATAGGGAAAAACTGAAAGTTTTTTTCCCCCAAACTCGATCTTAAATAAATGAAAACCAAACAGGTGAGTCATTGAAGTTAATTATACTATCCACCCATCAGGTCCATAGGTTTATTTGGGTAATTAAGTTAAGACTAGAGAAGAAAGAAAAGGTAATTCCGCCCTGGTGCAACGGGGCGTCCTAGAGTTTTGACCATGGAATACCGGAAATGTACATTGTCAAAAGAGGAACCATGATTACAAATAACATGTTTATGACAAATAATCATATGTATTTTGTTCCGCAAGAATAAAAGAATAGGCCAACTAATTTCCTGTCATCGGCAAAATAATACAACCTGAGTCTATATGAAAAGCAATTACTTCCTGTTCACAACCCGTTCAACATCTTCAATAAGTTGTCAAGTTTTCCTTGGCTTATATAAAGTAGTTATAGATTTTTTTTTTTTTTTGGGGGGGGGGGCTGTGGGTCACCGAAACTCCAAAAGTATCACGACTCCCCCCCCCCAAAAAAAAAAAGAGGAACGAGAAGGAAAGGGTGAACTGTGATATTACTTTCTCAATATTGTCTCAAAATGACACAAAATTAGATTTTCACTTTAAAAGATCAAACTTTTCGCTCGTAATTTTTAATTTAACATACGGCATGTTGCCCCTCAATTTTCTTCAGCCCATTACGTCACAGACAATCCTAGTCTAGTAAGTCATTAATCTCGATTACGCAAATGAAAAAGAAGTGATATTGAATAGTAATTGTTTTCCAAATCCACAAACGCACTTTTCAAGCAGACGATATTCATTTATTTCAAATCGGTCTGTGATGTGCATATAATGATTACTAATGACGATCAAAATAATAAAATTTACATTGGTTATCAATTTACCTAAATTCGATACGATAAGCATTATTTCGCATTCATATTTGCACAAAGTGCATCTTTTCAATATTACTTTAGTTTATAAGTTCATATTTCCCTTTTTATAATCTTTATTCTGAACCTTTTCATCTTAAAATTTCTTTCACTCTCTCTGCTTTTGTGTGTATTTAATTAATTCAAAAATAAAAGTCTTTTTATGTGTTCATCAATAATTGATTACTTTATTTCTCTTTTCATTTATAACTTATACTAAATTTAACGCACCTAGTAGCTCACCCATTTTTTTCCAATCCACCTTTAGTGAATAGGTTTCCTGAAAGTGGTATTTAGGATTTAAGAATATGCACTCAACACCGCCTAATGCGTTCTCTCAGGTAACAAGTTTCCACGTAGTACAGTATTTGAATGAAGAAAAGTCTAAAAGTATCCACATCTAGGGTTTTTGTTTAATAACTTTTGCTTGGGACAAACTCTTAAATGGAATTATATTCAAAGGCCTTAAATTGTATTGTTTTACGGCAACCAAAATTAGTTATAAACGGACAAACAAAATTTTAAAGAACGTTCAGTAACACTTTATTTACAACTTACAAGGCACCTAGATACTTATTAAAGAAAAAAGAGTAGGAACGAAAGAAAGAAAAAATCCTGAAGTTGACAGACGTCCATTTTCAGATCAAAGGTATAATTCTCGAATTTCAATTCATGTTTATTTTGCTATCCGGAAGTCATAACGGCAATCTCAAAATACGCCAGACTGCAACGTCACTGCCAGTGCACCGGAACGGAATACAAGCAATTTCATGTCAGACATGTTAAAATTTCATTGATTCTATGATCATTCCGCTCTTCCGATTGCGATAACGTCGCGATTGCTCTGGAAAAAGTAGTTCCGGTTTTGAATTGGACCCTGATGCAATTATGGGTCGTGTCGTCTTCTTGGCATTGGTGGATCTTTAAAGGTGAAATGCAAAATAATCATCGGACCTTTCACACGGAAAATTCGTACCGTAATTTGAGTGAAACTTAACTGGAATTCACCTCCGGAGTAAAATTTGAATTCGTGTTTGTGATTAGCGTTCGTGATTCTAGTTTGGTTTCACACGTGCTAAAAATTCGTCAATAGCCTTATTTTTCACTGGAATCAGTGGCGTAGACAGGTTCGTACACCTGGGGGGGATGACTGGGCTGCCAACGCTAGTGAGGGCGCGAAGCGCCCGAGTGAGGGAGCGAAGCGACCGAGCGGGGGGAGGGTGTGGGAGGGGGGTGTCCCCCCTCCCACGGTAGGGAGCTTTTGCAATTTTGAACTTGAAATCGTGCAATCTGATGCATACTTAATGAGGTAAAATTTATAACACACACAAGCGCGCACGCACACACACACATACTCACACACACACACACACGCTCACACACGGGTGCGCGCACCACACACATACTACGCCTTGAATGGACAGACATACATCGACAAGATCTACACACCGTGGCATACGAATACAGAATGGACTGACACATAGTATTGCATATTGAACCACACTACGTATTTATTTATCTCTGTGAATTTTGCTGTTACACCTCTTCAGAAAAAAAAACCAATGTCAACTGTGTACACGCAGGTATGGTCTTTGTTGTCTTGATATGGGTATGTGGTTATGAATGAAAACAGCCTCTGTGGCCATTTGTGAATAGAACACATAAACAACAAACAAATAACAATATGTCTGTTCATTATAAAGCATAATGAATACGTACATACTATGCTTTTTTTACCTCAAAGAAACAGGCATAGTATCCATAGATGGATATTGGCTGGCGGCTCATTAACATACAGATACAAAAAACATAAACAGTATCACTATGATCCATGGAGTAACAATACTGCTTTGTAAGTTTGTGAAGAAATCGGAACCATAACGGCATTGCATCGTTTCAAATTAGGGCATTATTTACTTATATTTGATCTCAGTCTTATAATAGTAATAATAATAATAATAATAATACAAATACAAAATAATACTAATACAAATAATAATGCTAATTGGTTCCTTTTATCTCGCATTTCATACTTTAAATGAATACAAAACAAAGTGCATCTTAAATAAAACAAAAATAAATAAATAGTTAACAATACAGAAAAGATGTAGCTGCTGCAAGCTTAACAACAAACTAATGTATACCAGTCAGTCCTGATGTCAGTATTAGTGTAACAATAGTCATATAGTGGGAGCATGAAGTTGAACAATTCATGATTATACATAATTATATATGTTATAAAGATAGTAGTATGGTACTCTCTGTCACGAATTATTATGTATACTGTTGTATCACATTCATTTTCTATTCTGTTTTAGATTGCGCTGATGCATTTTGCACACAATGTATAATGCCTATAACACGTGGTTTGCCCCATTTGAACACGCAAAACTCGTGGTTATCTTTTGGTTTCCACACCACGAGATTGCGCGCACTGCAAAATATGCGCGATTAATCTTGTGGTTATCTTGTGGTTTCCAAACCACAAGATAACCACAAAATACTTGTAAGATTTTCTTTTTTTTACCGTCTGAATTGGCTTTCACCGTGTGAATGCGGCTAATAACAATAAACACAATTACAATAATGATGAGGATTATTATCATCATCATCATAATTATTATTATTATTAATATTATAATTGTTATCATTATTATTATTACTATTATTATCATCATTATGACTTATTAAGTAACCAAATATCATTCCCCAAAACCTGGGGGGGATGATTGTACATGCCATCCCCCCCACCTTGTGAGGTGGGGGGGATGCATCCCCCTCATCCCCCCCGTTGTCTACGCCCCTGACTGGAATCATTCAAATTACGATTTTTTTTTACCGTGTGAAAGGGCGGTTTGTTACAAAAAATTCGGTCATTTTCGACATACCCAGTATTTTATAAATTAATGTTGACACAAATTATTTAGGCAAATGTTAAATGTGTGTTTTTCTCCACATTTGAATCAGAACTTCTGCATTCAAAGTGACTAACGAAATGTATTCATCGTTATCATTGCTGATTGATAAAAGCGAAAGATTATTGAGGGGTGCAGAGGTGGCGTACGTAGAAACAAAATTATGCCCAATTAGAATAAGTATCTTATGTTCTAAGGATGTATTGACCAATATTAGGGAATTTCAAGTTTGTACGTCATTTTTATATTACACATATTAGGGTAACTATGGAGGTTTTGACATAACACTTATACAATATTATCTGTCTAGTTATAGTCTCTCTTTTTTCTTGTTAGATTCTCTTTTCTCCCCTACGGCATGAAACTGATTTATTTCCCCTGGGTTTCATTCTCGTTCTATCACAATTTTTATCTATTTCAGGGGTATTGTCTTAGTTTTATAAGGTTAAATATTTGATATTTTTGTGTGAACTATTTTGGATTTTATATTACTTTGTACACAAAGGCATTTATCGGTTTTCGGACCGCCTAGGCGCGCCTTTCTCCATGGTATTTATATTTGTTTTATGGTTTTACCTGAATAAAATCCGAAAATTATATAAAATTAATTATGAATTTTTTTTTCCAATTTCAACTTTTCCATGAGGATCTCGGACAAAAGCTATCGTAATTTTGTCGCAATATAGAAAAAGCAGAGCAATTACGAAACAATATTTCCAATTTCAACTTTTCCATGAGGATCTCGGACCAAAGCTTTCGCAATTTTGTCCCAATATAGAAAAAGCAGAGCAATTATGAAAAAAAGATTTCCAATTTCAACTTTTACATGAGAATCTCGGACCAAAGGTTTCGCGATTTTGTCGCAATATAGAAAAAGCAGAGCAATTACGAAAAAAATATTTCCAATTTCAACTTTTCCATGAGGATCTCGGACCAAAGCTTTCGCAATTTTGTCCCAATATAGAAAAAGCAGAGCAATTATGAAAAAAATATTTCCAATTTCAACTTTTACATGAGAATCTCGGACCAAAGGTTTCGCAATTTTGTCGCAATATAGAAAAAGCAGAGCAATTACGAAAAAAATATTTCCAATTTCAACTTTTACATGAGAATCTCGGATCAAAGGTTTCGCAATTTTGTCGCAATATAGAAAAAGCAGAGCGGTCATGGAAGGAACCGATTTCAAACATGTCCGACATGAAGCCATGATATCATCTCTTTTTCAAAGCCAACATCTAAACCTTCATCTTGGCCAGGAAACTTGGGGGATGTTGCCGTGGGGTTTTGGTTGCAATCGCAAGAGCGGTGCTGGTACAATAACCTGAATTGTAACATTTCTAGCATGAAGTTATTATTCCAGCTCCCCCTTTCAAACTCCACATCTTACCTTTAATGTTGGCCAGGTAAGCTGGCTCAGGTAGATTATGTCAAGGTCCATACCTGAGCTTATGTATCGCACCCCTTCACACAGGTAACGAACTCTTCAGACATAGGTGCCGGTCTATTCAATTGAACCTTTCCTATTGATAACATCTCTTATCATTCCAAATGAGAAGGAAAAAAATCATTCCAAACGTAACGCCACGTTTCCATTGTACCGAAATATGCTCTAGCGATTCGTTTTGCAAAACTTTTTCACACTAATCATGCAGGTAACAAGACATTTGCTCCTGCGACAATTGCTCCGGGCTTAATTTCGTATAGGATGTAGGGTTAGGGTTGCAATAGGGTTTATGTTAGGTTTAGGGTAGGGTAAGCAGGGTTGAAGTTGGTCATTAGATTAGTGTGTGGAATTCAAAGTGGATCGACTGCCGCAGGAGAAAATGTCAAGGAACCAGTGTGCAACTTGTGAGTTATTATTTTTTTTTAAACAAGTGCACGCCTAGTTACCAATAATGCATAAAGCAATTGTAGATTAAATGCCTTGCTCACGGGCATAGGTGCCGCGGCCGGGGATCGAACCCCGGACTTTACATGTATAGCCAGGCGCCTTAGACCACTCGGCCACGGCACCCGTTATCGATTGTTCAATTTTTTATTGCTGTGATGATAGAAATAATACATGCAAAATCGTGTAAATGAAAGAAAATCCCTTGATTATGTAAAGAATAGAAACAACGAGCCAATGATTGTTTTTTTTTATCACTCTTATTCTTTTAATAATCGTCTGCATTCATGATGCATTAGTGGGGTTACTCTACCACCACAGCTGAAAAAATAATAAATAAAGTTATATTGTTTATAAATTGCAAACACAATCATCAAATAACAATTGATTCGTCTTTCTAAACATTTGTATACTTTCGGAATAATATAAACACTTCGAATGTATATGCAAACAAAATCAGTATACAATACATTTTCTCACGTTTGTAGATATCTAATCAAATCCGTCTGGCCATTTTTGGCTCAAACTTCATTACTTGAAAATGGTGTCAAGTTTTTTTTTCTTTTTTTATTTGTTGTTGGGTTTGGGGATTACACTTTTTTGTTTTTGTGTTTATGTTTGGACTTCTTGTGTATATTAAGACGCTGCAAAATTTTTATTCTGTATGGAAGTTCGAAAGAAAAACAAGAAAAGGATCTTTCAACCCAGTCAGATCAGTCACTTACACTCATGTGCTCGTAGCATAAGACACCTGCCACCACACTCACGTTTGGGTCCCACTCAAACTTTTAGAAATTATTATACAACGGCATGTCCACATGAACCCACACACTACTTTACACACCCGCGCGCACACCATTTCACTCTCTTCCATGTATACATATACGTTTATGCCATAAAACGTGGAAGGTAAAAAAAGACAATCTGTCTAAACACATTCAAGTGGGGACTCACTCACCCTCACACTCTAGTTGTATTCAATATACAATCAGGGACATTAGTGTATGGCAATTTATCGGTAACCGGGGACGTTTGGGCTGCATAAATATTTTTTTACCTAGTAATGTGGCGCCGTATAAGTTATAGTTATTTCAGACGTTAAAAACGTTTTTATCAAACGTCCCCGGTTTGATAGTGATTTGTAATCTTCCCACGGTGGATGACATTGACCTACGGATCTAAGCACACATCATACACACACATTTAAGCACCTACGCACACTTACACTGACACCTGCATATAAACATGTTACAAATAGGTCCATGATATAAGCACACTCACAATTAAGCACCGACGTACACTATATCTATTCATCTACATATAGTTGAAATTTAGGAATATACAGGTTTAAGATTCGCAAACACCCAAGCGATGTAATCGACGATCTTTCTCAGAAAACAAAGATGTTAGAAAGAAATCGAGAAAAAGGTTACCTCCACCACTTTCTCTATCCATCTTCTTTTCGCTAAATGTACCTCTCTTTTCTTCATCTCTCCCTCTCTCTCTCTCTGTAGTATTTATACTCTCTATATTACCTCTCTCGCTTCCCCGTGAGCACATTGTAATTACACTAACGCTTCTAAGAACCCCAATTATATATTAACTGATAAGTCTACAATGAGAGTAATATAAGTAAATAGTCTCAAATGGCGGCATGATAACAGTGTGAATCAGTATACACCATAGCAGTAATCGAGTTATCATACGTCATGATGCTTAAACATGAATTAAAATTTTGTTTTTTGCAAGTGGTGAACCATCAACGTAATGAATATTATTTTTCTCATGTATGGAATTAAAAAAAATCAAATAACTTAAATTCAATGAGAATCAAATTTCTTGATCCGAAAATTAGGTTCTTGGAATGCTTGTCCATAGAAATTGATTAGGTAATACTCCTAAATAGTCGCTTATGAAATGAAATTTTTATTTCGTAGGCCTTTTCTACGAAATTTATATTGCAAACTGCCTCCATCTCCTTTTATGTCTCCTATCGTGTTTTAATTTGAATTCAGAGTCATCGTCACTGGGGAATCTCTTTGAGATAAAGTCATACATGTCGTCTGGTCGACTAAGAAGTGATCCCATGGCCCGCTGTTTCCTTCGAGTTGGGTGCTAATCCTAAAGGGATCTGCTTGGGTCCCGAGGGTAGAGGTCCAGATGCTGATTCGTCCTCGTCTAGGTTCCGCTTCTCTTCTCCAATACTACCATGTCACAAGCGATGTCTCCTACCAGTTCATGTGAAGCAACAGGTGTCTTAAAGAACTCTGTCTCAGCAGATCTAGTTCATTAACATCTTAAATCCATCTCAGCTCATAGCTTCCAAACGATACAAAACGAAAAACTTGTATGGGTTATCTCTCCCGAAACCTTTTTCCTTAGTTATTTTTAATCAGTAGTTCTTGTCAATGGTTGGGCACTGTACTTAATAGATCAGATGGAAAGACGTCTGAGGGTTAGTGAACTTGGAGGAAATTATCACCAAGTATCCATGGAAATGCCGTCAAAGACAAGCTCGTTAACACCAAAACCTCAAAGACTGGGAATTGAATAAATCTGTGGGATGCAAGCTTGCGATTCTTTCTTGGATTTTGTTAACACCTTGTCTTATCCCTTAACCCTGATAACTACTCAACAGACACCATTCATCGACCTGCTCTGCAAGGTCCAAACAATTAAAGAGAGGAGATGCCAAATTCTGAGGGGTGAAGTCAAGAAGGATATATAGGACATTTGAAATAGATTGATTCAATAACCATCAATATACCCATATCACTGCTTGTTTAACTTGCTGTTTGGCCTGGCAGTTACATTGAATAGATTTGTTGCGATGTAGTCTCTGGTTATTCCATCACAAGTCCACTCATATTTTGATTGATTTGCCCATTAGCAAATTACACCATTGGTTTCTCTCTATTTCAGATCGCATTGCCCAGATGGCGTGACGGAGTTGGTCGAACCCTGATGGCAAGGGTCTAGTGCAGTCTCCCCCTTTTGGTGGTCGTCTGATTGGGTAGTGACAGATCTACCCGGCGCCAGAGAATGGCGCAGAGTGGAAGAGTTAACTGGAGCGAATTGGAGACGTCGTTCATATTGATATCGTCCAACAATAACATGCCTCATACACCCCGATAAAAGCATCGACTTGATCTTTTTCTATGAAGGTTTTGTGCTTTATGATCAGTTTGATGAATCAAAGTCTTTATATTCATACAGTCTATTTTATTCTTTGTACCGTTTGTTGATTATAAATAAACGACATTTCCAGTAGAAGAGGGAATGTATACTTACAGAACAAAGAGGTGCCCCGTTTGGAAGCAGTTGACACATTATACGATCGATTGTCTTTCTTTTCGCATGGTACCTCAGTATCATTCATTTGCTTTGCGTTGTGAAAAATGAATCTTTGCAAAGTGTTAATCTTTTCAGGGTGAGAAATATGACGTATTGTAAACAATGGCTCGTTTCTCAAAAAGTCACAATGTTGGTAAATTTGGTCGTAAGATATCTACCATGAAAACCTTGATCTATGATTGGCTGGATCAATGTTTTATCATGGAAGATACCATACTGGTAAAATTACCATATAATGCTAAGTCCTTTATAATACATGCCCCTGATAGTTGGGAAGTAATCCATTGATGCATACACCATGTGTCAGTCTAGGGTCACTTCTCTTATTTAAGTGATTCCCTCCTTCCTAGTTAAGATGGCATTACAAGGCGAATCTAAATGATTTTTCCTATATATCCGTCAAACTGTTTTGGATTCGTCTATTTCCAAACAATCATTTTGTTAAATCAATCAAACTTCCTATATCGGTCCGTCAGTATTACAAATGGTATAACTGTAACTGTATTCTTATGGAACTAAGTTTCAAAAGATAACCAGGTCGTATATGCGGCTGTGCTGACTAGAGTTAAAATTGGTATATTTTAATAAGCTTAAGAAAAGGGTAAGGACGTTTCAAGGCTAGAATCTATGTAATTTTTTATCTTGAAAGTTCCCCCAAAGTTATCATTTTGTCGTAGATTTCATTGTCTTTGTTTTTTCATAGCCACTCCTCGACTTTCTTTGCCTCTCTCTCTCTCTGTCACTCTCTCTTTCCATTTTCTTTTGCTTTCTCAATCTGAGTCTTATTTTGATAAATAATGTATCTATTGGGTTTTTTCATGTGATGATTTTTATAATGATATATTTTAGTTTCTTCATGTTATCAATTATGGTTGTGTTTTATATATGGAGATAATAATGCAGAGCTCTGTGGAAGAACAGTGATTCTTTAATGAACATTTTAATTTCGCATATTGGGTAATTTGACATATTTTTGGTATAAAGCTAAACAGGTTACTCTGCAAAAAGAATTGTAATAAATAAATTTAAAAAAATAAATAAATACAAATAACAATTGAAATATAAAAAAAAAATATTACCCAATTATTGGTTTTTATTACCCAATTTGGGCTTATTTTAACCAATAGTTGTGTGGACAGTATGTTTCCCAGGGTCAGTTAAAACTTGGGCATTTTTTGCCCAACTATTTTAAGAGTGTGTGTATTTGATATCTTGTTAGCTATTGAACCATCTGATGCGGACGCGTGTATCAGCAAAAATCAAATTTCTAGAAATTCTAAAACTGATTTTGCCTACAATGACAAAATTCATTAAATGGATTTTGGCATGCTAGAAAAATTTGTGAATTCAGTGAAAAAACTAAATCTTCGTATTTCCATTCTAATCCTTCCCTGAATCTCACATCTAAACCATGGGTGGACATATCATTATTGTTATATATATACCCATACACTATTATACCCTTATTATTGAATATTCATATTTTGCTAATAAAAAAAATCACACTGTATTCATGAACTGCAATTAAAGTCTTGTATGTAGCATAAACAAATAATATAAGCCAAATAAATCTCCTATATAAATTAATGTACCAAGTTTCCTAATGTTAATGATAGCAATGACAGGAACGATCACAGTAATAATTTTTTTAGAGTTTACACTAAATACATAGATATGTTTCGCAGCCCATTGTTTATACAAAAACTGTTTAATGAGTGAACTCCGATTGCTTTGAATATAATGTAGTTATTTTCGTACCAAGCATCACCAAGCTATTCCCTGAAACAGAAAAAAAAAGAGTTGTAATCAAACCGCTATAATGGGAGGGGCAGGTTTTAGCCTATAATTACTTCCTTTTGGTTTGGCTACTTTCTAATAAGGCGAGAAAAATGAAGAGATTGTTTTGGGTCTCCCTGTCATTCGATGACGAGTCTGACTAAGGCAAAGTACCTGGTGAGGGATGGATGTGACGCCGTGTGGTCCGGCTCGCTAACGAGCAATCGCCTGTCGAGCTGCTCCACAAAACATAATGGGTATTAATCTGGCGAAACACGCATTATTGATGACTAAATTTAAAGGTTCGGAGAAAATGATTCACGCCAAAGTTACAACCATGCAATTGACTGACTGGTATTGATCCCACACGGACTCTGCTTTGACTTTGACTAACTTTTCTCAGACAGCAGGGACAAAGAGTTTATTTTTTTATTTGTAATTCTAGCATCTTTTAAAGTGATTGGTTAACATTGGTTCGACTTTTTAAAAATCTGAGCTAGAAGGTCACACTTGTCACCTGTGTCTGTGATGTGTTACAAAAATGAAGCCCAGAAAAAATTGCGTTCGAAAATAATTATTTAGTGCTTCAAAAATTGAAATATAAAGTGACCGAAAACACCATCTTAATTTCATCCCATACACTTATGTGTACTATTTAGGCGTCTATAAGACGCCTATTTACAAAATCGGGGTTTGCCTTGTAGTTTTAGCTTTTCATTCTCAATAATGGTTGTTTTCAGGGTTTATTAATTCTAATACATGCACTTGTACACATGTTTCATCTTGGTTTGAGAATTTTTTAAATCCGCTGCTCACAAAGTTTAAATAAACAATACCTTTAAGTAAAAGGCTATATTCGATGGAAGTCTTTATATTTTTTAAGTTTTGAAAATAACGATATTATATCGTATCATACTGTATTATACTGCACTGGATAGTAACTAAAAATTATGAACTTCATGCAAATAAAGAAAACATAGTATGATATTCGGCAATTTCGGTGTATATCCATACTGCCCTAATAAAACCTAAAATTTAAAATATTTTCGTGTCATTATATCGATCCCACACAGTCCTGAATATTCATCCAAATCCTCTCGTGGCTTGTGTTTTGGTCTTCATCAAGCTCAGACAGCCGGAAAAAATTAATTTGTATTTTTACCATCTCTATAAGTAAAATGCTGTATTCGATGGAAGTCGTTACATTTTAAGTTTTGAAAAAAATTAAAATATTACAAATTCATCATATTGTATTATACTGCAATGGATAGTAACTAAATACTATATGAACATCATGCAAATAAAGAAAACACATGGTATTCGGCAGTTTCGGTGAAAATTCATATTACCTAAAAAGAAATATAAAATATTCTTGTAACTTTCTTGTAGTTATCACGGCCTTGATGAAAAACGTCAATATGCTGATTGCGGGCGACTTTATATTGTGTATTTTACCGTGAATAAATAAAGTCAAACAAATAGGTGCACACACGAAAGATAATAGATTTCATATTTGTTATTAGTTTAAATCAAGAGTTCTACATTATTGGGGAGTTCATATCTTACATTATTACACTCGTGTATATGAAACATCGCTTCAACATTGTCTCCGATGTAAAAAAAAAGTGATCATGGAGATCTTGGAAATTCACTCCTTATAATTGACTACTACAACAGTTACAATGTATAGTTGGATTGTTTACATGAAATATAAGCGTCGGGACCTAGTGCACGTGCGTAATTTACACCTCGAGCTAGAGTTAACCAATTTCAAGAGCAGAAACAGATTTAGTTTTGACTATACTTGTCACCACCTAATCGGTAGCTCATTCGCCTTCGAGGCACCCACTCAGCCCCATGTCTATAACATGCTTGATACCAAATTGATTCCCCAAACATGATATTTAGCCCCGAGAATTACCGAAGTAATTGATGATGAGAGTCAACTATTTGGTCCGCCCCCTCATCCAACAAGCAATTTAGAGGTTGGTCACCTCGCCCTTTCACTACCAATTTCGTATTCATGGGGTCCATGGTGCTTGCCCGAAGAATTAAGGTTAAATCAAAATCTTTTAAAATCAATTATATGCTATCATCTTTTACAATCAAATATGCTCTTTCATTTACATGATTATAAGAAGTAATTGTATGATAATTTTCCATGAAAATTAGTAAGGTGTGAATCGAGTAACATGAAAAAAAGGAGTATCAGTTGCGATGAGAACACGAATAATTTTCATATATAAGTGTTGCTTATCAAATATTTTGGCTAGATGTGACAAATACAATAGCTTATCATCCCCCTCCAAAAAAATAATAATAATGATTTCGTTATAATAAACTTTATTTTCTATTACATTCCCTTATCTTGCATACCGGCGTAATTTTTTTGGGTGTATGTATGGGTGAATTGGCCCATGGTGGAAAACGAGGACACACAAACGAACTTCACATTTGAACCGAGCACACACAGAACACCTAAGACGTCATCGGTACGCGAGGCCAGTGCAAACGATCCCATATGAAATGTTCTTGCACAGGAGAGAAGTCATGTTATGTCTAGGGGAGGGGGGGGGGGGCAAGAGATCTAAAAGTGATTTGATTCTTTTTCTTCTTTTTCTTTCTCTGTTTTTTTTTTCTTAATTCATCCCCTCGTTTTTCTTTCGTTTTTTACAGTATGTGAAAATACTAAGGTGTTCACTCTTTGCCCTTCTCCCTGTGATGATGGCACCCCCTCCCCCCCCCCCCCCCGTTCTCTCATAATAGGGGTAACGTTAAAAAATACTCGATTCCCAACGAAGATGTCCTCGGTTGTATAGTAAAATTGCACAATGCTCCCCGAAATACCAGATACCTATACTTACCGTACACACACAAAAAGCATGCGCTATGGTGTGAACATGGAGCTATTATGGTGAGACATACTTTCATGTAAAAAGGTTCTCGAATTCTACCATAAATGTGTAGTGTCTCTTTGTGTGTATAGTCTATTTCTATCTTAATAATCGCTTTTATTTCTGTGATCATCATTTTTCTATTTTTACGACTCTTTCTACTTGTAGTTTGTATATACACACATTTGTATTATTTTTTATGGTCTGTTTGAAATAAAATCGAATTTGAACATAGTTAAATTAAGTCAAAACGAAAATATTAATTCACTCTTCGTGCATACCTAATAAAAACGCTAAGCGCTACATTCATCACACTTATCAAAACAAAATAAAAATCACAATGGCCGGTATTATGACCTTGGGTTTAATTTATAGTCTGGAGCAAAGGTGTGGTTTAACTACGGATAACCAATTGTGACAAAAATATCTATTTATGAGCCCATACATGTATGACACCCAAATCATTTAATGTCTTGTAGTATAAATAGTAAGAATACCTTTCTCCATTAGTTCAGTTCAGTTCAATTTATTTATTTTCTCAGCATAAAAATGATTGGAAACTACAGAAAAGTTTATAAAAAACTTGTGAGTAGTAGTTCCCAGTACATTGAATGATAATAACATTGAATTTACAAAGCATGGAGAAAACATATGCATGATGTAGAAATGTAACGAATTCTGCTTCCTATAATTTTTAGTACATAGACCATAGCCTAACTGAAACCAGGCTTCAAAGGGGCCATTGATTTATTAGTATAAAGGGCATATAATACAGAAGGTTCCCTTCATATCCACGAAGCAATTCTTTTCATTTCAAATGCTTTATAAAGACACCAGCGGCCTAATTTATCAATGCCAAAGTAAAATGTCACAGATCTTTAGCGGACACCTACACGGTATATCTGTCATTCAACATGTTTATGAAGTTTTCGAAGAAACGTAAAACCATCTGATACATTTGGCAAATCAATCTAAGTCAATGGTTGCCCAGACAGGGGACCTGACTCATTTGTTTACAGTGAATCGAAGCTTTCGACCGAGTAAAGTGAGGATTGTTCGATCGTTTATGGATCTTTAATTCAAATTAATCAGTATAATTATGTAATCAGTTAATATTTATTTTGATGAATAGGAAGAAACACCGGTCTAAAGCAAAGAATTAAGTAGCGTCATAAAAATCATCACGAAAAAGAGAAGGGATTGAAAATAAGAACACGTGTTTGCTTACGTATATCCAACCAATCAATTTTCAGCAGATCGCATATTATAGCTCACGTGACAATGGAAAGACGAAGACATATTTTTTTAAAACCTCCAGAACGAAATCGATGATGATATCAAACCCCTGAACGTGAACAGAATAATCGATAAAAGAATCAATGAATAAATAGTGCTCAAAGAAACGGATGACTGCTTTTACACGTACAATCGTGTTAATCTCCTACCAATTAAGCTCAAAATTTAGGTCGCATTATGATAAATAAAACGCAAGAAAGATAAGCAAAAAAGTCATCTCCTACCGAAATATTGATTCAAAACCTATTTTGTATTTCTTGGTTTATGACAACTCTAAAAACGCTAAGAAATGTCATCGATGTGGGTCTTGTTAACACATCAAATTTCTTTAAAAGAATAAATCGAAATCTACTTCAAATACCCTCGTTGCTTCGCAACGGGACGCCAATTCCCCATCGTCACGAACTCCATGTCGCCTCCACTCCGCTCCCGGCATCCCCTCCGGTTGGTTCACCGGCATGGTAGGTCCATGGTCCACAGTACATAAGAGGACTTTATGCAAAGTAAACATTATGATATAAAACCATATGATATGATTTGCCTGTGGTGGAAATCGGAAAGTTAACCAGAGAAGCAAAGTAATGGAAAAAGATTCTATCGGAGCTCCCCCCCCCCCTCCCCTCCTCCAAACATAGCAAAGCATGTCAATTTTTAATGGCTACTGTTCTTACCGTTTCATGGATGATGTGGAAATCGAGTGTGATACATGATATATCAGATAACGGATAATATTAGGGTTTTAAAGACAGAAAGATATATAGATATAAAGAAATAAACGTTATTAATATTGTATGATATTCAAGTCAAAATTCAGATTTTGGGAACCCATGACATCACCAATGCCCTCAAGAATATATTTGATAGTTATTAGAAATTGCATTTGTCCGCCGTAGCCAATTTCGTTAAATTCGTTGAAAACTAAAAAGGTGTTGAAATTATAAATGTTTTGTGTCAAGTACAGAGAGATGTATCTTCCTTTTTATTCGTCAGAGATTTGTTTCATTAGCCTTTCTTCATCAAACAGTTTTGCCATTTACATTTCTTTAAAAAAATGTTCCTTTCATAATTGCAACTAGCCTCATTTCCATACAGATTCTGATAGATTTTGGAGCCCCGACCTTCCTTCACACCCACCCACTCATTCACCCACACACACACATATAAATCCACTCACGCTTATAAGAAAGTGATTGATGAGGATGATATCTCAGTGATACCACAAATGTAACTCTGCTTGGCAGAGTGTAAAATAGTCCCATTTTCACAAACAAAAATAAACAATTCCATTCTCCCTCTAGCGAATGGCCTATGCGGTCGGCAAAATTAAATATTTTGTTACTATTATGAAAATGAAATGATAACTGTAAGAAAAAGCCACAGCTGAATCGCAATAGCTGCAAGTTATTTATAGGAGAATGACGTATTGATCTGCCGGAAGAACAAGGTCACTGACCCCCGTTAATACTTTGCATTAGGAAATAATGATGTTGATTTAAACTTTTTTCGTGTTTACCCAAGGATTGATTAAAACGGGGCTTTTTATGCCATCATACATTTATATTATTATATATTTCGCTCAAAAATATATCTCGCCTGTTTGCATGTCCGATGGTGTTACGTGTAGAAATAAGGAGAAAGCAATAAACACGATACTAACATGACAAACTTACACAGTTTGCCTGACATCTTGTTTTGGTGAGGATAATCTTCTTAAATGTTTTTTAAATAAATGAATATCGTAGTCCGTAATAGCATGTTAATGATTAGTGAAATACTGGACGGATTACAATATTAGGAATATTTTTCTAAATCATATAATAATGCATATTGCACAATCATTCGTTCATTGTAAATTATATTCACTTTCAAATTATTTTGTGGGTCAATGACAAACACTGAATTTCACTCCGTGTAATTTCCCATTAGAGGTAACTTTGATGTAAGTGGGAGACGCCAATGAAAGCTTGATTTTGATTGGCTGTTTATCCCCGTTACCGTGTTATTTGACATTTTCCACAGCGTCAAAATTAATGATTAGTTTTATGCAATAAAACTAATCGAATAAACATTTATTCGAAACATATGCTTACTCTAACGTAAACTACAATGTTCAAATTGAAAACCGTTAGATTATTATGATTTTCTTTCCATAATGCTTTGTAGAAGATATGGAAATTACATTTTCAAAAATATATATATGAATACGAAATAGAAATTTAAAAACAAGAAATACTGATTCCAGAATATCAACCAATGTACTCTCTGGATTGGTTGTTCGGCTATAACAAAGGGAACTCAAACTACCTACAAATTCACAGTAAAAATAATAAAGATTAAAAAAAAAGTACTTTAAAAAAAAACCTTCAAATAACAATAAATCAAAATAAACTGAAAATAAATCCTTCTCTGCTATATTTTTGGTATGGTAAATCATAACAAGCCTTTTTAGTGGGGGTACATAATTACAGGACTATATACCTTTTTATCGGCGAAAGACGAGAAAGAGGCACTGAACACCTTATCGTCTAGACGTATATAATTGGTTTGGCAAGAAATCAATGATTTCCTCAGCGGTATATATCGTTTTCATAAGAATAATTCCTATTTACTGGTTTGTAATTTGTGTAGTGATGGCATGAAGAGATAACATTGCCATCACTACAGGTGTCTGCACAAATATGTTCTTGGTTTTCGTTTGGATTTGATCTAATTTGTCTCATTTTCATCGTTTCCGAATTGTTTTCGAATAGTAGGTTTATGTTTGCGTTGTCATGGCAACCGAAGTGAATAAATATATATGTTGACGTGTCACTATGCGTTGTCATGAATTTTCATACGAAAACAAAATATAGATATGATAATGCGAACGATAAAAAAAATAAAATACCTTGATGATATAATCAATTCACAATATTTGATAAAATATTCTTAATATCATACTTAGTATAAGTGAATAAATTTCTATAAGAACTTATTTTGGATAAAGTAGAACCGAAATTTACTAACTGGTTTTGCATCTTGTTCCTGAAAAGATTTTAAAATACACATTGCATATAGAAAGAAAACCAAACCAAATCACAAATGTGAAGCAGTACAGGTATAAACTAGGACGAAATTTTACAGTGGTGTGAATAACGATAAGGCAAATCATATTAATTCAAGTAAAAACAAAACCGCGTATAAAATAAATATCCCTCTATACAAGGAAGTGGTTTAAGGGAAAATAAAACATGCAGGTCAACAAACCGAAAGTAACTGAACCGGTGGTCAATTTGACTCTTTGAATAAAAACATTTACCATAATTACCACACTTATATATCCAATCGAACCATTACCATAATCGATGAGTTTTGTGAACTCGGATCTGTCAGTGTACCTCTCAGAATGATTATTTCCTGGTACATTTGCCTATATGCGATGGAAACGGTATATCTCGTATTGTATTAAACCATCATGTACAATAAGACTGGTTCTTTCGTCTAAAATAACCTTATTGTCTTGAAATCAGTCATATCCAGCCAGAAAAAAAAATCTCCTCGATCTTCCTTCTCAATAGCTAGCATGAAAAAAATAGGGCACAATCGAGAAGACTTGTCTCTTTCTTAAACTAAGGTGCTTCCCCCACCTTTACATCGCTACACTGTTAGAAAATTTATCCCTAAAATAAAAGAAGTTCCTGCAGCAGAGTCTCGAGAAAACCTGTAATCTTACCAGATTGCGCAATCTTACAGGAAATTGGTATTTGGTGTATGGAACCTTACAAATTTCCTTTCATAAAACCCCCTTTTCCCCTTTTTAAACAGACCTGTTCTGTTCAATTGCAGAAAAATTTCATATGTAGAAATGAATTAAGTTGTGGATGGTTGAAGCCGTCAAACCGTGAGGTGGCGCTCGTCTCTTTTAATGTAGTATGACATTCAGTCGATCCGTATGTCCAGTGACTGTCGTAATCCGAGATTGTTCCATCTTCCACTGATCACAAAGATCATCAAAACGGAGATCACAATGAATCTAACTTTTTGAAATAGCCTCATCTGCTTATACACGGCAGCACGATGGTGACGAAGAGCTCACAGTTCTAGCGCCGTCTACGTTCGATAGGCTTCAACTACCAAGCGTGTGAATCTTCACGACGGTTTGAGCATAGTAGTTCGCGCATTTATTTTTTCAAACAAACCTGATGAGAGACGATACTCTGATTCTATTTGATTTACACATATCATAAAATTATCATCGAATCACGTTGCCGCATTTTCTTAATTGGGGGAACTGTTTCTCTATGGCATCACACTTTATTTGTCATTTTAACTAACATGACTAAACTCTGTCAAAAAACCCCACATTTTTGTCAACTGACATGTTTGAGGAATAATGATTTTTTTTTCAGTGTTGATGTCTGTTGCATAATTATATTATGATAACTTGGAACTATATCGGAAATGTTTTAATGAACTTTGTTAATTACGAAATATATCTGAATGACTTTAAAGGTCAAGTCCACCCTAGAAATGTTGATTTGAATCAATAGAGAAAAATCAAACAAGAATAACGTTGAAAATTTCATCAAAATCGGATGTAAAATAAGAAAGTTATGACATTTTGAGATCTCATTGAGCAAAACTGGAAAGAAATTGAGGCTATTGTTAATTTGGGTGATGCCGTTAAGAAATGGGAAGAAAAGGTGTTACTGGTTATTAACAAACACATGCCGATAAAGACAAAGCGCATGCGCAAAAAATACTCCCCCTGGCTGAACGAGTCAATCTATAGATTAATGAGAAAAAGAGATAAAGCAAAAAAGAAAGCGGTTTCTCAAAATGATGAACAGTTGTGGAAGGAGTATAGGCGGCTGAGAAATAAAGTCACTTATGTTATCAGGAAAACTAAGAAACAATATTATATGAATAAACTATCTGAGTGCTCTGGTAGAAACCAAACGTGGAATGTTCTTAAATCTTTTTTGCCAAGTAATAGTGCAACATCCAATCTATCGTGCGATGATTCCTTCAGTAAAGCTTCTGAATTTAATGAACACTTTGCTAATGTCACCACAAATTTGTTAAGTAAACATAAGCTTAGGGAGAATGAAGTGAATATTACTAGTTCAGAGTCAGTACCATGTCATAACATTATGTCCTCATTTACGGTTGTCTCTGAGGCTCAGGTAATGGATGTAATTAATAAATTGAAAAATAAAAAATCGGTCGGGGTCGATGGAATATCGGTTCAGGTTCTGAAAGCATGTGCTGATATATTGATTAAGTCTATAACTCATTTGATTAATAAATCTATTATAGAGGGCAATGTTCCAGAACAGTGGAAAATTGCGAAGATAATACCGCTACATAAAAAAGGAGATAAGTTAAACCCCGATAATTATAGGCCAATATCTTTACTGCCTTGTATTTCGAAAGTACTTGAACGTATAGTTTTGTTACAGTTATCACATCATCTTAACGCCAACAATGTATTAGTGCCAGTTCAATCGGGATTCAGGGCAAAACACTCTACTGTGACTGCACTTGTTACGGTAACAGATGAATGGTTTTTGGCCATGGATAAAGGTGAATACACTGGGGCAATCTTCGTGGACTTACGAAAAGCCTTCGACACAGTCGTTCACTATGTTATGTTGAACAAATTGTCTAATATTGGGATAAAAGGTGTAGTACTTCAGTGGTTCGGGAGTTATTTAACTGGGAGGAGGATAGTGACTAAGGTCAACGATGCTTTGTCCAATGAACAATATTTAACCCATGGCGTGCCTCAGGGCTCACTTCTTGGCCCCTTGCTATTTTGTATTTTCATTAATGACTTACCTAACGTTTTTCAATCATGTCGTGTTCATCTTTATGCAGATGATACGGTTATATATTATTCCGACAAAGATGTTAAAGTTGTGGAATCCACTTTAAACACAGATATGCAAGTTTTTGATAAGTGGATGTCTCAAAACAAGTTATTGGTTAACTATACGAAGACTGTCAGTATGCTCTTTGGTACGAGATATATGTTGTCCAAGTGTAATGCACTAGATGTAAAAATAAACAATACCAACATCCAAAAAGTTAATACTACGAAATATCTCGGAATTCACATTGACGCTGAATTGAAATGGGATATTCATATACATAACATGTGTCAGAAAATCAGTAAACTGGTTAGTTTTCTTGGACGGTTAAGACATGTTGTTAACGAATCAAGCTTAAATTTGATATACAAATCCGCCATTTTGCCACATTTTGATTACGCTAACGTCATTTGGTATTCAGCTCCACAAGGTTCTCTGTCAGCCCTTCAAAAACTCCAGAATAGAGCTGGCCGTATAATTATGAAAATAAATCCCTACTCTTTTGTCTCCAATCAACATATGCATGAGACTTTGAATTGGGAATTTCTTGAATGCCGCTATAAAAAGCATTTATGTACAATGATTTATAAAATATTGCACAATCTTTTTCCAAACTATATGTCTGATAACATTTTTAGAAGAACTTTAAATTATTCGCTTCGTTCGAACCAAAACCTTAATTTACCCAAACCAAATTCTAACAATTGTAAAAAGACATTTTTCTATAGGGGCATATCAATTTATAATCAATTGCCCAATGAAATTCGTAATGCACCAACTTTAAGTTCCTTTCATACTCTATTATATAATTATTTAGATTGAGCATTTGTATTTCTTTTTTCTTTTTGTCTTAGTAATTTTTTTTTTTTTTTTCTGTCAATGTATTTTACTCTGAAATGTTTTTTTTTTTTTTTTTTTTTTTTTTTTAAGTATTTTTATGGTGTATATTACTTTGTATGGTAAATGTAGGACCCCAAGGAAGAACAGCAGTATTTTGAAAATACAGCTGAATTGGGAGATCCTCTGTTATTGTATGTATCTCTCTTGTATATTGTGTATTTTTTTTATCTGATTCGGAAATAAAAACAAACAAACATTTTAAAGTTTCGCTTATTTTTCACAAAACAGTTATATGCACAACTCGGCAACACACGAATGAGAGAGTCGATGATGTCCCTCACTCACAATTTCTTTTGTTTTTTATTGTTTGAATTATACAATATTTCAATTTTTACAGATTTGACAATAAGGACCAGCTTTACTTAACCATAAAATGTTAGAACAATTGTAATTCCCCATGTTCATGGAGGAAAAAAACTTGTGTCACCTTCCAATGAGGAGAAAATTAAAATATTTCATTTATCATATAATAGAATACAAAATAAATAGTGAGTGAGTGACGTCATCAGTCCCCTCATAACTGTTTTGTGAAATTTAGCAAAACTTTAAAATGTCATAACTTTCCTATTTTACATCCGATTTTGATTAAATTTCCAGTGTTATGCTTCTTGGATTTTTCTCTTTTTGTTCAAATCAACTTTTTGTTGGGGTGGACTTGTCCTTTAAAGGAGCAGTTAACTCGGAAAATATAAGTTAATTTTAATAAAAGCGGATAAAATGTTGCCTTTGCGACGTTACAGACGAGCTGTTTCTTCATATGCCGTGTGATATGAGTTCCCAAAATTTCATTTTCTAAAGAAAAAAAAAGTGATTTTATTTCTGCGGGGGATATATCATATCACATATTATTTCATACTCCATTATATTAAAAGAAATATTTGTATTAATAATGTTTAAAAAAAAATTGAATATACTATAACTATATAGGGGGGGTACTTGCATATGATACCAAAATTCCAATCTTCATACTCCAAATTCATAACTCTCCTATTCTTTGATGCATTTTCCTTAAAACTTTACCAATATATATATATATATATATTATTATTTCATTAAATCCAACTTATTGTCAGGTTGAACATCCCATTAAAATCGACGCACTTGACACAAATTGAACGGCAAATAACAAATTATGTGTTCATAATTTATCTGATATTTGTCACTCGATTCGTAACAAATTAACCAAACAATGAGCTTTAATACTATATGTATATATATAATATATATATATATATAACATATATATATATATATATATATAAATGTGTAAAATTATATATATATATGTATATATTATTATTATTATTATTATTATCATTATTTGAAATAAAAAAGAAATGAAAAAAAATTTGTTAATAGCAATATAATCGTCTGGTTTAATAGTCTTGCTTTTTCTTCTTCTTTATATCTAAATTTAAATTTTGTTCCTAGGAAAAAAGTAGGAGTTATCCGAATCCAAAAGTCCTAAGTTGTAATATTTACACGTTTATCATGTATCTGGTGGATTTTAAAATGGTGAAAATCTGAGTCAGAGTTTGAGAGCGATAGACCTAACAATTCGGTTTCTACAATGACAGTTTTAATAACTCTCCTTATTTGTTAACCCAACATTGTGGGTGCGTCGTGGTCTAGTGGTTCTGACTCTCGCCTTTGAAACAGAGGGTCGTGTGTTCGAATCGTAGCCATGGCGTATTTTCCTTCAGCAAGAAATTTATCCACACTGTGGTGCTGCACTCGACCCAGGTGAGGTGAATGGGTACCCGGCAGGAGTAATTCCTTGCATGCACTGAGCGCCGGTGATGGTAGCTCGAGCTAAAGCCTTTGTATCCTCTGGCAAAAAGCGCTTTATAAATCCTATTATTATTATTATTATTCCCATTTCATGCATTTTTTTCATTTTTCATTTCATTTTAAACAAAACATTAACCAAGTAAATACAATCGTAACAAGTCAATGTCATATACAATATACCAAGGTCGTTAAATCAACTTAAAATAGACATGTTATAATAAGAATACAGACAAAGGATTAAATGATTCATAATTTGCGAAAATGGAGGATCCGACAAGAAAGCAAAGCTTTATATGGTGGGCTCCTCAAATGACAGATTGGAACAAAATTGGTTTTAAAGTATGTTTGAGAAGACAGATGTTTATATACTTTCATCATTATTGAAAAATAGAATTATATTAACAACGTTTATTATTATAATTCGATGACAGTTAATGTTCAAAATCGAAATTTGAAATGCTTTAAATTCGGGAAAAATATGTATTCATTAGAATTAAATGAATGTGAAGTGTTAATGGGAGCTATATGACGAAATCATTCATTCTTATTTTAGAAGAATATAATGTTACATCATGTATCATAAATGTAGACAAAAACTTTGATCGGTGCAACGACCTTTTTTTTGTTCATATGAGTTTTATAAAAGTAAACAGAAGCAATACATCAAAACAAAACAAAAAGAGGGAGAAATTAACACAATCTTAAATTGAAATTCCAGTTCATCCTGTCAAGGAAGAAAACAACTTTCGATCACCCTTTTTTGTTGTTGTTTTATGCGAAGGTCACTTTAGTTGTGATCTATCTCAATGCAAACGTGGACGTAATATGAATATGAACATATATTAAAACACGATAAAAATGAGAAAAACCACGTTAATATAAATTTATTTAAAGGACGCTGGATACTTCCTGTGTGTGTGTAAAATAGACCACTAATGCCGCGAGATAGACGGGTTTGAGGAGCTGGGAATTCAGAGTAATGGACCTGGTACTTTCCCTAATTAAAGAAAAATGAGAATATTTATTTCATTGATACCTTTAGAAAGGGAATCGATATCATGAATTATGGAAGGAATAAACATCGACATGGACAGGCCTATGCTTCCCTGTATACGGATGTTAAATTTTATTGGCTTGTTTCCGCACACAGTTTTTTTAGGCAGGAAATTAGCGTCTATCTGGCCGAACAGGTTGCCTCTCACTGCCCATGCGCAGAGCGTGGTAGTTTTTTTTTCTTAATTCAACGATAGATTTAGTCAATGAAAAAAATAGTGAAGAGATATAATATGATATTTTTAATAAAGATATCATGAATGAGATTATGGCTATGGTGATGCCAGGGAACGATTTGAAAGAACTTTCCATGAACTTTACCATGCTTATTCCATTTTGTTATTCATATAAAACATTTAAAACAATTGTTTGTATACGTGTTCATTGTTTTCCACATGGATTATGACAAGTGAAATATAAAGTCATACAGAAGCCAAAGAAAATCGTACAATGATGATGACGATGACGATGATGATGATGGTGATGGTGGTGATGATGATGAATAGCATTTTTATGGCGCCATTTGTCTGTACAAAAAAATACCTTCAAAGTTGCTGGCTCCCTAATTAGGTCACACATTATTCACAGAGTTGCTGGAAAATGATAGATCTTTGGTTCACATTTGAAGGATGCTGTTACAAGCACGGAGTTGGAATGCCGAAAAATCTTTATTCCCCCATATCCCTGAGCTGGTCGAATAATGACCCTACCTGCGAACTTTAATTCCTACAAACCTAAGATTGTGAGAAAAAAAAATGAATAATCGCGCTACACAAAATAAATTCCTACGAAAATCGTACGATCATAGCACCCAACACTGGCGTACAGTTTTTTTTTTTTTTTTTTTTGGCTTGATGGGCTACGGACGCCCACATTTTCACTACCAAAGGGGGAGACAAAAAGAAGGGTAAGGAAAGGGAAAAGGGTAGAATAATATGCTTTTTATTAATATTATGTCAAAATCCATCACAAAATATATTTTTTGTATTAAAAAGTCTTTTTTTTATTCGCCGTCTCGCAGCAGTTTTGATGTATTGCCCAATACACCGTATCTGCCCCCCCCCCCTAAAATTGTGGTTCATTGCACGCCACTGGTACGCAACGATAAGCAGGAAACAATCACCCTACGAGCACCCTGTGAGGGTCGTGGCCAGAATGCAAACGAGGCATGAGTTACTTTATGATTCCCAGGGAGCCCCGTGGCGACATTTGCTCCCAGAGTGCGTAGGGTTAGAAGTATACAGTCTTTGGCCCGAATTCACGAAAGAAGTTTAGCCCCCCCCCCCCCCCCCCCCGGGTTTAAACTTATTGTGTGAATTCGGGCCAAATGGTTTTTAGAATACTGTAGAGATAAAGATTAGAGTTTACATATTTTAGAGGTTACATTTTATGTTTGGCTTAACGTGTAGATTGTCCATCAGAGCAATTGTCGCCGGAGCAAATGTCATGGAACCGATATCGTATATAATGCTCATTCATCATTTATGTTTTTCATATGTAGAGTGGTTTTTAGAATTAGTGATAAATGAATGAATATCAATTCAATCAAAATCAAAGGCCCGCATAATAAAGGGTATATAAAGATATCCCTAAATTAGTATGTTGCGTTAAGAATGGTGATTCGAATCATTCGTTCGTGACAGCATGGACAGTGCCAGTACAGTGTATTTTGTAGGAAAGGGATTGGGGATGGAATACCTAACTTAAGATGACCTCATTTTTTATGAAATGAATGATATGGTTGCACCATCCACACTTCACTTTTTAAACTTTTTGTTGGATTGTCTCTCTCACAGGGGTCGCCCCCGCTCCGCTCCTGCAGTGTCGCACGTAAGTGATACGTCTACTAATGGACTTATCTCGAAAATAAGTGGGCCTGTACTATTCTATTTTACAACTCCATGTGATTGCTCGGCAGGGATTAACTTATCGAAACTTGTCCTTTGCTCTACCTTCTCTGGTAAATTTGAGGTCAAAATATGTCCCTTTTCCCGGAAAAGTGGAAATAACAGAGATTTGACAAAGTAATTATGGTAGGTTTATTGAGCTATATAGCTACGGTATTTCTAAAATTCGATTCGTATTCGCCTGAATTACATTTATGGTAAGAATTTTATAAATGATTAGTAATATTATATTTTCATTTAGCTAATAATGTTTATTAAGAAATACACACACCGGCAGCACAAGGTTTTTTTTTATATATATATAAAGGGGGAGCATGATCAGCTAAGAATGATGTAAAAAAAATTCTTCAGTTGAAAATTAGGGGTATCGTAGATTTACACAACCTATACTTTCATTTCTTTTCCTAGGATTTTGTATCTTTTCTTCTTTCTCCCCCTTACTACTTGTTTTAAACCGGACAGTCTCGCACACCCTTTCTAAATCGTCATTTAATTTTCTCCCAGGTGGCGTTGTAGATTTCCAAGATTCAAGAATTCCCCATGCTTAAGCCCCCATCACACTTATTCGGAATCAGCAGGAATCAAGCAGAAGCTGGAAAGAAAAAAATATTCAAAAAATCTAGAAATTTTTGGGAGGAACTTATGAATTCACCAAACTGGAGTTGAAATTCAGTAAATTGACCACGTGTATCATCATACACTAGTCAAAATGAACCGCAATGGAGTCAGATTGACAATTCGTGCTACGTTCTTGGACATACTAGGGGCATTCTAAATATCCTGACTGCATTCTGAGTGCATTCGAAATATTTTTGTCATTTCTTTTGGCCGTCCCGAAGGTTTTTGGTCATGTTCAAAACATTCGAGGGATATTTTCGAACGGTGTTCGAAGTAGATTTAAATGACCAACTGGTGGTCAAACAATAGTCCTTTTATTCAGGCCAATTCTGCTTGATTCGGAATAAGTGTAATGGGGGCTTTAGTAACAACATGTCTACGATTATGATCATGACGATGAAGAATTCTTTTCTTGAACACGTTCTAGTGCTATAGTCAAGGTTGCGAAGAATATCTGAACCTCGACAAATAAAAAAAAATGATTCAGAGCATAAATGAGACAAAAATTGAAATATTGTCTCAATCGATTCTGGTTGGATTTTGTGATCTTCTTATGCATAACAGATAACAGATTAAACAAGGTACCTGACCTTAATAAAGAAAAAAAATCTTTTAAAAGGGAAAAGGGATGTTTGTCACCCCTCCTAAACTCTGTAGTTCACATATTAAAGTGCTTGACTGTACAATCGACTGTATGTGAATTGCATAATCTCTTGGATCCATGAATTTCTCCCTCGAACATTAAAAAAAATCACTCTCGTCGAACTCCCTATTATTATACTACCATTCATAGTTCCTTGAGGACCTTTACACTATTATGGTAAATATAAAGAAGTGATTAGCAAGTATTGGAAGGTATGTGTATATATTGGACACCCGCGTAAAGATGGTGGATGGGGGGGGGGGTCTTTACCCCTCTCCCCCAAAGTTCAACGACCAATAGAAATAATGATGTTTTTACGTGTTGTGTATTGTAAGTGTTTTGTATTATTTGTCTTTGTTCCTTTTGGTGGCAGCACCAATAAGGCTTTTCTGCCTTTTAAGCTATCCCCTCGTTCATAAATTATTTCTATTTCTTGTGTGTCTTTATATCATCATGTTTGTAAATGTAATATTAATCTGTGCATGAAATAAATGCGTTTATGTATGAATATTTAAGAAAAAAGAGAGTAAAGGAAAATAAAAGGAATTGGTGAATATGATTTTATTTGTTGAATATATCACAAAATTAGATTTCCATTTTTTTAAAACGCCAAATTTCCCGCACGCTAGGCGACTTATATAAACTTTCCCACGTACGTCAGATTTAACGACCTCAATTTTCATTTTCTCTTAATTATTTTTTTCTTTGCCCATCACGTAAATGATGTTGTAACTAAATAATATTTTTCATTTAGATTTAAGAATTATAGCGCTTCGAATACTAGTATCGCATACAGTAATTATGCAATCATTATACAAAATATGGATTATGTCGTAATGCATGACTAATAAACCCTAAAATATAAATCTATCTTACAGTTGAAGTGCTTTGATATAAGATGCGTTTGTTTTGTAAGTATTTGGAATATTCAATGTCTTTGTATCAAAGACAAGCGCTGTTTTAATGGCCCGAATGAATAATTATTATTCTTTTCTTTATCATACTTCCGGGTAGAGTAAAATTGAGAATCAATCACTCCAGGATGTAATTCCATCACGGTTCATGAACTATAATACCGATGGTGAGATAATTGATTGTGCTTCGCGCTAATTGATGATCGAATTAATTAAATGTTTTAAGACCAAAAAGGTATAAAAATAAAACATTTCGATTGTGTTTTCATTAATGATTTCGTTTGATATCTATTGTTATCATTGATTTGTATTCATAAGTCATATATATATCTCAACTTAAGTGTTATCATGTGCTATCCTAATTGTTTGATTAATTTCTTTCTACCTTATTGATATCGTTTTAAAATTGAAATAGTTCTAGAATATTATTAAACAATTGAAAACGAAATTCATTGAGACTTGGTCAAAATATAATGTATGAAATAGATAAAGTGGCTCACGCTATAGCCACCCTTCTAAGTGTACGTATTGTTGTCGTTTCTTTTTTTTTTCGTTTTAATAAAGTATTGTTGATTATATTTTCCTTTGGGTGAAGTGAATTTCATTCAATTTTATGAAGAGATTCTCGGTTATTCACTATCTTTTTGATCACATTATATCACCGGAATGAGATACAATCCTCGCTCAATACTAACTGAGAGATCGGCTCATTGAACGAATAACATGATGAATTTGAAGTAGAGATTGGGGCTCTGCCCCCTCCCATCATTCCCTCCACACACACACAAAAAAAGAATATAGGGACAAAACTGAAGTATGAAGTATGATATATAATATTGAATATGATTTTAAAATCTATCGCAAAATCATATTTTCATTTTAATAACTCAAAATTTTTCATTCGCTTGCTTTGATCACTCGCGATTTCTATTTTCCCATTATACGCCATGTTATGCCTCTAATTTGGTTACTGCATCATGCACCTCATTAGCCTAATTGCCATCAGTAACCAACTATGACCTACATTTATGTGAAAAATTATCCTTTGGGAATTCAGTATGAGAATGAGACCTTAACCCTCAAATTTATCTAAATCCCTAAAAACTAGAAAAGTAGAATTGAATTTTTCGGAATTGTAATAGATTTGACGGCGCAAATACAGACAAAAAAATGAACCAAAATGTGCAGAGATAATGACTGCGTACCTTTTAAAAGCATTGAATGAAATGGGTTAATGTTATATCCGAGATTTACAAAGAAGAATTAAAGTCTGTGGATGTTTTGTAGGGGCTTGTTTCATTGAATGGGCTGTTTTTTCAACAAGGTGAAAACCTCTCAAGAATTATGAATCTTTTGTGTATAGCAAGAAGAAACGAATTCATTATTTTCCTTTTTTATTCGGAGTTACAAAGGGTATTCGTGTATAAAAATAGCTGAAATTAATTGCAACGGCTGTTGCAAGTTTTGATAATGAAGAATCGACGTTAATCAGTGATATTGGGCTCTTACATAACGCGTATGTGTCTGTCAGAAATGACTCTCTCTATATACCCTCCGCAATCGTCACTCAAGCTTTAGCCGACGTTAAGAAAAAGAATATAAGGAGGGCTGATAGATATTTCTATCTGTGCTTATGCTTAAAAATATATATATGATATTCATTTCGATTTGATTTAAAGATAAAATCAACATCATTGTGTTACTCACAGCCCACCTGAAAATGCTTCCCGCCTTGCAATTGGGCCGCGGATCACCGGTTGAGAAGCGGTGATTTCACCCGGCCTATTAGGAAGATTTTAGCTCTTCTGATTCATTGTATTCTGAAGTCCAGATTGATTTAGATCACGGTTTAACCCTGTGCTGAAATTGTGGGGAGCCATAATTTTACAATTAGGTATGTATCGTGCAGTTCTTTTGTTAACTATTTTGTTTCCCCTTGCTTTTATGATGAAGGGGAAAAACTCTTTCATTAATCATTCTCAGTCAGTTGATGGATTGAACATGCACTGTTAGAAATTTGTGCCACAGTTTGCTATCCTAATTTTAGACCAGAGTTTGAAATAAACCCACGTTCATAAAACATTACTTTTTTAATGAAATTGGAATTTCCTCTGGACCCTAATAACACTGAGTAAAATTTTACCCAATATTAGAAAGGGAACATACATGTTTGCTGGGTATTTTTTTTATCGCACATTGGGCTATTTCAACGCAACATTGCGTAAAATTTACAAATACATATCTTTTTACCCAACCAACATGCATGTTCCCATTTTACCCAATATTGGATAAACCCTTTTTAGAGTGTATTGGTTTTGATAAAAACAGAAAAAATGGAGAAAAATAATGATAAAGCAAACGAACAAAAATTTTGACATATTTATACAAAAATATAACTTTTTGATAGATTTTGACATAAAACTCGAAATATATTTCGCCCATTTTTCTTCCCATTTCTTTCTTTTTCTCCCTTTTTGTCTTGGTCGTGAAATTTAAGGGGGTACATGTCCCCAAGCCTCCATCCCTATCTGTTCGCAAATTATGTCAGATCTATAGTGCTCCGAATACATAATAATTGTAGTAACGATTAAAACCCCACAAAATACTGCTATGTTTTGATATGTTTAACGAAAGGCTTACTATCTCCCCTGTCTTACGATGGCAAAACAGATGCAGACGGCAATAAACATTTAGCATCTCTTAGCATCGTAAAGATAGGAGTTTTATCTCCTTGAAATACTGTTTAGAGATAATTATTGTAAATGTTTAAAGTTATGGGATGGTTATGTAAGGAAACCAAAAGCTTTTTCTAAGTAGCATTGAAAGAAAAACAAGGAAGATACTTATTTTTGTATAGAAAGAAAGGTATAGGAGGCCAACGTTAAGTCTTGATATGGGGGAAAACCAAAACTTTGAACATGCGCACTTGAAGCCACCAATCTGACTTTGTTTTTCTTTTATTTCGTGATTTTGATATCAAATTTTATCATTGAATCTGATAATTTTTTCGCTTGAAGTTTATTTGTTTTGTTGGATCGCTTAATTGATTAGTTTGTGTTTGGACTTTTGGGGTCTAAATGCAGTTTGTTTGTCTAATGGGGGTGTCGGTTACTATTTGTAATCTGCTTTATATTGCCATGTCTTGATTAACGTAGGGATGGGGATATCAGGATTTTTTAAATCTCATCACAAATATACCTTGTCCAAAAAGTGTTAGTTTCGACACTCGAGCGCACTCTCACTTCCTCAAAAACTTATTTCAATTTCACTTTCTTATAATACATCTTGAGGGCTCTTTGTTTGACCTCCATTTCTCAATGGCATTTAGTTTACGAATCTTTTTTACGTGTTTTCTTTCCTCATTTAAAAAATGAAAATTATATTAAGTGATGTCGCGGTGATCTAGATTTCCCCCTTTGCTTTTTATGGTTTACGAGTTTTATATATTATGTTTTTTATATTTTGCCCATGTATCTACGGCTGATCTCGAAGAACAGAACGAGGAATGCAAAAATGTGTCTGGTGAACTCATTTTGTATGTAGTAGAATGTATTTGTTTTGAAATTTCCAATGTGAGTGTGTTTAAACACGATAGACGAGCTTTATCATTTTTATTCTGATGTACATCTTTCTTATTAAACGTGCAATGAATATATCCATGTTCTAATACCAGAAACGATCACTGTTTTGCTATATTGCTTCACAAATTTGTATGATTTGTCCTTGAGATTTTGAATGAGAATATTTAAATGAATGATCCTAAAATCTGGACTTTCAATCTATTTCCAGCAGTTACAGCTGTTACCGATAATTTCTTGAAGGTCATATTATCTTTGCAATAAACCTATATTGCTATATATATAGGGGATGTCTCATTAGAGCTATCAATATTAATTTTTAAACGATTTACAACGAAATAGCATTTGATAGTAACATCAATCATATAAAGAAATTTATACGGACCACATATTTACTGAAGCCGTAGGAGCAGTACGATTTTAATAACATTGAAATCTAAATTTGTTTTTCAAGAGGTCATGTTATACCGAGGTTTTTTACCTGACTGCTAAGAAAGCACGAATGCCTGTGAGCAACCAACCAGGGGACCAACGGCTTAAGGTCCTCTCCGAGGGACCTGGTAATGAGGATAAATGCCTTACCAAAGGGCACTAGCGCACCTCTTGGGAATCGAACCCGGGTCGCCGGAATCCGAAACCCCCGCTCTACCGACTGAGCTATCGCGCCTCCTCTAAATGTTGTGAATGTATATCAAAGATCACCAATTCTATAAACAAACGAATATTTTTGTTACCTGCAAACATTGTTAGATATCTCATCTCCGAAAGACAATTATGTCATTCGTTTAGACTGGTTTAAAAAAAACGAATGAGCTTTTAGTCAGAGAATATATGAATGGCTGTAAGGCGGAGAGGCAGATGAAGATACTGCCTGTTAAAAAAATGGAAATCACTGATACCATTGATCTATTGCAAACACGAACTAGATACTTGCACTAAATGTGTCACCACGTTCTCTTGCCTGCTCCCCACCCCAGCACCCCTGCCCCTGCCCCAACCCCCGTCCCGTTAGGGTAACCCATCATCCACGCTTAAATAGCCCATCATTTTCCTACTTAAATGCTTGGTAACATCCTTTATCTGTTCCATATCAAGTTCGCCGGGATTTGTCTTCTTCTTATCTTGGTCAGCCTCGCATAAATTTCCCCCGCGGCTGCATCGCGAGTCTGCAAGAGTGACAGTCTAATGGTTCTCTGTTTAGAAATACCATATTTCTCAGATCAACGAACTTGAAGGCGAGGCGACGGTCGGGTATATCACAAACCGGCCACCCTGCCCAAATATCGATGACGTCACCAAATTGTTGCGCCTCAATCACCCATGTCATCATGTTCATACTCATGTCAGAGAATAATACCGTGTAATCGTTGTCAAAAAGGTAACCAGTCCTCTCCCTTAAGGGCGGCGTCCGAAATATGTTATAGGGGACAAAAACGATCCAAAGGTGAGGTAATATTTTTATCATTTAAATTATAGGAGCATCATAAGGTTATACGACGCAAATTTCCTTTTCCCTATATACTTCTTACTCTTTTCCCCCTCCTTTCTCATCTTTTCTTCATTTTTTTTCATTTCTTGCAACTTTGTCCCTGATGCCATCTTTGTTCTACTTGTGGTATTTTTAAAAGAAAGGACGAAAAATACAACGCACCAGTGCTGCTTAAAAAAAGAAATATATTGTAATCTGATTTTCACATTGTAATCACACCCTTTCATTAATTTGGAATGCTAATCAACTATCTATTATTAATTGGTATTATGAAGTAAAAAAATGTAACTTGAAGAAACGAAAAACAGTCCACTTAATAGTCTACAAATTAAAAAATAAATAAATAAATCAGGGCAAATTTCATTGGCTTTTGACACAGCTGATGAAACCGCTGAAATGTTATCATAATGTATTGAAGTAAAATATAAAAAAAAATTCCCCTCTGTCTCTATATACGGTGAGATTGTAGCTCTTTCCACAGAATTTGTTTTTTTTTCTTCTATAAATTAGTGTATACATAATGATGTATTTATAAACGTCGTCACAACATATTGAACTATTTTTTTTTGCTTGCGTGTTCATCAAGTGAAAGTAATCAGTCCATAGGGAAAATACATTTAAAAACCTCATATTGAGATTATATAGGCAATGAAATCAAGGAAAATATAAAACTTAATCTACGGCTGGAATATAATATTATTTTCATTGATGCGAGTTTGACTAGGGATGTATTTATTTGAAGGAGAAGGGGTGGAAAGAGAAAGGGAGAGAGAAGACCTCTGCCAAAATCGGGGGGGGGGGTGGGGTTGCAGGGACAAGAATAAGTATATTGTTCAAGAACATATAAAAATTGAGCAAGCGAAGCGACCGAGTTGACCAAAATGGCGGTTTTGTCATTTCAAATGGAAAATGGACAAACTGGTGCACACGTTACATGCTTGATGTGATTGTTTTTAATCCATAATCTTCATTAAATGCTTGAAGTAAATGGCCTTCAACCCAAAATGCGCAGGACCATCGAGTAGTCGTATAATCATTATTATTATCATTATCATCATATTATAATTATTATTTGTAGTAGTAGTAGTAGTAGTAGTAGTAGTAGTAGTAGTAGTAGTAGTAAAGCTGTAGTAGTAGTAGTAGTAGTAGTAGTAGTAGTAGTAGTATAGCTGTAGTAGTAGTAGTAGTAGTAGTAGTAGTAGTAGTAGTATGTTAGTAGTAGTAGCAGCAGCAGCAGCAGCAGCAGCAGTAGTAGTAGTAGTAGTAGTAGTAGTAGTAGTTTTATGAGTTTCTTCAAATAATAAAGATGAATAAATAATAATTGATGAAGAATGTCTAGCACTTGAACTAAATGCTTGGTAACACGAAACAGACTCGGATATTGATATAGAATAGAATAGAAAAAAAATGACAGTACGAACTAATCATAATTATGACAAGAGATTGTTTCATGGTGGTTTCGGATTAGCATTGTAGTGAAACTTTCAAATTATTTGTTTATGTATTAGAGCCCGTGATCATGAGCGTGAGAATTTTTCGATAATTTTGGTTCTCAATTTTGGAAAACCACGAACACGTACAGGAAGTTGAATGTACATGAGAAATGTCTTTGGCAGTCAGGTCTGCATGTAGTACAGTAGTGTTTTCATCTATCATTCATGTCTAATGGAAGCTAGTACTTGCCTGTGGGAGTAGAGGTGTGAGAATAGTCTCCGATTAAATACGATTTTTTCCCCATAATTAATGCAATTAATTGGCCATGATAAGGCTGTTGCCCATATACGGACACATCGATTCGTCAGAGACAGGCAATTATATATATATATATATATATATATATATATATAAACTCCTCAAAAAAAGTTTGGAAATCTGACTTTGATCGATATTCCCTCCTCGGTTTTTAGAAAATATCAATGTATAATTAATATCAATGAATAGATCATTTAATTGTCTTTAAAATGATACCCTACATGATATGATTATGGTTCACATGGAGGTGCAATGCCTTGAAATGTGGGGCAAGGTCAATATTCAAAAGTTGCAAAGTGACACAATATTGAAAGTCGGTGTTCTTTTTTTCCGTGGTGATGAGTGAGTTTCTCAGCGGTTTCTTTTTAGTTTGATCGATAATTTCTCCTCGGTTTTAGTAGATATCAATGTGTAATTAACATTAATGAATAGATCATTTAATTCTCGTTAAAATGATACCCTACATGATTCACATGGAGGTGCAGTGCCTTGAAATGTGGGGCAAGGTCAAAATTCAATAGTTGAAAAATGACACAATATTGAAAGTCACTGTTCTTTTTTCGTGGTGACGAGTGAGTTTTTCAGCGGTTTCTTTTAATTGTTTTCATGCACCTTAACATCAACATTAACATGGAATCAAACACACCTCTGCACGAGCAAACACATAACAAACAAACAAACAAACAAACATGCATGGGTATTTAAAACCACGACTCAAACCATGTTATTTCACAGAACCATCACGACATAAACCACAACAAAACATAAAAAATCAAGAAGCAGGGGCTTGATTTGAATGGATTGTATTGACACAGACAAAAGAATCATGTTCTGTATTGACCCTTCATGACTATTTCTGCTCGTTTTGCAGCTTTTCAATTCAGACCTCATCCAACACTTGAATCCGGCTATTTTCGTGATGGCATGATAATAACAAGCATAGTATCATTTTAAAGAAAATTAAATGCTATTTTGAATGATGTCAAATATACATTGTGTAAAATTGGGAGTTGGGAGAAATTAATTGCCAAACTCAGATTTCCAAACTTTTTTTTTGCTCGTTTTGCACCTTTTCAATTCAGACCTCATCCAACACTTTTGAATCGTGCTCTTTTCGTGATGGCATGATCATAACAAGCATGGTATCATTTTAAAGAAAATTAAATGCTATTTTGAATGATGTCAAATATGTATTGTGTAAAATTGGGAGTTGGAAGAAATTAATGGCCAAACTCAGATGTCCAAACTTTTTTTTGCTCGTTTTGCACCTTTTCAATTCAGACCTCATCCAACATTTTTGAATCGTGCTCTTTCGTGATGGCATGATCATAACAAGCATGGTATCATTTTAAAGAAAATTAAATGATATTTTGAATGATGTCAAATATGCATTGTGTAAAATTGGGAGTTGGAAGAAATTAATGGCCAAACTCAGATTTTCAAACTTTTTTTGAGGGGTTTATATATATATATATATATATATATATATATATATATATATATATATATATATATATATATATATATATATATACATGTATATCAAAACAATTCAATCATTCTTTGAAGTTGTCGACATCCACCTTAAATCCATAAATCCACCAAGCAAGTCCCACCTTCGTCCATTCGTCCAATGAAAGAACTACGGGCTTATAGTATAAGCAAGCCAAACCAGCCACAGGGTTTTACAACGATACAAATAAGCAAGCCCAACCAACCTACATCTGTGTCTTTAATCAAGCCCAACCTGCCGACCAACTACAACCATGTCTTGTCTGCTGTAAAGAAAAAAAACCCTACACTCGAGTTAAGTGGTCTGAATATGCAAGCTTACAATGACGTGAGTACTGAAGACTCTAACAGTAAATTTTAAATATGCTAGTCGTGTATGAAGACCCATTTGTTGTTCAAAGCTTTAATTAGAGTCCGTGCCTGCAGACTAAACCATGTCCAATCACGCCCAACTGCAACCAAATCAACCCAACGAAAAATATGGATTTTTTTTTTAAGAACATAACTAGCCAGCATTTTATCATGGTTCGTTGGCTGGATGGTTATAAAGAAAGATTTACCAGGCAATCCTAAAATAATGACATCCTAAAAATAATTCATAATTCATAGAGAATCTTTTTAAAGTATAAATTGCTGGTATCATTATTTACTCTAAGCATCCTACATATCTTCTTAATGATCATAGCCAAAAATCAATTCATTTCAAATAAACAGATCAAATGGAAATTACTTATATTAGCTCAGGGTATGATAATTCAAAATAAAATCTGAAAGGGTTTTGATTTACACTTCGAAATCCTCGACGTACGTTTTCAAAAACAAAAATTAGCACGAGTAACTCCTTTTACGGCAAAAAATCATAGTGTTGAGTAAACATTGACTTTTTAAAGCTTCTTATAAAAACCCCTTAAACCTACGATACAGTTCTTGAATATGCAGGGATTGTTCTGTTTCCATGAAAAACAAGCACAAATGACCTGTTGACAATGGTTTACAACGAAATTGTATGGAATTGACGCACATGAATATACTGCTGGATGTACTTTGATTCCCCAATGCCTCCTACATAACTTATCATGATATATGAATTTATAATACAGACTAAATTTATATCGAATCAGAGTGATACCTTTGCAGCGGTTTGTGAAATCCCTACAAAGCTACATGAACTACAGAATCTATACCATAAAATAGATTTCTTGTGGAACCCAACAAGGCGCTATTCTGGGCCCACAATTGTTCTTTACATGAACGCCTTTTGTCAATCGGATGTTTTGTTTAATATTCTGTTTGTTGACGATAAAAAAATATATATATATCATTTTCCCATTTACTTTCCATCATCAACCATAAAGAATTAAAGACCAATTTTGGAAGGATCAATACCGGCCATTTATCGCTCAATCTAAAAAAAAACACGTTTTAAGTGATGCTTTAAATGAATTATAATTCATAAAGTTTTAGCTTTAATTGTAAGCACGAAAATTCTAAGGATATGTATAGACGCAGAGGTTTCAAGGGAAGGACTGGTTCAACTGACACGTATCAAATAAAGCTTAAACGATTGGTAAGAAAGCAAGAAGTCTGTATTAAGTTAAAATCAAACATTATTTGTTCCCATTTTTTTAATTTCGCTAGATTGGTATGTTGTGTTACAGAGGGTCTGGAGTCCATCATAAATATTAAAAAAAAAACGCCACGTGATTTTTTTTTAAACAGTATACAATCCCTGTATGCAATTTTCTGATATGCAACTGTTTCATTAATTAGACAAACTTTGAGGGGGCTGTCAGGGCCCCTGGAACGATTTTTAAATAGGGGGTGCTGAGGGTTTCGTGTAAAGCCCCCTCACACCTAACCGTATTGCCTGAAATATGCCTTGCGATGGCTGGCTAAAGGCATTTTTTTAAATCGTTTTCAATGGTATCTGATAGTAAATCATATTTACCCTTCGTGTTTGGGTTCGTACATCTTCTGAACTAACAGCTGCGATTACTCAAATTCGTGCGGAAATTTTGAACATGCTTACAATTTCCCGACGAATTGAAAAATCGTTGGTCATCTGTTTGAATTCGCATCTCTTATTTAGTCTGCGGTAATCGTTCGTTTGTAGTTCGTGTGTTTTTGTCGCGCATAGTCCCTCTTCGCGCTTTTGCCAAAGTGGACCGATCTCGAAAGAACCTGTAACGAAGCAAACAAGATTGCCCGATCTATTCCCTCGTCTTTGTTTCTAATCGCACGCCATATCAAACCATTGCTCACTTTTCGTTCGTGTTATTGGGTTATATCAACCCTTCGCTCGCCTTCGGCAGCAATTTTCTCAAAGAGGTGAACCGAAAAATCGATATTCTTCGCTTGTCATATTTATCCTTCGCTTACCGTTCGTTGATAAAATTTGACAATAGTTACTGATCGCATGATTTGACTGAAATTTTATTTGAATTCGTTGAATTCGCGTGCATTTCGTTCATTTTTCCCATTCGTCACCCTTCCTCCGCCTACATTCGGTTAGGTGTGAGGGGGCTTTAAGGAAGTTGTCGTGAGAGAGAAATTGAAAAGAAAAAAGGGAAGGTTTTTGCTCCCAGCAGTCCCAGCATCCCCGCTTCTCCCCAGGGCCATGGCGCTGTTACCCACGACCCCGCTGTAGCACTGTCCTTTTTTCTCCCCCTTCTTTTTTTTGGTAAATTGCCAATTCGTCTACTGCCAACTCGTCCACTCACTGCCATTCCGTCCATCAACATTATGTCAAAAACCATTTGGTCCAATCATCAGTTCGTCTTTTCACCATTTCGTCGATGGCCATTTCGTCTCATAACCAGTTGGTCTAATATCCACATCCTTTTCATTCATTTTGCACAATTAACACTCAGTCCAATTAGACCAAATGGTATATGGACTGAATGGCTATTGGACCAATTGGTTATCAGACGAAATGGTGAGTGGACTAATTGGCAATTAGACCATGCGGATACTGGACGAACTGATGGTAGACCAAATGAACTGATGGTGGACCAAATGATAGTAGACGAGTTGACAATTGGACCAATTGGAATTAGACGAATTGAAAATAAACCCTATTTTTTTGCCTTTTAATTTCATTTTCAGCCAGTCGCAAATTTCTTTTTGTTTGTTTTTATTCATCTCTTCTTCAAACATCTTTCACCTTATCTCTCTCTCTCTCTTGCTCTTCTATTTCTTTCCCCCTCTAATAATCTACTTTTTAAAGGATAAGTCCACCCCAACAAAAAATTGATTTGATTAAAGAGAGAAAAATCCAACAAGCATAACACTGAAAATTTCATCGAAATTGGATGTAAAATAAGAAAGTTATGACATTTTAAAGTTTTGCTTAATTTCACAAAACAGTTATATGCACATCCTGGTTGGTATGCAAATGAGGAGACTGATGACGTCATCCACTCACTATTTCTTTTGTATTTTATTATATGAAATACGAAATATTCTAATTTTCTCCTCATTGTCAAGTGAAACAGTGATTAATTCCTCCCTGAACATGTGATATTAGCATTGCTTAATACTACATGATTCAGTCAAGTCGATCCCTATGGTCATATCTGTAAAAAATGAAATATTTTATAATTCGAACAATAAAAAACCAAAGAAATAGTAAGTGATGGACATCATCGACTGACTCATTTGCATGTCACTGAGTTGTGCATATCACTGTTTTGTAAAAAAAATAAGCGAAACTTTAAAATGCCATAACTTTCTTATTTTACATCCGATTTTGATGAAATTTTCAGTGTTATGCTAGTTAGATTTTTCTCTATTTATTCAAATCAACATTTTGCTGGAGTGGACTTGACCTTTAAAACATCCCCTCCTCCCACTTTCCCTATTTTGTCTTTATCTTTTAAACCTATCTGTAGTCATGGTAGTTAAAGGAGGGTTTGGTCTCTTGGAATCAATGTGTTTCCCATGGGGCTTCACTCTCTTTTAAGGCCTTCTACTTTCCTGTTTTCCTTCTCCTGTCTCCTTCCCTTTTTTCTTTCTTTCATTCATTCATTCTTTCTTTCTTTCTTTCTTTCTTTCTTTCTTTCTTTCTTTCTTTCTTTCTTTCTTTCTTTCTTTCTTTCTTTCTTTCTTTCTTTCTTTCTTTCTTTCTTTCAGGTTTGCTTATCATTTATGTTATTATTACTTTGTTCATATTTAAGTAATGTATTATCAATATTTTTCCTACTATTGAAAGTTTTTTTATACATATGTTCAGAACTTTATGTTTACACCTATGTGGCAGTTTCCCTCTTATCATCTGTTTGTGGGAAGGAGACAATTGTATCGGGTCTATTCCAGTCATTATAATGCTTTAATCGATTGCTATTATCGTCTTCTTTCAACGCCAGTTTTATATTCAACAAGATAAGTAGATATAAAATCAAACTTATCATAGCATCCAGCTATAGATATAATTATGATGTATAGACCTACCTATGATGTGTAAGTATTATTTCTGAAGGGTGTTAACTCATTGTATTGACTGTGAAATTTCCTAGGCACCTGAAAAGTGATTGATCAAGAAACTGGGGAAAACCACCAGATTACTTCCTTTTAGATGAATTATTACGCAATAATCCGGATTTCAGGTGTATTAACAATACATCATCATCACGTGACTTGTCGCAAGATCAAGTAGAACTACGCTTATTAAACATTTATCGAGGTATTATTGCTTCCTCAATTAAATTCGTAATTCTTGTGCGACTGAGAGTACAAATAATATAAAAAAAAACAATCTGTAATTCATTTTCAAAGTCATGTGACAGTCTAGAATTAGAAACCCATCGGTAAATTTGATATTTTGATAAACTAAGATCATTTCTTATTCTAGGATATTCTTTTTTTCTTTTTTAAGCTTTTTTTTAAGTTGCAGTCACGATAGTGATGCATCCGAGTAAATGTTGTTCATTGTACATGTACATGGAAACTAGAGCCAAATTTGAAGTTCGCCTCTTAATTTTTTTAAATAATGATCATCTCATTTGTGTGTAAATATTGTAATTTTTAAAACTGATTTCTTAAAAACATATATCTATAAAAGAGAGTTAATGCTGTTATCAATATGCGGAGATCAAACAACTCCCTGTTTTAACCATTAAAAATGCGTTTAGTCAAATCTTAAAAATCCCAATATCGGTATTGTTCAAACGATAAATTTAGAATCGCCCATATTCGGTAAGACGTGGGGCCAAAAATATACTCGGACAGATCGCCCCTCAAGACTACACGATATACCTTTGCTTTTCGATTTTGCAACACCAGTTGGTCTAATACATCTTTGTTGAAAAAATAGGAGAGTGCATAAAGTCCAGGGGCAGTCAAATATATTGCTTTACACATGCGTGACAAAAAAACGCGTTTAAAGGGGTGTATTTTTCAATTTTGGACGCGGGCCGTGCGTGGACTCGTTAAGGGTATCAAAAACACCGATTTTCAGGAAAAAGGGTGGTTTTGAAAGACTGGTCAATGGTCAATCGCGGGGTCAACCGTATTCAGTGTATTTTTTCCCCAAGCTTTTTCCCCGGGGCTTTTTCCTCCTCGTTTCTGAAAAGTGTTCGGGTTCTTCCCGATTGTATACAAAACTTGTTTAGGGGTCATATTCTGGCGACAACTTGTTTAGAGACCAAAATGTGTAAATAAAGCCCGCGAAAAATTTGTTTAGGGGTTTTGCACGCAGAGAAAAACCCGTTTAACATGTTTAGGGGGTGTTTGGAAATAATTTGGTCACGCATGTGTACAACAATACATTTCACTCCCCCCCCCCCCCGGCATAAAGTTTATCAAATTCAAGTCCCAGTAACACGCAATGATATCGATTCAAGACCTATCAGAGGCCGATGCTCTTTTCCAATGACATCCCATACAGGTGGGTTTGGAGTGGGTTTCGTTGGTGTAACTGACCATAAAAGCTGCAGAACAGAGGAACCGTGATCACCGAGCAACCGAAGAAGGAGGGGCTGTTACAACCAAATAATGTCGCAGGAAATGACATGATATGCGATGACCATCCAACGCATAATGTCGCAGTCAATGTCTTAACCAGAACTACTAACGCATAACGTCACAAATTTTAACGCATAATGTGGCAGCGGTGTTTTTCTTCAGGACTCGAGTTACAGATAAGATATAAAATATGGTTTCACTCAGTAATTTTTTCAAGCTCTGTCATCTGAGCGTTTTTAAAAGTGTGTTCGGTGGAGCAGGCGAGGATGCAGGGGGCAGTATTGAATTCATTATGAGGAAGAGGGGTTACTTAAAAAAAAATTTAACGATTTTCATCGTTCATGACTTTTTGATATAGAAATTATATTTCGTATTGTTACTCGGAATGTACCGAATGACCAATAGTTTTAAAGCGTTATATAAATTTCCCTTGGGGGGGGGGGAAGCAGCTAGATGATCAATTAATAACATGGTCGTACGTAGCGAGGGGGCAGAGTTGCTGTACAAACAAGATTATATGGTATCTCACATGGCGTAAATAAAAACTTTTCGGATATTTGATGTATTTAGACCAAAAAATTGAACATTCTGAGCAGTTTTTGGCAGTATAGACCTATATATAGGATATGAGAGGGCGAATCGCGCTGGATTTTATTTTTATGGTATATTCCGAGTAACAATACGAAATATAATTCAAAAAATAAAACATCATGAACAACAATGAAATGTAAATAAATTTGTATTTGAAATTATCTTTAAAAGACCATGGGACGGCACTATTTTTGGTTACACTTCGTAATTTCGAAGGTTCGTAATTCCGAAGGTTCTTTATTCCGAAGGTTCGTAATTCCGAAACACGTAAATTGCCTATACCTCGATGTTCGTTAATCCGAAAACGTAAAAGGGTTCGTTAATCCGAACATTTGTGGCGTTATTCCGAAGGTTCGTTATTCCGAAGGTTCGATAATCCGAAAACGAAATAAGGTTAGATAATCATTTAGTTTTCGGACTAACGAACCTTCGGAATTGCGAACCTCATTTCGTTTTCGGACTAACGAACCTTCAGAATTACGAACCTTCGGAAATACGAACCTTCGGAATAACGAACCTTCGGAATATCCGAACCTTCGGAATAACGAAGCTTCGGAATTACGAATGTATGCGCTATTTTTCAGGTCGATGACTTAACTCTCTCGCAAAATTGTATAGCGACATGCGCTAATGAGTGGTGGTATGCGTATACTTGCGTTTCACTATAGTCCACACAATACACTTTTTTTTTGTCAAATCCTCCTGATTATGAATTCGATACTGCCACCCCCCCCCCCCCCTCTGTATCAGCGCGTACTCCATCAAACACACTTTTAAAAAACAAATTACTGAGTGAAAACATATTTTATGTCTTCTCTCTGTATTTACCTCGAATCCTATATAAAGCGAATACCGCTGCGACATTATGCGTTAAAACTTGCGACGTTATGCGTTATAGTTCAAGGTACGACAAAATATGCGTTGACTGTGACAGTATGCGTTGAATGATCGTCGCATAACGTCATTTCCTGTGACATTATGCGTTGCTGCGGCATTATTGGTTGTAGCAAATTATCTTTTAAAGCAGCAATGAACCAGCAGCCTCAATAACACTCGACAAAAAGTCTTTGGTATGACCATAGAGCTAGCTTTATGGTATAGCTCTATGGTATGACTCTGTCGGGGATTGAACCGCCGACCGTCTGTTCACGAGGTGGGCTCTTCCACGGATAGTCCATACTCAAAACGATTTTTCTTGACCATGCTGTTTGGGACTGATTAATGATTTTGAAAAACTACCAAACATCAAGGCACTGGCGTGCAGATAGGGGATTTGGGGCCAAGAATGAAAAAGGGGAAAAATAAAAATAAAGGAGAGAAAAGGGGAAAATATGAGACCATTCTATAAATGTTTTGCCAAAATCCATCAACAAATTCAATTCTTATGTTAAATGGTTCAGATTTTAGGAATTTTGCCCGATACGTTACTGCATGTATAAGGAATAGAAGATTTCCGATTGGTCTAAAATCCCCTTCTGTTAACTTTTCAATTTATTCTTATCTCAGTTCGTCTACTAACATAATTGTCATATAGCCCGTCTAATCATATGTGATTTGATGAATTGTTCATTAAGCATGTTAAGTAAATTCTATTTTGGTAAAATAAAAAAAAAACAATTATTTCTAGTTATGAACTAATGAATAGTAAGGTAAGGTATTTCCATATCAGAACCCAACAACAGGATGATTTGATGAAATGGAGGGAATATCTGACAAGTATAATTAGAGTCCTGAAAGTGTAATCGTAAACGGCTGTAAATAAAGAACGTTTGACATCTTAAAGTTTTGCTTGTTTTAACTGCACATCCTGCGAGCAGTATGCAAACGAGGGAACCCGCGGCTGGGTCGCACATTCGCTATTTTTGTCATCAATTATTAATACGAAATATCAATTATTTCAAGTTTTATGCATTCAATGAAAAGTGTATCTTCATCAAATCACGATAGACGATGGTAATCACAATGATAGCATTTTACCAAGTTAATTTACACTGTAAAATATAACAAAAATAGCGAATGAAAGACATAATCGGTTCACCAATTTCTATTAAAGATGTCTTGCATGTATTCGATTCAGATGTAATATTAAATTCAAACTTGTTTGATTTGACCTGCCCCCTTGTTCCCTAGATACACCTCTGAAAGCATGTATTTCGATAGTTTAATGGTCATTTTCACTTTCATGGAAACAATTCAAACAGGTTTAACATTGAAATTTCATCTAAATCGGATGTAAAATAAGAAAAAAGATGATATGCAATATAAATAATTGAGTAAGCCGATGATGCTTACCAGCTTACCAATAAATAGAAATACAATTGCCCATTTTCATCACTATACATGCTATCAGTAGGGGCTCCGGGTGCCACTTTAATGGGGCGCAAACAAGGGAAAGGGGGCGAAATAAAGAAAAGCAAAGCAAACAAAATGAAGAGAAAAGGCAAATGAATTATTATAAAAGGCGCAGAAAAGGAATCCATTGAAGGTGATTAATACCCGCGTCTTATGTTATTACCATGGTAATACTGTTTCCATCACATTTAGAAAATGAATCTTGCATGTCTTTACACAGGGATGAATATTCGTGGTTAGTTATATCCTTATTGTATTCAAGAATTCTGACAAACTGTCAAACGCAAACATCACAACATTTCATCTCTAGCTGCGGGTTTGCATTTTGATACGTTACTCTTCATTAATTCTTACAAACAGTTCTGAAATACAAAATTTTCTGGTTTAATGGTCAGAACTTTTCATCACGCGCTGATTTGATAAGGGAGATACAAATCCTCTTCATTAATATTTACAAACAACTATTAAAATTTCCCTTTTTAGGTGAGGATACAGCCCCCCCCCCCCAAAAAAAAAAAAAAAAAAAAAAAAAAAAGCTCGAGCTTCGCGCTCGCATTACGCCTATATAAGAAACGTACCCTTTCATGAATTCCTACAAATAGTCATAAAAATTTCCCCTTTCAGGTATATACGTATATCCAAAATATCAGATCTGACTCCTCGTGCTTGCCTCAATTGCTTTATAGATACGCATCGTGAGAATATTCCTCCCTAAAATGTTCAGGTGGGTGTTTCATAAAGCTGTTCGTAAGTTAAGAGCGACTTTAAGAACGACTGGTGACCCTTTCTTGTGGTAAATGGTATTGAATTGGCGATTGTTTAGCGCGTATAGGGTTCACCAGTCGTTCTTAATGTCGCTCTTAACTTACGAACAGCTTTATGAAACGGCCCCCGGGTTTATATAAAAATATTTTCAGCACGTGCTTCGCGCCCACAGTGAATATTTATATATGCATCATGTTAATGATTACATAAGGTGCTTAGAATATTCAGTCTTAAGATCTTGATATTGAAAAAAATAGGTTCGCGATTCACTTTTGGACTAAGTCGATTTATGTAATGAGATACCTTTCATCTGTATGAATTCCTATCAGGGTTTATTAAAATGTTTTTAGGTCTGAATATCAATCATTTTTAGCTCGCGCTTCGCGCTTACATTCATTGTTAAGTTAGATAGGAATCATGTTTATGTTTCCAAAAACATTAGAATACTCCGTCTTAACGTCTTAATATTGGAAAATATTCGCACTTGCAATGATATTATGTTTTATTTTGACTGGTCGTGTGTTGACTAAGTATGCATGCTATCAAAATGACTTTAAGTTAATCTTGAATCCATGCAGAAACTGTGTAATATGACCATGGAGTTGTCTGTTGACGAAGACGCCTGAGAACTGAGAAGTACTTGAAAATAAGTTGAACTGGGAAGGGGCCCATTGAAACTCGTTATAAGTTCAGGATACAATGGGGAAATAATCACGAAAATAGATAAAAATCCCTGTTAGAAGAGAATTAAGAACCGTTGAACGTTTCATCAAATTGATCTTAAGAATAACATAAAACAAACAAAGAACGGAAAATAACACTACAACTAAACTGGTCAGAGAGAAACAAAAAAAGGCCGAAAGTATTGCACAATTCTTTCATCAGTTTCAAGAATGATAAAAAGACAAGTTTTTTTCGACATTTAATATGAAATTTTACTATACGCATTTACGAGACAGGGGCCGCGGAACGGTGTTAGAAGTGTGGGGCGGGTATGTTACGGCACATTTTGGTAAATTACCAAAATGTGCAGTAACAGGGCTGAGCCGAAAGTTGGGTTGGGGGCGGACCATGCACAAAATCACAACCAGATGGTAAATTTTACGCTTTTATACACGCACAATAATTTATTACATTTAAAAGTATTTTTCGTTCGGATGAAAAATACACTTTCATTGCTATGTTATTAGGACAATTATGGTGTTGAATAAAGCCCTGAATATCTATCCCAAACCATCATAATTATCACACGGTGATTTATGTCACATTTAATTCAATTCGAATAAATTCCAAACATCGCAGTTCAATTATATTCAAATTACTACGGCAAAAGATGAAAAACCAAACATTTCAAAACAAATACATCATTACAGTTAAGTAAACTTGTTCACCAAAAAAAACCCCAAGATTTAAAAATTGAATTATTTTTTCATCAATAAATTTATTTATTTATTCAAATATATTTATTCAGGATGACAAGATCATGGTCCTGACATTAAAAACATAAATACACGTAAATCAATTATATATTTAAGATGAGATAAAATCAAAGTAATATCTAAAAATTTATGCTTAAAGTGATACAATGCAATACAAGAAAATTTACAATATGTTATACAAAGAAATGAATAAATGTAATTAGATTTAAGTATTTAACAACGAATTAAATTACACAATTCAGAGACGAAGTGTATGAATTAATGGTTACAGAACTATATAAAAATCGATTGAAATCAGGATAATAAAACATATTCGTAAGATGAACACTGAGATAAAACTAAAAAAAAAGTGGTACAATTTACATAAAAGTATGAGAATACATAAAAGATTGTATCTATGAAGCAAACTGAATTATAAATATAAAAAAAATGATACATAATAAATTGTAACAAATTACGACAAAGATAAAGGTACTATAAAAAAAAACAATGTTTGGATTGAAGTGTATTTGAACAAAATGGTATGTAAAATGTACATGAGACTGCATATCGGGGGTTTGGGTTACAATTTCTTTCATTAAACAATTAAAATAAAAAAATAAAAAACAATAAACATAAAATAAGAAAAAATACCATATGGTAAAATATTCAATTATATGTGACAGAATACTCAGGAAGTCTTTATTTTAAGGGGCCACAAGTGACCGGAAAATGCCGTAGATTTCCCCCTTTACAGAAGAGGGATTCGCCAGGGGAAGTCCATATGAAATTAATCAAAGACATTATAAAGAAAATGAAGGGAAAAAACGGACAGAAAAACGGCAGGTCAGTGAAAGTTTGAGCGAAATCCATCTTACTGCTCTTCCTCCTCACAAAATACGCAGTTTGTAGCATTTTCTTCGAAAAGAGAAATGTGACTGACAGCGGAAGACTATTGTGAATGAATGTATTCTATTGTGGGTCGTTGTGGCCCAGTAGATTAGTCTCCGGACTTTCAAATAGAAAATCGTGGATTCGAATCCCAGCCACGGCGGGATTTCTTTGGCAAGAAATTGAATCACTTTGCTGCACTCAACCCAGGTGAGGTTATACTGAGGCAAATGGGTACATGGCAGGAATGCATTCCTTGAAATGCCTGCGCGCTGTAAAAAAAAATATCGCTGGGAAAGATAATAATATCAAAGTCCTTTGACAGGCCGATAGAGATGTTAAATGATACAACTAAATATTATTTGAACATGAACATGATAAATGTTTTCAGTATTATTTACTAATGATAACATTAGCAATTTTAAGTGAGCAAATTGGTTCGCCAATCCACAATTCTAGTTGTTTTTTTTTTATTTATGATTTAGATCACTAAATTAATTAAGTGATTTTGATTCGATTACCTTCACAAAGTAAAAAAAAAATGTACGCAATATTAAAACACGTAATTGCCATCTTTCTCAATACTGGCCATTTGCGCTTATGAAATAATACTTTTCATTTTCATCTTTCCTCATTGCTCTGAGGTCATTTTTTTCCTTCTTTTGCGTATTATTCTTCCAGGTCATGTCAATTAAAGCCCCCCCCCTCCTCCTCCTTTGCCATGTTTTACCAATCACACGTTAGTATCTGTAATCGGAACAAAATAATTGAAGAATAGCCGAAGAAAAATTTCACTTTTACTAGTTTCATTTAATCTTCAGAAAGTGAAAAATATTGTCATTTTTTCATCTGCTTATGATGACAAACCTCCTGCTAGTGGTAAACGTTGTAATACATTGTAGTGGATCATTGCGCGTGTGTGTGTGTTGAATGATATTTTAGAACACTCTATCTATGATTCATGGCATAAACAGTATGCAATGCTGTGTTTGTTATGTTATGAAAAATGTTTTATAAGAATTATATGAATGTATGCAGAAGAAAACAATAAATCAAATCAAATCAAATCAAATTATTTTGTTTTCATAACAATCCTTGAATGTATAGGATGCCGGGCATGGTGGCTTAGTGGTAGAGCTTTAACCTCATGAAGATTTTCTTTTCTTTTCCTCTTCTGAGGTACTTAATTTCATAAAATCAAAATAACAATATAATCATATGTAATCAACCGGTGTAAAACAAAAAAGGTGGGTATGTACAGATTGTAGAAAGAGTAAGATATGAAGATACGAACAGGAGGTCGGGAGTTCGATCCCCGGCCGTGTCATATACCAAAGACTGGGATTTTCTGCCTTCTTATTTGGCGCTCAGCATTTAGAATGGAGAAGGGTAATAATAATATATTGTGTTAAACAGGGCCCGCTGGTATACAGCAGTTTCCTAACAGAAGTGGCTACCCTGGGTAAATAAAACGTTATTATTATCATTATTATAATAATGATAATAAACACAGCATTTGTATGAGGCGCCGATTGTACCAATATTATATAGAACAATTATTTGTTATATAATCATTATTTATTAAATAATAACTATTATTTATATATAATTTACATTTTATTTGTAAATAATTACTATTACATAAAATAACATTTCTAATCATTTATATATAATTCCAAGTAATACTTCATTATTTGTCAATAATAATAGTTCGACATTCCATTATTTATAAATAATGAAAACAAATAATCATTATTTATAAATAATGAAAATCAAATAATCATTATTTATAAATAATGAAAAACAAAGTAATTATTTACAAATAAAATGTAAATTATATATAAATAATAGTTATTATTTAATAAATAATGATTATATAACAAATAATTGTTCTATATAATATTGGTACAATCGGCGCCTCATACATTTGCGCCATCTATCTAGTTAACTATTCCGAGGCGCAGAGGGATGGAGGGATTACGGGGGGGGGGTTGCTTGTGTGGGTGTTATGATCAGATCAAATTACATTAACATATTCAACAAAAGTAAGAAGAAAACAGAAAGGATTTGAAATACTTTTCAAATGCATCAAGCGATTCAATTGTTCAGATCCTCAGTGGAAGAGCATTCCAGAGAGATGGAGCTGAAGAGGCAAAGGCCTATTCTTCTAGGGTTAAATTTGTTCTCTGTACATTTAGCTGTTTGTTAGTGGAGGAACGGAGATTTCTTGCGGGAGTGTATTTTGAAATGAAGTTTTGAAGGTATATAGGGGACTGACCATGCAATGCTTTCCATGTGTGGAGTAAGATTTTGAATTCTATTCTTTTAGATACCAGTAACCAGTGAAGATCATTTTTTAAGAATATTATCATATTGTAGTCATTAATAACTCCACATATTGCCTGTGGTGTGCCTCAAGGTTTCATTTTGTGTCATTTGCAATAACTTTTGAAAATCGTTGATGTATAAAATAAATAATTTTATACATCAACGATTTTCAAAAGTTATCCTCTCTTTCATCATTTATATTTTCGCAGATGACACTTGCTTATATTTTTACACACAACAATCCGCATATTCTTCTTTAAGGGCTGAATGTTGAATGGTGGTCTGTGTGTGATTGGATACAATCTAAACGATTATTTCTCAATTTCAAAAAGATAAAATATTATGGTTTTAGCGACTCATTACACACTTTGCCGGGTCTTGTTTTTCTGAATGGTAATGTTTTATAACAGATTGAATCTACAAAGTCCCTTGGTATCTTTTGTTGATTGTTAAATTGTTCTGGAAAGTTCACTTAGATTATCTTTGTAATTTGCTGTCAAGAAATCTCGGAGTCATTAATAAACTTACTTAAGCCTCATTTTCCGCATCATATTTTGAAACTATTATATTCTACCCTTTTGTTACCGTATCTGAATGGAATTTAAGCCTGGGGAAATGCCGCAAAAACAACACTTAAATCCATACTTAAAATTTCAAAAGAGGCGTGAGGACTATTTCTTCTTCTAACTTTCTTGCTCATACTAATCCACTATTTTATTCAAACCAGTTATTGAAAGTATCCGATTTATGTTATTACTTTGTTGGTATATTTATGTACCAACTAAATACACATGATTTACCAAGTGTGTTTTCTAATTTGTGTGTTAAAAATCAAGAAATTCATTCATACCCAACTCGACAATTACACAATTTCCACATTTCCCCAGTTCTCACTGTTCTTGTTGTCAAATATTTATCTACACAGGGCCTACTGTTTGGAACAAGTTTGTCACTCATGTAATTAAATCGCCCTCTTTGAATTGTTTTTAATGTAGACTGAAAAAAAATATATTACAATAGTATGGTTGTATGTATCTAAACTCTTGGCTCGAGTGACTATTATGTAGACCACTATATAATGTATTTAAGAACTTTAAATCATTATTTTTTTGTGGGAACCTATGTTTACAAGCTATGCGTTTTAATAGGTTCCTCATATTTCACGTGATTCTATATACCTTGTAAAAAAGTCAATGTAATTTTCATTATTTTCTCATTAGCTAAAGATTGTACTATTTTGTGGAATGTGAAACAATAAATCAAATCAAATCAAAATTGTAATAATAGGATTCATCTCAATAAACTTTTAATTTGAATTTGTTTTATTAAAGGACAAGTCCACCCCAACAAAAATTTGATTTGAATAAAAAGAGAAAAATACAACAAACATAACACTGAAAATTTCATCAAAATCGGATGTAAAATAAGAAAGTTATGACATTTTAAAGTTTCGCTTAATTTCATAAAACAGTTATATGCACATCCTGGTCTGTATGCAAATGAGGAGACTGATGACGTCATCCACTCACTATATCTTTTGTATCTTATTATATGAAATATGAAATATTCTAATTTTCTCCTCATTGCCAAGTGAAACAACGATTAATTCCTCCCTGAACATGTGGAATTAGCATTGTTTAATACTATGTGGTTCAGCCAAGTTGGTCCTTATTGTCAAATTTGTAAAAAATGAAATATTGTATAATTCAAACAATAAAAAACAAAAGAAATAGTGAGTGAGGGACATCATCGACTATCTCATTTGCATGTCACTCAGTTGTGCATATCAGTTTTGTGAAAAATAATCGAAACTTTAAAATGTCATAACTTTCTTATTTTACATCCGATTTTGATGAAATTTTCAGTGTTGTGCTAGTTTGATTTTTCTCTATTTATTCAAATCAACATTTTTATGGGGTGGACTTGACCTTTAACTATAACGAACATCACGATAGCATTTGAAACCATAAACTTTTCTTTGTGTGAAACTTACAGACAATTGCAATCAGACTTAAGTCCAAAAGTCAAGCGTAATGTTGGTGTTGCAAGAAAGTTGAGTTGCTATAGGCAATGATAGGGCAAAATACATGTAACTTATTGGCGTTTAATCAAAGCCTTATGCTTGAATTTGCGGCTTATAAGCTTAATTTTGAAATTGAACGAATGCGCTTCACAGCGCCCATAAGATGTGAGATTAATTAGTAATAAAAGCTTGATAAATGATTCATCCATAGATCATAATACTAAAATGATAAGTACCTTTCATACATTATCTATATTTTTGTTACTTGGTGCTTTCATTCATTTTCAATTGTTGAATTTATACTATTATTTGTAATTCTATACCCTAGAAAAATTACATAATTAATCATTTACCTATATATTTATTTCTGATATTTATAGAGGATGGCACATATCACCAACTTGGTGGTCTTCCGTGCAGGCCTGTTACAAAAAACAACAACAAATATTAATAATAATAGTAATAAAGAACAAGTTATAAACAATATGTACATACACACAAAGAATGCAAACATATAAACAAAATATTGGTATCCTTGTGAATTATGTTCATTTGAAAATCAACTTTGACGATATGAATGAAATTTGTGCATTTGGATTTTGAATATAGAAAATAAGACACAATGAAGATGAAAATACGAAAATCCATATGAAATATGAAAAAGAATTACTCCGAAAATTATTTTTGCCCAATTGATCGTGGGTCCGGCAGCCACTGTACAGCGCCAGATATCCATTGAATTGTTGAACGCAAAACAGGGTAGCAGCAACTCCCATCTCCAATCCAAACAAAGAAATCATATAAAGTTAATTTGAACGGAAAAAAATACCACATTTTATATTTACAGACTGATAGATCCTGGTTTCAATAGAACGTTACTCTTTAGTTAAATTGGTGAGACGAAAAAAATAATAATAATCAGAGTATAAAGATTGTTTTGGAACATTTTGCTAGACAAGATGAAATCAGGGAATAGCGATCGGCCACCCCGTCGACGTGGAGGATCTGGCCGTGCCTTGATCCTTTTGGGCACCAAGAACCTGACCGCACTGCAGGCCAATTATTTCAAAGCAATACGTGAAGCAGACATCTGCTTCTTTTACTGAATTATGCCTCATTCGCATTTTTATAACATCCTCAGTGGAATATTCAAACATCTCGAGGTGTCACCAAGTTCTGAAAATATTAGATAAACACAATCCTTTGGTATATGTAATAGTCTTAGTTTGGAATCTAGCATGTTTTAACTATCAATCATAATATAAAAAAATGGGTTTACTTCTACAACTTTTAATGGAGGTTCCAGTCATTAAGTATTTTCGCGTGCATTCATTTGATTTGAAGGAGATTTCGTAAATCATACACATCAAAAAATTAATGACATGTGCACTAAAAAATACTTTTGTGATCATTGTTGGTACACTATAACGAAACAGTTTGTTAACAATTTGGACTGATATAATTGGTTACAATTTTCCATATGTTTGGTATGTTTATGGTAATAATGATAAGTTTTCAAAGTTTCGGGGGGCTGCCCTATGCGCGACCCCCCCCCCTCCCCCTTCGATGCGTACGACCATGAACCTCTGTGTTTTAAGATATTTAATTTCATCGCAGACAAAGGAGCAACATTCATAAAGAATTACGTGTGAATGGCATCCTTTCGATCAGTTTACTACTGATGCATTTCTTTGATAAATTATACGTATGGAGAATTGTTATGGTAAAATTATATCACAACTCTATTTCTCTGTATGCTAATGATTGTTAATAAATGATGATTATGATAATTATAATGAAAACAATACTTGGGATTTTTATCCAGCAGTTTTCATTTTAATTGTTTGCATTTAGGTATAATTATCTTAATCATGTTAATTACTGAATGGATTGGCGAGACATCTTCATTTTCTTAAATTCCCTTGATCCGCTGTAAATATTAGTTTAGCGCAAGAATTTAAAACAAGAATGAAAAGGAACATAGCTCTGTATCAAATTTTCGAAACCTGGAAAAGATTCACAATATTAGCATTCAGTCATCCAGGCACCTCAGCCAGGTTGACCGATATAGCCTACCTTAAAACATTATGGTCTATATTGAAGCCTTAAAGATTCATTATTGCGAATAATGATATATCATTCATATATCCCCCCATCTTATACAACAAAAATTTTTTTTTTTTCAATTTTGTCATTTTCATTGCGAGTTTGGCTGGTAAATAATGGTAGATTTGTCATAGCTGTTCGTGTTGACTCTTTTTCATTTCTGATCCGTATAGGAGAGTAGCAAATGAAACATCTTTTCGATATTCTTGTACATTTGAATTTTACTCGCATTTTTTTTTTACTGATAATGAAGACTGACAGTCTTTACTAAATATATATAGCTTTTTCATAGTTTCCATAAAAATCTAAAATCATGTTTATTGTGAATTTATTTCCATTTATCATATAACTCCTCTCTTCAGGGGGCGCGGAATGGTGTTTAAAGGGGGGGGGGACCATGCAATGAAACCACATTCAGATGGTAATTTTTACGTTCTTTTACACGGTTTTGGAAAAAAAAGTGGAGGGGGGGGGGGGACTGAAACCATCCCCGCTCCGCGGCCCCTGCTCTATAGTACCCCAATAGGTATTTTTCTGGTTTATTTTCAATTGGTCCAATGCAATTTGTCCAATTACCAACTCGTCTACTATCATTTGGTCTACCATCAGTTCATCCACTATCCACATGTTTCAATTGCCATTTCGTTTGATAACCAGTTGGTCCAATAGACATTTAGTCCATACACCGTTTGGTCTAATTGGACTAAGTGTTAATTTGGGGAAATGAGTAAAAAGAAAATGGATATTAGACCAATTGGTTATGGGACGAAATGGTCATATAGACGAACTGGTGATTAGACGAAGTGGTGATAGGACCAAAAAGTTATTGGACCAAATGGTTGAAATGGTGATGGACGGAATGGCATTAGACTAAATGAAGGTATACCATGTGATGAGTCGACGAGTTGGCAATAGACGAATTGGCAATTTACCATTTTGGTTATTTCTTAGACGTTATTCAGTTTAAACTTGAAATTACGTCCTTGGGCATGACAAGACCGTTTTGTATTGTTTTGTAATATAATATTCGGGCTTGGATTTAATATAGAAACGATTCTCCTCACTCAACATGCTCATAATCGTAGATATTTACTAGGGTATATAATGCTATGCTACGTGAAGTGTTTGTCCAATCAGAGACCATTATACACAATGGGGCGGACGAAGTGAAAGTGAAAAAAAGGAGTGTGGCTAAAAATGTGGAATTGACGGTAGAGAATACCATATCAAGGGTCCTGTGTTCTTTCTAAGAAAGGCGGAAATACGTTTGGCGGGGGTTCTCCAACCCCTGACGCCCCTAAACCCCAACGTAACTTTTATGGCACGCATCGTTGTCTATCTCTGGTAGAGAATGCACGACACACAGATCACCCACCACAGCTGACCTCGATGAAGATTGTCTGTCCCTGTCTTGTTTAATAGTTCGACTCACCCGCCCGTCATGCTGTCTCCGAAGAAAAACTGTCCCACTTTTTTTTAAACACTAATGGCCTGTTTTATCACAATACTAAGACCCTTGATAAGTGAACGTAAATGTTTATTCGTGTGATGCGCCTGTGTCTGGGGAAAGATTGACACGTCGAGAGAGTGAAACGTTTTCGATCAAAGAACTCGGTACTAGCTCTTCTCCCGAAACCACACACGCGTATCAACGTCACCAGCTCTCGATGACATTGCGTGCAGCCCACGTTGGGGACTCTTGTTAATTATCCCACTCATTAAAAGTTTTGATTAATTAGAGAGTTTGAACTTGAACATGTCATACGTGCAACCCTTCGTGCCGCCTTTTACAACAGGTATGTTCCCGGGCAACTCGCCGTCGTTTTCGATGAGAAGCATCTTGAATCTAGCGGAGCAGCAAGCGCCGTATCGCGGTCAGACTGCGGGATATCAGCAAGGCATGCCGACGGATCCCAGCTTCTACTGCGGGCTCCAGGAGGACTGCATGCTCCCTGACCCAGGATCCATGCCGCCCACCTGCGACTTCACAGGAGCCCCGAACACCGTCTACCCGGCCCAGCCGCAGCAGCGGGATCCACACACCGTGGACCCTGGCTCCGTGCCTATACCGGTAACAGCTGCAGCTACCTCGGACGGAACTCCATGCTCTTTCCACCCCGACACAACAGGCGAAATAAATCTCAGAGACATCGGCGGAGACGATGCGGCACCCAACGCTAATCCAGGTATAAATATACGAATTTTCTTATAAATTTAGTTTCATAAGATATTCCAATCACGTCATTTTTCTTTCATTTTGTAAATTTTCTCCCAATACTATTAACATTATTTTCACTCTATGCCATATGAATTTCCCTTGATAAAAATAAACAGTCACAATTTTTACTTTAATAATACTTAATATAACCGAAGTCCGAAAACAACTTGCCAATACGAATGCTTTACCTAAAATGAAATCAGTTCTCCGACCCAAGCACCTACCAAGTATAGCTTAATTTAGGCATATGTACAATTTATTATAATGATAAAAGTCGTTTTACGTCTAATTGTCCACACCCAATTGTACTGATTTAAAAAGGGCATGAACAATATTTTCATTCATCGAATAAACATGGAAAAAGAAAGCATGTTCTTGTTGCATGGCTTGAACGGTACTTATCATGTGGTAGCTGATACAACAAACTGAAGTTGAAAGTCCATGCATATTGCATACATCCAACGATCCTGGTACAACTATACAATAACCTCGTGTTAGTGTCGGAGATGGGTTAAATGTAAACACTAAAACAGAATCACTTTTGTTTCCACATAAGGTAATAACCACATAATGTTTCTCTTTTTAATGATTGTTTCAGCTCTAACTAATTGTTTCCTTACACGAAATACAATGGAGAAAATAGATTGGCTCATATTTTTTGTTGATATTTTTGCCAATCATTGATATAATCCTTTAAAAAAATAATTCTTTTTTATTATTCGACTTTGTTGTTTGTTTGTTTTATTTCCGTATATAAAATAACAAATACAAAGTACATATAATACATACAAATACATATATAACATAAGATGATGAGGTCAGTGTTAAGATACAGTAATAAAAAGGTAAGGAAGAAAGTAAATTATACGGCTGGTAGTCCATATCCAGCTGCAATAACGCATTGCTGCTGGTCTTCCATGGAGCCAGTTTACTTGCAAAGAGGCTATGATTACCATAATGTAAAGGAATTTGACCATCAGACATCTAATACATGTGTTTTTCGATGAAAATAAGAATAATGAATAGACTCGATATATTATAGATCAGCAAAGAATAACTGCAACACACAGTTTTTGAATCAGTCAGAAGTTGTCTGACGAAATGAGAACTGAATCGTGATTTTGCTATGAATAAATCTTTGAATATTGGCTTGCTTAGATAAGCAACTCTTATAGCTTATTACATGAATGTGCTGTTAGTACAACTTGTACACCGCAAGCCTCGGAGACTAAATTCCATGTACTATAGGCCTACATGATAGCATATTAGGTGATGGATTTGATCACTATGTAAACAATATTGTCGATATATAATTACTTATGAATAACGAAACCAATTAAAACGGTACGGAGAAAATGAAGCATTGGCTAAATTTTCAATACTAGTATAATGAACCGAAAATGACTATCAATATTTATAGTTTTTTTTTTCAGAAAAAGATGATGATGATTATTGATTTTAACCAAAGAGAAATCGAATATGCAGGTTATGAGATTGATGGTCACATTTTACCAAGTGTGAAATTAATTTATTAAAAATAAAAAGACATCTATATGAATCTAAGAATTAAAAATACTTGAAAAGGAAAATAGATTAATATGATAGAATTTCGGCCTATGGCCTTACCATGCAGAATTACCATCTCAGTGGCCTAACTACAAATTGAAGTTGTAACATTTTGGTTGGATGGAAGAAAAGAAAGGAAGAGAAAAAAACTGCAACATGTTGAATCAATCTTTGTTTAAACAGGGGGAAATGTGACATTTGACAGGGGTATTTAATCTCTTGGAAATCCTTCGCTAAATCTGTTTGGATACTACCCAATCGGCGTGTAAGAATGATGTGCGCGATAACTGGTCTTGCTCGCTTGATGGACGGCCGAGACAGTCGGCTATATAGGCACCCGGTCGCAGAACACCCAAGCGTTGGCCTTCGCCCGAAATCTCACATTTTCATCTTCATTTTTCTGTCTCTCTCTCTCTCCCTCAATTCAATTCATTCTCTTTTCTGTCTTCCATCACTCTATCCTTCTTTTTACTATCCCTCATTCCCCCTGTCCCACAGTTCCTTTTTTAGAACTTTATTAAATTCTACTGATATCGTGTAACTTAAATTCTGAATACTGTTCACACACAATATTGTGAACACAACAGAATGTGAACAGAAACGCTAGAATGAAAAATGGGAAATCGTGATTCTGAAAATTGTGACAATATTTTATCAATGTGTTCTGACTAAACGTTCAAATGAGATCATTTTGTAGCAATACATTTTGCTAAAACGGGAAACACTGAATGTGAAATTCGTATAATTGCAGGTTTGTTATCGAAGTGGTTAATTGCTGTGGTATATCATGAAAGTTGCACAAGTTCGTCCTAATAGCTTACTCATATAATTTCCTTTATTTTATCAACAAACAAATAAAATGCAAATATACCAGCGTGTATTTTGATTATTTGTATTCAATTCAATTCAGCATTTATTTCCAATTCATTAAAAATACAGGTTGATATCATGATCATGTACAGACAAAGAGACAATAAAAAATGTTGTATTTGAAGATTTTGTGGCCCAGAAAAACATAAACATAATATTCAGATGAGAAAATATGCATATGTACATTCAATATTCAATTCAATTCAGCATTTAGGCATATTTAATGTTCTATATAAAAATTATGTTCTATCAAGATAGCGTTGACTTTTCTTATAAGTATTAAGTTTTTATCTTAAAAATTACGGAACAGTTTGTTTATTGATTCATAAAAGAACTTTGACACGGGAAAGGTCATTATAATGCTCATCATGATTATAACATACAAACATAAATCTCCAAATGCCTTGAAGAGTTTGGTATTAAAAAATACACTAATGATTTTATTCTTACTGTAATACATTTTTGAACAATTGTTGCTTCGTAGAATATGCAGAGAATGAAAAAAAATGTTCGATAAATGTTATTTCATCATATCTTTGAAATTTCATTTAGTAAACAATGTAGATAATATAGTTGGGTCTTTTTTATCTAAATTTTGAAAGTCGTAACTAAACGACGAGTCAATGTAGTGACTTAATTGTCTATTTTAATTAATATAAATAAGGAAATAACGAATTCATATTTTCCCATTATAAGGTAGAACCCTATATTGGTGTATCATCTTCACCTAAGCCTTTATACCATTATCACAGAGGATTAAAATACTACTTTCATATTTTTTTATAACGCTTTGAAGACAATACTTTGACATGATCATAATATTGTAAATTAATATTGATAATTTGATCAATATATTTATCAACATTTATCCTTTAATATCATTGGAGAAGTGGTTCCATTTCAGTGACTGTCTGGCAATTTGATTTGGTATTCCTTGGTATTCCTGGCATATTCATATAATTGCGGGAATAATACCATTGATATAATAGGAATATGAATGAAAAACTTATCTAGAATAGAAAATGCCAATATTATAAGTCACTGTGTAACAAAACATACTTTTACAAATTTCGTGTTATTTTTATTTCATTTCTTATTGTAATACGTTGCTAATTCAATTTCATGATCGTGTTCATGATCTGTGAGGTTAAAAACAAAACATCGTCATAGACAAAATAATAATAGTAATAAAATACAGTAGGTATATGCCCGTATCATACCAAAACAGTTCAGTGGCAATATTATATTGATGAATGCTAAACAAGTCATAGGGAAATGATAAATAAGTCATAGAGATTAGTATACATCTCTATGGTTATAATACTTGAAGACGTTTCATGTAAAATTTCTTGAAAAAAAACCCTCACATATTTTTGTAGGGTTATGTGCCTTTCAGTCAGCGGTGGATCCAGGGCCACATCCGGCCTGTGCCCCCCCCCCCCCTTGAGAACCATAAAATATCCTGTTAGGGGTAGTGTCGTGCATACGCAAATAAGGACATTTTGTGTTTGTTTCGTGTTTTTTTTTTTGCTCGTCAATTTTTTTCCCTGGAAGAAAAGGACCCTTTTTTGAGGAGCGGGGTCTAATTTTTTTCTGTACCAAAAATACCCTATGGGAAAATCCAGGATCCGCCCCTGCTTTCAGTGTATTACATTAATTTTTTTTTGTGATGTTTTTCGTTTGAATTTGATCGAAATGTATCCATCAATTGGTGTTACCTACATATTCCTAAATGGTATATAACACTGGACAATCTACCGTAGCATTCATTAATTTAATCATCCATATCGATTGTTTTTATTTTCTCATTGTTTAAAATGTTGTTTAATTAGGGTTGAATAACCTTGCGAAATATTTTTAAATGATTCGATAAGATTTAGTATTTTGCATTGGACAAAAATGATAAAGCAGTTGAACGAATTATCACTTTAATGGATAATTTAGAGTGAACAACGATTCCACTTTTCCGGAGGTTTCTTGTATAACAAGTTAACAATATGATAAAGTGATTGAGAAGGTAAATACTATATACATCAATCTTCATTATTTTTAGCGATGATATTTTATGCATTTCACCTGTATAAAGTACGATGCGATTGAGAAGGTACGAGACTAGATATTTTACTTCATTATATATATAGGCAATATACTATTATTTCAAGTGGGGATGTTAGCCCGCCCGGTCTCGCGCGCCAGAGAGAGCCCTTGACGCGCACTACTTTTATCGTTGGCCGTTTAGTGCTTTATAAACAAATACTTCAAAGTTATGAATGAGACCCATGTTGAGTGGACAATTTCCGAAACCAGAGGAGGCAACTAATTTCTAACAATTTCAACCCGAAAAGGGCACTTACGTGATAATATCACCTGTCATTAAAGGCTCGACATAGAATGGGGCTTATAAACTAATTATGTAGACATTATGATCAAAAGAATACCACTTGATATCAAGAGTTTAACGTGTAAATTCGATTCAAGTTGGGAAATATATGTGATCGTATAGAGCAATTGAAAATGCCATTCTTGTATCATGCACGATTGTACATGCTATTTTGAGATATTTTAAGTCACCAATTTATATCATAAATATTAGTCAGTCATTATATTTTGTTGTCACTGGCCCACTAAAAGATCCTGATAAATATTCTTTCTGTGCTAGTTGGGTATAGTAGTATTATTCTTTTACCCGCAATAAAGGTATAGGAGTATCTTAATCATGTTCTTTCCTAGGCATTTTCAAGATTTTAACTTCAAATAGTGTTCCCCCAACAAGTGCATTTCTACTATTTATTCTCATTCATGATTTTAAAAACGAACAAGTAAATGTATATACAGTTATTATGTACTTTGTTTTCTTATTGTTGTTATTTCTTTGTATTTTGTTTAATGCTATTTCAACTATTTATTTAAAAAAATGATTTTCAAATATTAGGCATATATATTGATTTTATGAAATGTAGAAAATGCCAGAAATAAAGCAAAATCAAAGCAAAATCTAATAAGACAATATCGCTTCAAAGCAAATACTGCGCCTGTTACCTCCGTGATATTAGGCTTTTAAAAAGTGCCTTTATTTTTATAACAGATTTAAAAATATATATGTTTAGTCATAAAACTAGCAACCAAAATATGCGATCAATCACTAGTATAGATGAGGGGCTTGGGGCCCGTTGCATAAAACTTTTTACCCGAGAAAACTCAGGTTGTTTTTACCGGAGTTAAAGTCAATGGCAGAAATCAGACTAACTTTAGTTTTCAGTTTTTACCAGAGTTTTCTCAGGTAAAAAGTTTTATGCAACAGGCCACAGGAGGGGTACTGCCCCCGCCAAAAAAAAAGACCAAGGGGAAGGTGAAAAGGGGGAAAAGGGAAAAGAAACAAGTTTAAATATGATTTTACTTTTTGAGTATCATGTCGAAATTAATGTTCGCTCTAGCTCTCGCGTCTTTTTAGAAAGATTTGCCCAATAATACGTCATGATTGTGCCCCTCAGATTTTTTGACCCAGTATACCACCATGACCACTGTGATCAATGGTTGATATAAGAAAAGGGGATCCTGGACCCTGTATTACAAAGAGTTGTGATTGATCCGATCAACCACATCTATGGAAAGCCAGCAACGTCAACATCTAAAATACATGTTTTTCAAAATATTTTCTATAGAAATGACGTATATTCATACATTCACTGTTTTCTTGACAATTCAGTATGCTTCTCTTTGTTTTCAAAGGACATTGAGCAAATGTCCAAAATAAAAAAATATGACATTGATGGATTTCCTTACACTTGAGATTGATCAGATCAATCATAACTCTTTGTAAGATGGGGCCCAGAAACTGTTCAATTAAGAACCACTATAAAATTCAATTCATATCTTCAACGGATAGCTGATACGTCATTAATAGCCTACCCTTATCTATCAATTCAAATAGTCATATATTATTGGAAGTCTGAAATGGGAAAGAGAGTTTGTGTGGGTAGCCTGGGTTATTTCGCTCTCGACGTTTTAAACTCTACAATGATAAGTCATTCCAAACATGGGTGGTCGTCAACGCTCATCGAATAACTTTAAAGACCCAGTGGTGTAGTTCAAATTCACATTTTTTCAATTTCTTTTCATTAATTTGCCAGTTATTTTGATGCTTTTGGCGGGTTTAGATTATGGGTCCTTTTTTTAAAACAAAATTGTGATGAATAAAATCAGAGCTCCGTAGCACTATATTTAGAATCAATATGTGAATGCAAATGACCAATCAAGATCACCGTTACATACGCTCTTTGTTCAAAGACTGACCAAAAACCAATCAGAGTGTTTTTTTTCTTCTTATCTGCAGTTCATCACAAACTTTTAAGTTATGGGGCACAGGATCGCTAATCGATGGTTTAGCAAAACAGCGAGACATCGTTTACGAACAAACGATCATTACACGCGATAACGAGGATTAACATGTTATTTTGTCTACGACAACACGGTGTCGTAGACAAAATGGTGGGATGCGCTCGCACACCATAACTCTATGTCGCACACTCATCGTAACACGCGCATACACCCTCGCGCACACAGTCATATGCAACATTTATATAGCGATTAATGCAAATATTTATAAGCGCTGCATACTATTTCCCCGGCTTTAGCACGGCTATCCTGATCGGACGCTCAAGCATTCAATAAATTATTTCCTACCGGGTACCTATTTACTACACCTGGGTGAAGAGTGGCAGATTAACGCCTTGTAGATTAACGCCTTGTCGAAAGACACGAGTGCTGTGGTGGTATTTGAACCCCGGAACTTGTGGTTCAAAGTCCGGAGACTTATCCACTGAGCCACAACAATATCCTGTCGTATACCCACCTACCCACACACACCTAGCCACCCTCACACACTCCCACCTGTAGAGAGTAGTGGTGTATAGAGATGAAAAAGCCATTGCGCATTTTATCCTAAATGATTTATCGCGTGGTTTATATTTACTGATTGAATAATGTCCATATTAATGGATAATAGATGATTACTTTTCAATTCAACATCTGTTTTGGCAGAACTTTTTAGCAAGTATCAATACGATTGTCATTTGTCATGAGTTTTTCCTAGTTTATCCTTAGTCAAAGTTATAAGTAGTGTTCTTTTATGCATGTCTTTAAAGAGTATGTCTACACACATATAGGACTATACTCGCATTGGGAAATCAGCCTATAAAACTGTTTCTATTTAGTACGATAACAAGTAGAATTACATTAATGTCATTTGTAAAAGTTGCCTTATAATCCCTATATATTGCTTTATGATTTATTGCTCTTATAGAGCAGTGGTTAACGATATAATTGCTTTAAGAACCAGGCATTTAGCGAGAAAATTATCAATAATCAATTTTTTAAAATCTATTGAACGTCTTGCAATGAATCCGTTAATAAGGTCAACGGGAACAGTGGAGCGTTGTGGCCCAGTGGATTAGTCGCAGGACTTTTAAACAGAGGGTCGTTGGTTCGAATCCCAGCCATGGCGTAAATTCCTTAGACAAGAAAATTATCCACATTGTGCTGCACTCAACCCAGGTGAGATGAATGGGTGCCCGGTAGGATTTAATCCTTGAATGCTTTTAGCGCCTAAATGGCGGCTCAGCTACAGCCGGGGTAATAATACCAAGGTTCAAAGCGCAGTTGAGTATATGCACATAGTAACTGCGCTATATAATTGGACATATCATTTTTATTCAAATAATGGTGAAGTAGTGACAATTATTGGAATAGATGTCATGAGTAACGATTGATGCTCACAAATAAGATGATGTCTGTATTTATCGATGAATCCTTTTTTTCATCAATGATCAATGACACTGTCTTTCCTATTTCATTACACGATTAGTATATTCGAATTCACCGACCTTTCATATGTTGACGTGTACCCGGTAAATTGACGTCATCGAACCCAGTGATTAAAAAAAAATCATTTTGGCGATTTATATATTTAAAAAAAAAAGAATATTTGAAAATCCTTAGTATTTTTGTATCTTGCCTGTTATCTATCATGAACTGGGCATTATGGCATGGGCCTGTAATCCAAGCTACGTAGGGAAGTTACAAATTGAAGCAGAGGTTCGAGCCCTGGTCACGTCTTTCGGATGATGACGTTAAAGGTCGGTCCCAGACGTAAATAATCATATCTGATTGATACACGTCCGGAAAACTAAAATACGCACACACACCCTCCCCCTCACAAACACACACACGCATCTTTTGACCAATGTATGATGTGTCCCGATGCGTGATTATAGTCTCATCGGGAAAATTGTCTCCCCCGCCCCCTCACATCCGTCATGCTATTTCAAAAGTGCCATAAGACATGGGAAGCCTTTAACACTCACCTCTATCCAAACTTCGTTACACTGACATGTGTCATTATCCAGACCCTTTCACATATTCTTTCATCTAGTCCAATCTCCCTGGCAGTGTTCATGATGATGGCAGTCGGTCGCCCGTGATATCGAACATGCCTCGTCTTTTGATCTTTCACTAAAAACATTAGATTTTTAAGAAAATTATAAACAATGAAGGGGTTATATACCCAGTTCTTGTATGTCCGCGGACTGTCAATTTTAGAAAGTCATTTGGAAAAATTTACAAGCGAAGTTTCATCAATTTTTATTACAAAATGTTGGGAAATATTATAAAGAACAAAATAGAAGATGATTAAAACTATTGATTTCATATTTTTAGTGTAGATCTAGATCTAATCCAAAGACAAAAAAAGAAGGCTTCAAAAATATAAAGTGTCCGGACACCCGACCCCCATCCCTGGATGATGTCACGGAAATAGGGGAGATCTTTAGATAATAATAATAATAAAAATAATAACAATAATAATAATCGCTAGAGGGTATTCATTTGTCCCGCAATCTACTATGGTCAACAAGGAAATTCGTGATCAATCTCGCAAAAAGTGTCCACTAGCTTACAAGTTCACGAGCTTTCGAGTGCCGCTGCAACTCTTTATCAATAATGTAGGGTTTTTGTATAGCGGCACACGTATCTACCTTATTTTCTCAAATCAACTAATGTAACAAATATAAATGAATAGAATTAGATATGATCACAAAGCATGCGCTATTCCATCACACATGGAGGACGTCCATATCTTCCATAAATACAAATAAAAAAGTTTGCAATTATGGCCAGCTGTAAACATGGTAAAGCTCGTTTGGTGAGTAGCATGACAATGTTAATAGTTTGATAGGTTGTTTGGTAAGTTTATAAGAAGAATTATTTCATATTCTTCAGCAATGTGTTTACTTTGTGCTCTTGTATGACTGATGACTGCATTGTATGTTTTACTAATTTCCGGTAAATTTTCATAACAAATGCGACTTGTATTAATAAAATAAACCTTGTGTTCACTTCTTCGTCATTTCAAAGCAATCAAGTTTTGATTTTTAGTCTGATTTTCAATAATGCAAACAGAAAACGCCCAGAGAGTTAACATTTTTTTTATACCTTTTTTCATTTTGTTTGGTTTGGTTTGAAAGTTAATATGGTTAAATTGTGCCAAGATAAATTACGCTGTTTTTATTGGCTGCGTTTTGAATATCAATATCACTAAAAGATTTGATAGTTTTTTGTCCATTTTAAAAACCAATATGGCGTCCAAGCATATCAGTGATATAAGCTACATACTTCAATGTTACACATAAATTCGTGATAGCTTTAATTGGTAACTGTCTAGTTTTACTTAATCTTTCGCTCTAATACAGAATTTTCCGAAAGCATGAAGACATGAACATGATAGTAAGATATTCGTACGATATAAATACTGTATGAGTGCCTTTTTAGATATAAAGCACGTATTTTGGGCTGCATGATTTGGCTATGTCAATGCGTATTGCACGATGCGCCTAAAGCCTATGAATTTCCCATAAGCTTATGTTCAAACTAATTACTGAGTAATAGTATTGCACGGTCTAATGGCCGTGCAATACAATGATCTCCAAAGATGTAAAGAGAATATTAGTATTTCATTATTTTTGGAATGGTTTTCTTGAAGAGATACACCTGGGCCCCGTCTTACAAGGAGTTACGATCGATCCGATCAACCACAATTATATGAACGGCCAGTAACGTCAACATCTAAAATGCAAATTTGTTCAAAATATTTTCTAGATAATCATGATAATTATGATGTACATTCATACATTCGTCTTTCTATTGAAGATTCACGGTGATTCCCTTTGTTTTAAGGAGATTCTGCGAATTCCCTTTAGCAAACATTATGACACTGATGGATTTTCCCAAAGAGTTGCGATTGATCCAATCAATCGCAACTCTTTGTGAAAACGGGGCCCAGAAGTATTCCACTCCTTAGGGCCAATGTTGCACTCAAAAACGATTCGTGCAATATTATGTACCCACGTCACGGGGTAGAGCTATAGGGAGGGGGCGTAGCGTCATGGACCCCAAAAGTCTCACCAACAAGAACAAAAAAATATTAAAAAAATGAAAAGTAACAAGAATGCATGACATGTAATATTATTATCTAAATTTATGTCAAAATCTATTACAAAATCATATTTTTGTATTTAAAAAGTCCATATTTTTACTCATTACGTCACCATTAACTCGTGTTTTTCGATTTTTAATTTGTTTGTTTCGGTTTTTTTTAATGTATATAGGATGACTTTATAAACGGCATCAGCTGACCATGACTGTCCTTTCAAATGAGAGTTACCACCTCTCAATGAATTTTTCTTTGAACATTCCTATTAAAAGAATGCATGACATGTTATAAATATCGTATCAGTTATGAAGAAAAGGAACCCCTCGGCCTCATAAAAACTGTACCCAAACCTAACTAAGTCATTTAGTCTCGCTTAATTACCATAACGACCGAGATAAAACAATGAATTTATGGTGCTTATATGGGTTTAGATCATCCATTATTATCAATAGAGACGAGTGTGCTATAGCGGATAGCGTACTTATATGTGGAAGGGGTTTGGGGCTTGAGATTAATTATTCATAATGTATTTGCAACATAAGTGTTATTAGGTTCCCTTGAATAACTTGTTAAATTTGACTTTAAACATACACGAAATCTATGAAAATGTATTGAAAATGCTGGTTTTATTTCAAAATTAATAGTGCCAAGTGCCAACACTCAGCCTCATTGACTTTATCTTTCCAACGTTCAAGTTCGTATGGCTGAAAAAATCATAATGAGCAAATACTAACGCTAGCAAAACATTTCATGCATTTTTGTCCGAGCTTTGCTCTGTCTTCAGTATTTGCTTGGCAATTAAATGCCTAAATTTTTGTGTTCAATGCGTATAGGTTTTTGTTTGCTGCTAAGTTTGTTAATGTTTCGTTTTACATTCAAATCCTAATGTGAATTTTAATGCCGTAACATTCTGTACATACGTTATGCATTTTGTAAATATGTTTATTGTTATTCAGGGCCCCATGGAAGACCACTACTTATTGGTGAATGGGCTACCCTGTCAAAATATCAGAAATAAATAAATAAATAAATAAATAGGTAATATTCATCCATCCATCAGAAATACACGTATATATCAGCATGATGCTACGCATTTCTGTGCTTAAGGGGAAAGTTCACCCTGACGAAGAGTTTTTTTTTAATACAAGGAAAAATAATTAAAAAAATATATTGAAGGTTTCAGGAAAATCTATTAAAGATTGAGAAAGTTATTAGAACTTTAAGTTCTTTATTTGTCTCGTGATGTACGAGCAGCTGCCCCATAATTTATGTCATATAAAATATATTAATTTCATATATTTAATGGTTCACGATGACTAAAATTTCTTCTTTTAGGAGCTGGTATGAACAAATAATTTGTCTCTTTTGATATACTGAAGAAACAATAATTTTATTTTCATTTTTTTTGGGGGAAAATGACATTTTTTAAATTCACGATACATGGGAAGCTGCTCACATATGACGTCACAAATAAAATAAATATATTAACTTTTTAAATATTTGATGGATTTTCCTCAAACCATCACCAATATTTTTTTTAGTGTTTTTCTGCTATTTTACAATAAACTTCTTGTCAGGGTGAACTTCCCCTTGCGCGCGCATTTCAATGTGCTTACCCCCGGCAAAATCTTGCAAGTACAGTGATTAGCATTTTATGCTTTCGGCCTATCAGGTCAGTCATTTGGTGGATATATTGAAGTTCATGTTAGTTCCAATTCAGGGTTAAAAGCATCGCCAAAAGTGTGAAAACTAAACAAGCCAGTTTGCTTGATGGACCTACCAAATGGTATGGTGTTACATGGTTTAATCTGTACAAACATTGTATGGGATCTAGGCCTTTAGGAAGGATCTACATATCCCGCCTTACGGCTTGATAAACATACTGTCTTATTAGGAAGTTCATCCTCCTCGGGAACAGTGTAAATAAAAAGGTGCATACTTGCAGAGAGAGTTCCCAAGACCTGGATTACACAAAAATATATGAGGCATATGCAATAAGTTTAATAAGTCCGAGCGATGAATTCATAATTAGTCATTACCCATGTACACATGATGTACAGACGAGAAGCATTTGTTTCTTTGTCGCGCTTTATATATCGATAAGTAATTTCAGTTGAAATGATTTTGGGTTCATATATATAGAGAGATTATTTAACGCGTGTAATGCTTTATTAAGTACAATCTAATTCATTTTGCCTCCGACGAAGATTCTGCTAGGATCGAAAGCTTAGGCCCCTTTTTGACTTTCTAATTTTAATTATGCACGGGTGCAAGAGATAAACGTTTTGGTGTTCAAAGCTCATCGAATTTCGTATTTACTTGCAAAAATTGAAGTCATTTTAATCGTTATATGTGAAATTCATTGTTATTTTACTCTCAATTCAAAGTAGGTGTATCAATATGTTATCACTATTAATGATCAAATCTATAAGCGTCTTAACAATGCCCACGGATTAGCTCAAGCACATAACGTGTAGTGGTAGCTACTTGTAAAAACGAGGAAGACATTTTCCTTCTACTCCTGGTAAAAACTCTTAAATACAGTGGTCTTGATTATGTCCATTATTTACACTAACTTAATTGGGCACTTAGCTATGAAAGCTAGCTAGACCACGAACGTGAAATTCTTCGTAAACATCAGCACAGGCTGTAGACTCAATGTTAAATTATATGCCTTTCCCCTTGCAGTTGTCTGTGCAAATTTAGGGGCCGACTTGTGGATACGGTTTAATATTTCTTCATTATTTCTGGGGGTTCAGAGTAAGCCAAGCGAGCGAGCAAAAATCGAGTATCTTTTATTGAAAAAATGTAATAGATAGAGCGTGTAAGAATAAAGAATTAATGAGAAGTTTAAGGAAAGTCGATGAAAACATTAATTAATAAAAAAAAACAGTGATGGAAAGAAAAATGTACCACTTCTGTGATTTTGGGGTAGCAGGCATCAGCCCCAAATGCCCAATTCAGTATATTTACTATGTCAGCGCGCTTTCTGTTAAGGACTGATACAAAATAAAACAAAACCATGAAGACAATGCATGATTAATTAGTTCAAATTTCAAAATCAAGTTTATTCATTTCCAACGAAAAAAAATATATATATGATACAAAATCATTACATATATGATATGTAATTACATTCGATTCGATATTATACACGTTATAACTGAAATTTTACCTATAAAGACCAAAACATACAAACATGAATTATTTTTTTTAATCATCCCATGGGTTCAATCACCAATATAGATTTAAAAATGGGCAGAGACGGGGTGAATACCCCCACCCCCCCCCCCCACACACACAACACACACACACACTCATCCTCTCACACGCATTTGATTTTCAACTAGTGATTACAAAAAAAGAAAGAAAAGGGGATAGGAAAAAAGAGAAAGGGAAGAAAAATGAAGATGAGTATAAAAGAGGACATCTATGACGTATAACAAATTTGTAGAAATGTGACATCACCCCACCTCTCCCCCATCAATATATCCGGGTATCGCCCCTGTATATGGGGGTGGTGTGATAGGATAGTCTCTTCCTCATCAGACAAAAATATGGCTGTGAATCAAAAGTAAAATGAGATAAACCGCGAAATAATATCAATTACTTCGCAATATGTGTAATTGAACTACACATGCATGTACAGTCTTGATGGCGATTATATGCATTGAAATTAACGTTATTGTTGTTGCTTTTTTACTGTACATAAGAAATAAGAGCAAAGGGGCGGCGTCGGGGTTTTTTGATCGGGGTGGGGGCAATCTAAACGTGACGTCATATTTTTTTAAATAAATATTGGATTGTAGAATTACACTGCCTTTTTTGGGGTTCCACATTTTCCATATTTTCTCCTCTTTCCCCTTTTTACTACTTGAATTCATGGAGGCTGTCGCCCCTGCCCCCGTGCTACCGCCATGATTACAGGTTTTGGATTTCTTAAAGGTGGACAAGTCTTAAAATTTATAAATATATAACTTTTGATATAGCAATTATATTATATTGCAAAGTTAGATATTTGCCTCGGCCTTATTACGATGTCCATTTCACCTTTGTCATGTTTGTTGTAAAACAGGAATATATCCAATGTTCATTCTGAAAACAATCTTTCACCATTTAATTACCTTATAGGTGCACTAAATAGAATTCTACTCTAAATGATTAATAGAATATTCTGGTCAACATGAATAAATCCCATTCATTTAAGTCACAAGATATTGTATTTTTAAAATTTATTTCTTTTATAAAAATTCCGCCCAAGTGTCCCTCCTATATATATTTAGCTAATCTGAATATTTTCTTTTTGAATGTATTTTATGCCTATATACCACTTGGTATCATCATGTGTAGTAAGAATATATTACTCCTTTTTGGTAGGTATAATACTGCATTAACGAAATGCTGTATTTTTTTAATGCATGAAAAATGGCATATTGTCTTTATATAAAAATTCATTAATATGATGTCCACAAATGAATTATCAAAAAAATGCATGTATCAAATTTTTATGGCACCATTCCATTTTTGTATTTGAAGATTTTGTGGCCCAGAAAAACATAAACATATTTATTCAGATGAGAAAATATGCATATGTACATTACAAACATTGCTATTTCCGCTTTCATTATTATTGTTATTACTATCGTTATTCTATTTTATGTTTGTTAGTTGTCTCGCCTGGAGATGGTTTTCTTATATCCTTGTGATAAAGTGATGGCGATCTTTGTTATTTCTAGGGAGGTGCTGCGAATAATCTTGGCATGTATTCGTGTTCCTTCTCTGTTGCAAGAACGAATTGAAAAATAATATCGATATGATATGTGAGGCTTGACTTTGTAATCAGTTGTATCGTAATTGTCGGGGGAATTCGACATTGACAATGGTTGTTTTTGTTTAGTCATACTGTACGTGAGCTATCATCGCTAAACTTATTTCTAATTAGCTAAAATTGCTGACATGTGTAGGAAAGTTTAAAAGGAAGTTTAGGAAAGCATACACATGAACAAACAGCACATTTTACCCCCCCCCCGTCAACCCCTCTCCCTTATACGCACCCCACCCTCTTCTCCACCACCAATCATTTCTTCTGACAATTAGTTTACTCCCCTCACTCCTTTATGATTTTGACATTATTTATACCAAAAAAGCGCAGTTATAAAGAGGTAATTGAAATTACTGATTAAAACACTTTTTACGATCGGCTATAAGCTTACACTGGCAGATAGGAGCTATGTTTATTTCTAAATTTGTGAACAAAATAGCGAGATATCTTTTTAATAATCAATTTATTGCTTCATTGAACCACCGATCCTTCGGCATACTTGCCATAATTATATGCCTATGGTGTAGTGACGAACTCGCTTATGCCACTTGCTTTAAAGGTATTGTTTAACTTTGTGAGCAGCCGATTAAAAAAATTCTCAAACCAAGATGAAACATGTGTACAAGTGTATGTATTAGAACTAATAAACCCTGAAAACATCCATTATTGAGAATGAAAAGCTAAAACTACAAGGCAAACCCCGATTTTGTATATAGGCGTCTTATAGACGCCTAAATAGTACACATAAGTGTATGGGATGAAATTAAGATGGTGTTTTCGGTCACTTTATATTTCAATTTTTGAAGCACTAAATAATTATTTTCGAACGCAATTTTTTCTGGGCTTCATTTTTGTAACATATCACAGACACAGGTGACAAGTGTGACCTTCTAGCTCAGATTTGTTTAAAGTCAAACCAATGTTAACCAATCACTTTAATACGATTTATGTTTCTTATGTATATAGTATTACAGTTTACTCATCTTTCTAATATTGAGTTGAGCGTTATAATATCCTGTATTATCATGTTTCGTGTTATCGCACGCGCGGGATCTCAACAAATCACGGTTGTGTGCCACAATAGGGTGAATATAAGGACACTTTCGATTTCACATGTTATTTAATCAGTCTTTATCAGGAAGTTATTGCCCCGATTGAAGCTTCCTTCACAAAATAATAATCCTTCCTTCTCTCGATCATTCCCCCATCACTCCATCTGTCTCTCTGTAATGTTCATTTCTGTTTTATTTGGATTTCCAGTTTGTGGAACTTTCATAATTCATATGCTTCGTAGTAACACGCTATCTTTGATTATGGACTCGTCACTTGGCTAATATATAATAAATATTATATATTTTTTATAAAACGCCTTGTATCCCCTGGAAAAAGGCGCAATATGAAAAATATATAATATTTATTTTATATTAGCCAAGTGACGAGTCCATAATCAAATCCACATCCCTATGATTTTGACGATGTTCGTGATCTAATCGATAAGATTAATGATTTTTCTCTGTTACATCTTCAAAATTATTTACCTTAAAGTTAAACTATACATAAGAATGGTAAAGATTAGAAGACAGCTATAAAGCTTACAGATTGAAGATCTCGTGTACCTCACTTGCCCACGAGTGTAATTTTAGAGTTGATGCTAGACTCTCAGATAAATACATCGCAGTAAAAACTTCTTGCACAAAGCAACACTTTTTATTTGAAAGTAAAATGTAAAATATGTGCATGAAAAACAAAAACAAAAAGGTCAAAATCGGTATTTGGAGGCCATTTTGAAAATATGCTTATTCATATGCAAATAAAGCATTCATACGATCAAACTGTAAACTCTATGAAATCGTATCAGTAGATATATATTCTACTTCGAATAGGTAACAAATGTATTTTGGCGGCCATCTTCGATTTATGCTGATATGAACGCTTTCCCCTATTTTTGATTTTTGGGGGGACTTTTAGTATGGTCTACTGTGGACCTTAAAGAAATGCACTGCATTGAAATAAATTATGTTGCATTTTGTTCCAAGTAAACAGTTATAATGACTAGACTGGACTGGACAGGATCACGATGATTGGATAGTGACGATGCCAAAACTTTGAAAATAATACATGTACGTTTTCGGAAATGATACATACCATTCCCATACCAAGGTGTCACGATTGCTATCAACTTGTAAATGATTTTTCTTATAAATTCTGAGGATTTCCACACATATTCAGTGCTTTAATTCTAATTTAATGTTTTAATGCTTTAATTTGGAAAGTTTTCACTAAAACCTGCATAGCTTTAAAAATATATTAGAAAATAAATAAAGTTCTTCCGAGCTAGAATGTTTTATATCTGAACATATTATATATATAGTATATAATGCAATTGTATATTTTCGTTTCTGCAAATATCTTGTAAGTGATTTTTTAGATATACCCCTTGAATAAAACGGGTTTTTACAGGCAATAATGGGGGAGTTTTCGCTGCAGCTATATGCGGACGCTTTCTAGAACGTAGAGAATCTATTGTCAAATGCATTTTATGACAATGAAGTCTTTGTCGATGATCGGTGACTTGAAACAGCAGTCACGTCCGTGACTCTATCTATCTTCCCTTTTCTCCTTCCTTTTCTTTCCCCTTTTCCCCCTTTTCACGACTTCAAAAATCAAAGGGGAGGGCCGCCCCCTGCCTTCTCCCTATATAACCCCGCTCCAATCGGAAGTTATCGGTATATTACCGAGGAAAAGGCGAGACTGTCGAACGCCTAATCAAAATCGGGTAATAAACTTTAAGGTAATGACTCCGTGCAGTCACCTACCATGCATAGACTTTGAACAGGAAGATCCTCTCCCAGTCAAACTCTCTTCCCTTATCAATGTCATGCTTATGTTTAATTCCCATCACAAACGTGTGAGAAAAAAAAATGAAAGTCTACCAATTTTTGACGATTACAAATATTTGCATAATCTCCTTTTCTTTTTTTTTCTTAGCCTAGCCCTGTTTTTCGTTCACCTCAATTTCGATGTAAAAAGTCGGTCACAAATTCAAAAGATTTGAAATGTCAAAAGAGCCTGTAATTTTTGTACAATGATGTGGACAATACGGGGATAATAAACCATTTCCTCTGTATGATAAAAAATATATTTGAGAGAAAATGTATTCTAAAGAACAGATGGAGGACATTTTCAACGAAGGTAATTATTTCATACCCCCTTTCGAGTCTAACCATTGACGATATCATCAGCTCATATCTGTTGGAGTTATGAATTGATATGAAGTCCCCCATTCATATGGATCGAATAGTTAGTGTCCCTGTGTAAGTTGTATGAGGAGGAAAACTTAATATGGGGTGACTTCAGCAACATTTTAGTTATTTATTCATTTGATATCATTTTTCTTTACGAAGCTATATACCTTTCAATCATAGCTTCTTCAAGTAAAACACATCCATGATTTGTTTTGATGTTCATTCATTGATATAATCGCCATGCGTGTACAGTATTATGATCAATTTTAAATTTATACGACATAGTAAAATAGGGATGTCAGAGAGAGAGAGAGAGAGAGCAAGAGAGGGGGGAAGAGAGAGCATAATCGTATGGATTTTATTACGAGTGGATTCTGATTATTACCTCTGCCAATAAAATGGAAGCAGAAGCTGCTCCTCGAGCTGCTCACACAAATTCGGTATATGTTGCAGTTCTGTTTCTGATGTGCATGTATAAAGGCGACCGCACACCTTACGATTGGTCTGCGACCCGATTTCAGAATAAAATGTAGTAGAATTTGATGCTAATATTGAGACTTGGAATATCTGACTATGTAATGTTCTAAATCATCGTACGAATACCTATGTTCAAATCTGTGACTATGCTATCATCCTTCTTAGAATAAAAGCGAATTTAATATCTAGTCGTAATGACGTCATATATAGCAGTCGTACGATTGGCTACGATTTGAAACTAATTTGGCCTTTACTCCAAAATAAAAGCTTGCAATCTTTCAAAATGGTTATATTAGTATTCTTTCAATTAATTTTAACCTCAAATAAAATGATATGTTTCATTCACATTTTCAGAAAATGAGCAAAAGTCTATTTGTTCCAAAATCGGATCGCGAACAGTCGTAAGGTGTGCGATGGCCTTAAGCCCCTTTCACAATTGACGTACGACCTGTTTACGACCACCTGCAACAATTTTTTCTTGTTGTTGCGCGATCGATCCCTTGGTGTCTTGCGAGCACTCGCAGTCGTTGTAGACGATCGCACAAACTCGAGGTGGTCGGAGGTGATCGTGAGTGGTCGCATCTGAACTTTGAACATGTTCAAAATCCAAACGCGATCAAATACGATTGATTCACTCGCAACAAGTCGTACCATCGGTCGGGCGACCATCGTGTTAGTGTTGTTCAACGTTGTACGACTTGGTGCGAGAGGTGGCACAACTAAGTATAGTCGCATTTAGTCGACTGGAGGTCGTACAACACTTGCACATGTGCTGGAGACCTACAGAGACCAGTCTTGCGACTGGGTGCGATAATATAAGACTGTTGCAAGATCGATCGAAATTATGGCCTACAACATTCCACTACCGTTGCATTCGCTTGTATGCGACTGTTCAGCCCCTTTCACAATTGACGTCCGACCAGTTTACGACCGCCTGCAACAGTTTTTTCTTGTTGTTGCACGATCGATCTCTTGGTGTCTTGCGAGCACTCGCAGTCGTTGTAGACGGTCGCACGAACTCGAGGTGGTCGTGACTGGTCACATCTGAACTTTGAACATGTTCAAAATCCGAACGCGATCAAATACGATCGATTCACTCGCATCAGGCCGTACCCGGGGTCGTACCATCGCTCGGGCGATCATCGTGCGAGTGTTGTTCAACGTTGTACGACTTGGTGCGAGAGGTGGCACAACTAAGTAGTCGCATTTACTTGACTGGAGGTCGTACAACACTTGCACATGTGCAAGCGACCTACATGTACATAGACCTGTCTTGCGACTGGTTGCGATAATAATATGGGCCATAAGACTGTTGCAAGACCGATCGCAACGGCTTACAACATTGCACTACCGTTTCATTCGCATGTATGCGACCGTTCCACTCGCAATCCCTCGTGCAACACTCGCATGTGATCGCACGAGCACAATAAGAGCATATGCGACTTACTCGTGCAACGGGGTTTACTGGTTGTTTTTGTTGTACGACAGCTGTTGCAACTGTGAAAGCCTCTGTGCGATCTTATGAGATGACTAGCGATTGATGCCTGTTGCAGCCTGTCGCACGACCAAAAGGTCGCAAATGGTCGTACGTCAATTGTGAAAGGGGCTTTAATTGGTCACTTTCCCATAAAAAGTTGGATTCACGCGGGGTGTAACCTTATGAAAATAGGTAATTAGAGGAATTATCATAACTGGAAATGATATCATTGCCAAGTTTTCATGTCACGTGTCGCTAATCAAATATTGTAACATTATACCTGCTATATACATTCCAGGATGCAATATGAATGTTAACTTTCATTAGCGTGCAATTGTATGCCTTTAAAGGAAGTCGCCCGAAATGATAGTAACGACCAAGGTTACATTCTACGTCGTTTTGGTAAAAGTTATTTTTTTCAACGACAAGATACAGAAAGGGTTGAGTTAAAATGCATGTTTTTGATTGGTTTATAATCAAATTGAGTTTAACTTTGGAGTTACATTTGATCACATCTCTTTGTGCAACAGGCCAGTGGCGCTCAACTCAAATCCTTTCTAACTTTATATGTAAAATAATAAAAAATAGAAAAAAAAACATACGCCATCCAGGGGTGGAGCCAGGGTGTGGGGCGTGAAAAAATCCTGATTGTTGCATTTTATTTTTCTCATTTTTTTTTCTCAGACGTGTATTGGAGTATTTAGACGACCAACCCAGACGTCCAAACTCTTTTATTTCCCTTTTCTCCCCCTTCTCCTTTTTTTCCTCCGTTTTTTCCACTAGAAAAAATGGGGCTGCGGTGCCCCTGAGACCTGTCCCATAACGAATACCCCCCCCCCCCTCCAATTACGCATGATGAGAAATATTTCAAGCCTTTAGTTTTGGTAAATCCCGCAAAAATACGTGTCTTTATTCAAATTTATTACTGGATCATAGGAATGTGAGTGTCACCCTAAAGTGGTTACGATGTGAACTATTGAATATAAAAAATAGTTTTATCGGATAAATTTACAGATTTTACATTTCATTTTTATAGGTTGCCCGATTAACATCAAACATTGTGTATTTTTTGTTTTGGTTATATAAAACACCTTCTTAAGCATAGAACGGGCTGAAAATTTCCCGGAAAATTTCGAGATATGATCTTTGTCTGTAGCTTTTTAATATCCAAACACTAAATTTATATAGTAAGTGCTTTAAAGTAAAATTAAAAAATCACAGAGAAGGCTATATAGATAGAAAATGCCAAATTGGAATTCTAAGGGCTGAACAAACATCAAATTACCACTATGCTTTTGTAATGTTGACATGTAAGGTAATACTCGAACATAATTCACATCAAAGCTCTAGACTGGCTTTAAAAAGGGAAATGCATCTGAACAAAAAAAGTTTATTTTAATGAAAAGGGAATATAATGTTGAAAAAAAAATCGGATGTGAAGTAAGAACGACGAAGCTTTCAAAATTTCGCTTAATTTTAAATGCACATCCTGGTCAGTATGTAATTTGAGAGGAACGATGATGCAATCTGCTTATCAGGGGCGGATCCAGCTTTTTATAAAGGGGGGTTGGGGTGGTATGCGAGGGAGCGTAGCGACCGAGTCCAAGCGAGCGAGGGGGGAGGGTGTGGGAGGGGGGTGTCCCCCTCCCACAGTAGGGAAAAATTTTGAAAATCTGTGTGTGAAAATGGCGTTTTCTTGCATCTAAAACACCATAATAATAATGATAATAATAATAAATGAAATAAATACATAGAAATAGAATAAAATAAAAAAACAAGTTTAAAAAAAAGATAAGATTTAAAAAAATGGTCCCCGGATTTTTTTTTTTTGGGGGGGTTGCAACCCCCCCAACCCCCCCTCTAGATCCGCTTCTGCCTTATTATCTTGTTTATTCAAATTTTGTGAAATAGAGAAAATATTTTTTTATCATTTTCATGTGAAACAAAGTTTGATTACTCGCTGGACGTGTAAAAATTGTCATTGTTGTAGAGATTCGATTAAGAAAATGTATTCTTATCAAATCTGCCCAAAATTTGATATTCATGATTCATAAGTACAATACATTGCACAAGAAATAGTGAGTGTCAAATAGTGAGTATCAAACATTGACAAATGTGTGATTTGCCTATTACCGTGTTGTGTATATACACTGCAACCATGACAACTTTTTTTTCAAAATAGGCAAGATTTTAGAATTAAATAGCTTTCTTATTCTACACCCGACTTAAAGAATTTTTCAGCGTTATGTTTGTTAGACTTTCCACTTTTTATTCAAATCAACGTTTCATAGGGGTGGACTTGACCTTTAATGTATTTTATCTTCGTATACTCTCGACTCAGCCCACCTCAATATCCGTTTGTAAAGAGATTGTTTAGCTTCTGAAATATCAATTAGTCTATTTTGTTTAATTAAGTTTGTCTGGGTTTTAGTTTACACAATGACAGCAACTAGGGATCGGGATTTGAGGCAAAGTTCATGTTTATTATTTTTAAGTAATTCGGAAGGTGTTGACAACCGATTAGTATAGATGTTAAGAACTTTCTACCAAAGCATACTACCCATGCTATCTTTGTACTCTGATGTTATGGGAAATTTTGAGACGCGCAGTTGAGAATTAGATATTTTGTGAAACATAATACTCTTTATTGCTTATAATAATGACGACAACGGCGACAGTGATGATGATGATGCCGGCGGCGACAATGATGATGATAATGATGATGGCATGATGTCATTTTTGCATGCTAGTGGAGCAGTAAAACTACATTTTCATAATAGTATAATGTGACTGAAAAAACATTGATATTTGATAATATTATAAGTTGGTGGCCGCCCAAGTATTATTACGTTATTACCTTGCATAAATATTTGTCACGATATTTTTTGTAATTGTTGTTATTTGTTTGTTATTTGTACAATACAGGAAACACCCTCCAGTCTACTGAAAGCAAACACTCATCAAACAACATTAAGAGGTCGGCCTGCGCAAAACAGCAACACCAGCAACAACAACAGCCGTCGAGTACGACGTTAAAACCGCCCAAACCTTCCCGACAGCGTCGTAAGCCCAGAGTTCTCTTTTCCCAGGCCCAGGTCTACGAGCTAGAACGTCGTTTCAAACAGCAACGCTATTTATCAGCCCCAGAACGGGAGCAGATGGCGAACGTCCTGAAGCTGACACCGACCCAGGTCAAGATCTGGTTCCAGAACAGGCGATACAAAAACAAGAAACAACGTGAGACGAAGACCATTGATTTAGGGACGGCCACTGCGGTCGCGGCCGCAGCCGCAGCGGCGAGACATCAGCAGAACAACGATCAGTACCCACCGCGTCGTGTGGCCGTCCCGGTTCTCGTGCGGGACGGTAAACCCTGCACCGGGGCGTCCAATCCTCCACCGTATACATATTCCTGCACCAATTTCAGCTACTCCACCGTCAACAGCGGCACACCGAATACCCAAACGACAGCTTTCACAAATTCCTGTAACTATGAATACACCACACCACAGAGCGATCAGTATCTCGACACGTCCATCAACAATAATAGGACTTGGTGATGAGGGCCGTTCTATCAGTACGTATGTCCAGTGATAGTCTTCCAGACCCTTTTGTTAGATGCTTTTGTAGATACTGATTGACTTTTGAACAATTCCTGAAACATTTGTGACCATTTAAGGGCAGGAAAGTTTATATAAAAAAAATAATGCAGTATTTACTCCAGAGATGTGATAGTGTCTTCGTTGAAGCTGACGTCATTAAAGGCGAAAATAAACACGAGCCTTCGATATTCCATGTTGGTGCCTAATTCTAGAATAACTACTCCAGCGACAAATGAATGAAGTCGTGATGCCATCAGCAAGCATGCTGATGTAGTCACAAATACTGACTTGTTGAATGTATCTCCATCGGTTAGGAATCGGTGTGGGGTAACCTAACCCTTTCTGTCAATATCAATAATAAGGAATGCTGGCTCTGCGTCGCACGACAGATCCAAAAATACAGTAAATGTATTGAAAATGCTCGTCAGGAGGTTTGTCTAAAATTGGTGAAGAGCTGTTTCGTCCTAAATTTCGGAGCTGACGAAAAAAAATTGTTAATATGTCGTTTGTCCAGAGTCCAGGATGAAACTGCTGTTTTGATTCACCATGCAGACTTCTTGGTTGTGCATTGTCATGGAGGACATTTGACAATACATTTTCTATGTTCTTGAATCCGTCATGCGGTGTAGAGCGAAAACTCTCTATTGACGTGTTCTTGCCAATCTCTAATACCAACATCAAAACATTGTGGACAATCTGGACATTGTCCTTTTAAAATTGATTAATAATATTCTGTCATTCTACAACTAATACTTCATTTATGTGTCAATAGTATTGGAATATGATGTAAGCCAAAGGCCCATGAAATGTATATGTTTCACACGCAGATTCGAGGTCATTGAAACTCAACTTCGGTGAAATATCTTTATTTTCTCGTAAGGGAAAATGAAAATCTGACAAGGAGCATGAGGAGTGGAGATCAAATCACGATGATCGTGCTGACATTCAGTCATATCGATTTTTTAAACTCGCGGGATTTCACTTTTCAACTTTCAACGCTTTTAGATTGATTTAACTAATTGTTCTTTCAGTTTATCTGGTGTTAATCAGTTTGTGTTAGTAAAACCAATACTCAATTATTATAAGACGTTAAAGCCCCCTCACACCTGACCGAATGGAGGCGGACGAAGGGTGACGAATTGGAAAGATGCAAGAAATGCACGCGAATTCAACGAATTCCAATAAAATTTCCGTCAAATCATGCGTTCAGTAACTATTGTCAAATTTTATCAACGAACGGTAAGCGAAGGATAAATATGACGTGCGAAGTATATCGATTTTTCGGTTCACCTCTTTGAGTAAAGCCCCTTTCACAATTGACGTACGACCATTTGCGACCTTTTGGTCGTGCGACAGGCTGCAACAGGCATCAATCGCCAGTCATCTCATAAGATCGCACAGAGGCTTTCACAGTTGCAACAGCTGTCGTACAACAAAAACAACCAGTAAAACCCGTTGCACGAGTAAGTCGCTTATGATCCTATTGTGCTCGTGCGATCACATGTGAGTGTTGCACGAGGGATTGCGAGGGGAACGATCGCATACAACGGTAGTGCAATGTTGTAAGCCGTTGCGATCGGTCTTGCAACAGTCTTATGGCCCATCATATTATCGCACCCAGTCGCAAGACAGGTCTCTGTACATGTAGGTCACTAGCACATGTGCAAGTGTTGTAAGACCTCCAGTCGAGTAAATGCGACTACTTAGTTGTGAACCTCTCGCACCAAGTCGTGCAACGTTGAACAACACTCGTACGATGATCGCCCGACCGATGGTACGACCCTGGATACGAGCTGATGCGAGTGAATCGATCGTATTTGATCTCGTTTGGATTTTGAACATGTTCAAAGTTCAGATGTGACCAGTCACGACCACCTCGAGTTCGTGCAACCGTCTACAACGACTGCGAGTGCTCGCAAGTCACCAAGAGATCGATCGTGCAACAGCAGGAAAAAACTGTTGCAGGCGGTCGTAAACTGGTCGGATGTCAATTGTGAAAGGGGCTGTTCGGTCGCATACATGCGAATGCAACGGTAGTGGAATGTTGTAAGACGTAATTTCGATCGGTCTTGCAACAGTCTTATATTATCGCAACCAGTCGCAAGACTGGTCTCTGTAGGTCTCTAGCACATGTGCAAGTGTTGTACGACCTCCAGTCGACTAAATGCGACTATACATAGTTGTGTCACCTCTCGCATCAAGTCGTACAACGTTGAACAACACTCACACGATGATCGCCCGACCGATGGTACGACCTGATGCGAGTAAATCAATCGTATTTGATCGCGTTTGGATTTTGAACATGTTCAAATTCAGATGCGACCAGTCACGACCACCTCCGACCAACTCAAATTCGTGCGTTCGTCTACAACCACTGCGAGTGCTCGTAAGACACCAAGAGATCGATCGTGCAACAACAAGAAAAAACTGTTGCAGGCGGTCGTAAACAGGTCGTACGTCAATTGTGAAAGGGGCTTAAACTGCAGCCAAGGGCGAGCGAAGGGTCGATATAACCCAACAAGAGAAACGAACAGTGGGCAATGGTTTGATATGGCGTGCGATTAGAAATGAAGACGAGGTGGTTCTTGTTCGTTTGTGTCATTGTGTTGCTTCGTTAAGGGTTCTTTCGAGATCGGTCCACTTCGGCAAAAGCGCGATGAGGGACTATGCGCGACAATAAAACACGAACGATAAACGAACGAAAACCGCAGACTAAATAAGAGATGCGAATTCAAACAGATGACCAACGATTTTTCAATTCGTCGGGAAATTTTAAACATTTTCATTTTCCTCGCGAAATTGAATCATCGTAGCTGTTAGTTCAGAAGGTGTACGAACCCAAACACGAAGGGTAAATATGATTTACTATCAGTTACCACGATTTTTCAAAAAATGCCTTTCGCCAGCCATCGCAAGGCATATTTCAGGCAATTCGGTTAGGTGTGAGGGGGCCTTAAAAGCAACACTTGTGAACATTTAAGGTTACGTTGTAATTTTTATTATTTTCTTTTTTACTTACAATGTTATGAGATATTCCATAGGCATATTCTTCGACTTAAAAAAAACACAAAAAGCAACAATGCAGTCTGTATAGTTAGACAAACAAACTTCTATTAATCCTGTACGGGAAATTCTGTTTTTTCTCAACTTTTCACATTACTGTAAAATACACTAAGAGCACTGTAGGCAATGCGACGATGATTATGCCATATTTACTCCTGCAATAATTTCTTGGCGGTAGATACATAAGCCATGCACTGTATATTTTCTCACAAAGTCGTGTGCAATGCCATTCAAAATACACAGTGAAAGAATCTTCCCTTTCTAACAAAAATAGTTATATTACGTAATCTACTTTTTTTCAAAACAATTGTATATCTCGTTAAGGCAATAAAAAGAACATAATTTCGCATTCGATCTCAGCCATGTTCAACCAATAGCATGACGCATAGGCCCTATATTAGGGTCCCATCTCACAAAAAGATGCGATAGATTCAAATTAAACTCAAACAGTGATTGATCTGAAATTGAAATCGGAATTTGAGTTTGAATTTAATCTGTCGTAACTCTTTGTGTGACGGGGGCCCAGGTTCCCGTCTTACAAAGAGTTGCGATTGATCTTATCAATCGTAACTCTGGAAGTCCATTAGTGTCATAATTTTGTATACAGGAAATTTGCAAAATGTCCTATGTAAACAAAGGAGAACACACCAAATTGTCAAGAAATCAATGAATTTATGGATATGCATTCATATCTAGAATTTTTTTTGAACAAGCATGCATTTTATCTGTTGACTTTGATGGCTTTCCATAGTTAGATGGGGCCCTGTACTACCGATTGCTAGGATTTGTGTGACGGGGTCCAAGAGTAGGGTAACTCATCATCTATACTTTAGAAAATGTCGTTTCAAATTGAATGATATTCCTTCAGCTAGAATTTCTGTTAACAAAATTTTTGTGTATCGACATATTTTATTTATGGGACAAGAGAGTGTCAGACGAAGGGGAATCTTCCAGCTGGAAGGAACACAGCGTTACACAGTGTGATCACAGTGTGTTCACATGGTGGACAATGTGGAGATATTATTCACACTGATAAAATGCTCAATAGGGTGAAGATATTTTCACACTGTGAATGCCTCGACAGTGTGACTTTTCACAGCGTGTTCACATAGTGGACTATGTGAAAATATTATTCACACTGTTAAAATGCTCACTTGAATTCAGTAGTGTGAAGATATTTTCACACTGTGGATATCTCGACAGTGTGAATAATCACAGCGTGTTCACATACTCGACTATGTGAATATGTGGTTCACATTGTTGAAATGCTCAATTTTAACAGTGTGAAGGTGATTTCACATTGTGTTCCACACTGTGAACATACTGTGGGGCACTGTGTTTTTCTTACTTGTAGTGGCGCATTACTGTTTTGTGGGTTTTTTCTTTGGGGGTTGTGTTGTTGTTTTGTTTTGTTTTTGTTTTTTGCTTGTCGAGGAGAAGAAATTATATCACAAGCCTTATGAATAATTGAATCGAAGAGGATTTTGATAATTCATTTAAAAAGAACACTTCATCATTCATGTGTTATTTGAAATTCCACAACCATTCTTCTAATTATTATATATAGGCCTCCATATAGTTCGTAAAAGTCATTTTCCAACCTTGCCTAACTCATTTAATTTTGTGATTAACATTCTAGATCTTCCTTAGTTCAACCCTATTCGCACAAACATAAATACTTTGCACTTTTTAAAGAAGATATTTTATATCATGATGAAATTAGCAATGGGTAAAGATGTAAGATCAACACATCTAATATAATGGTTTAATACATTTTCCTTATTGTGTGGAATTCAGCATATTTTGATATGAGTACAGTTAGAAAATTTGTCATTTTCGACGCCTTTCCAATGAATCAAATTATCTTATTTTAGATGGTTATGTAAATGTGTATATATATCATTTTGTGTGTAATGAAATTTGTAAAATAATGATGAATAAAACGATCTTAAAGTGATCTCTAAACAAATTTATTTTTAATAGACTCGTGTGGGAGTCAAGTTATTTCATATTTTGGTTGTGCTTGCAATAATGAAACGAACTAAAAAACATCGATTTAATGTAAACATGAGAAATACAAATTAAAAAAAAAATCTTACAAACATTATTCGTAATATAGGCCTCACTGTCCTTGGACATTACTGTCATACGATATTGTTGCACCCCCCCCCCCCGAATTCGGATTCTTCATAATAAAATTAAAGCGTTTTTTTCCAATTCGTCTGATGCCAATTCGCGTAATTGCCAACTCGTCTACTATCATGTGGTCTACCATCAGTTCGTCCTCTATCCACATTGTCTAAGTGCCTATTCGTCCACTCATCATTAAGTTGGCCCAATAGCCATTTAGTCCGTATACCATTTGGTCTAATTGGACTTAGTGTTAATTGTGCAAAATGAATGAAAATGAAATGGACATTAGACCAACTGGTTATGAGACGAAACGGTTATAGACGAAATGGTGATTAGACAAAGTGATGATTTGACCAAATGGTTGTTAGACGAAATGTTGATGGACGGAATGGCATTAGACTAAATGAAGGTAGACCGTGTGGTGAGTGGACGAGTTGGCAGTAGACGAATTGGTAATTTACCATCAAAGCTACATACTAAACTGTTGCCAATATGTTTCAGTCACATCAACGATACCCACTCTAGACCGCGTTCAAAGCTATTACGTTATTTGAAATGACATAGCATTGGTCGGTTTAGAGTCGGTATCCTTCGTGTGACTGAGGCGATGTGACGAGGAAGGCACAAACGCCAATTCTTTTCACTCCTACAACGACTTTCCTCCGAATCGAATACATCAATTGTTTATTGCCCTATTGCCCGTGCTCCGGGGAGCGGGAGACAACGAGTGACAGTGTTTGCTCCAGCAGGGAAATTTAAGAGCTCATCTTATCTACACTGCTTGTTTAACCCCTGGATATTTGTTGTAAATTTAACATTTTCATCAGACGTGCTCAGAAATTTATATGGCGTTATCGTCACTTTTTATGTGTTTTGGGAGATACGAGTGGGTTTGTTTTTCTTCACGTGTCGTGCGTGTGGGTATAGGCCCTTTGTATTTACATGTCGCATTCTGTAATAATCTATGTAGGGCAACAGCGAATATGGGTTCAAAGCCCTAGGGTCACTATCGGGCGTAGCCAGGATTTAATAGGTTGTGGGGGCACTACTTCCTTAGAAATTTCATGAGCCCCCCCCCCCCAAAAAAAAAAAGGGGGGGGGAGAAAAAGAAATGCAACAATAGTAATGAATAAAAGATAAATCAATAAATAGGGGTTCATAGCAGCGCTTTTGACAAGCAAATTACTTGAAAAATTTTTTGAAATAAGGCTTTTTCATTCTGGGATTTCATGACCATTCCTGAATTCTTTTAAACATTGTTTTCTCTTTTTATCTTCAAATATGTGGTGTTTTGTGTATGAACAGTAGGGTACATGGTATGAGCAATTGGGGAGATTCACAAACTTCGCATTTTATACAAAACTGTTGTTTCCAAGTCCGATTTTTGCACCATGATTTCAACGAACAACTTGTTTGTTTTTGTTTGTTTGCTTTATTTTATTTCTGCGTTCACAATACATTATCAAAAATTATTTACATTGTTTGCAATATATAAAACAATCCATAATGTTTACAACATAAACATAATGATAAGTAGAAAAAAAATGGTTTGGGTATATACTTCATATTACATAATTAGAAAAAAATAGTTTGGGCATATACTTCACATTAGGATGATAATAAAAAGTAGCATAAACAAATGAACGCAGGAGACCGCCATCGTGAGCGGTTAAGCTTGTAGTTGATGGCGGCCTCATACTATACGCGTTTGTAAGTGAACGGAGTGAGAGAATGCAAATAGGTAAAATTAATTCAGACAGTGGATAATTTTTTTAGTGTGAGCATCGAGAGAATAATAAATATTGAAATAAGATGAAATTATGATGATCAATATGATGTACAGGGGAGGTGGCTCAAACAGCAAATAGAAAGGGGGAGGGGAAGTATGTGTGGAGGCGGACACACACATTTCACATTATCATGATTATGGACCAATGAGGGTCCACATAGAAAGTCATTTATTTGCAACGAGTGGAGAAGGGGGCTGAAAGAAATGATGGGGTGGGAATACAGTTTTTTTTTATTATTACAAGGCCAATCAACATAACACTAAAAATTTCATCAAAATCGGATGTAAAATAAGAAACTTATGACATTTTTAAGTTTCGCTTAATTTCACAAAATAGTTATATGCTCATCCCGGCCGGTATGCAATCACTATTTCTTTTGTATTTTATTCTATGAAAAATGAAATATTCTAATTTTCTCCTCATTGTCCTGTGAAACAAAGTTTTATTTCTCCCTGAGCATGTGAAATTACCATTGTTTAACATTTTATGGTTCAGTCAAGTTGATCCTTATTGTCAAATCTGTATAAAATTGAAATATTGTATAATTCAAATTTAAAAAAGTAGTGAGTGAGGGACATCATTGATTCTTTCGTTTGCAGGTGACTAAATTGTGCATATATTATGAAAAATAAGGGAAACTTTAAAATGATATAACTTTCTTATTTTACATCCGATTTTGATGAAATTTTCAACATTATGCTTGTCAGGTTATTCTCTATTTATTCAAATCAACATTTTTCTGAGGTGGACTTGACCTTTAAGGAGACAATGGTCACTCCAGCATGATTTGCATTGCGTTCATCGGTGTTGGTGGTTACTATTTTTGTATATACTGTTTTGTCAAATATTTTTCTTTTGTTTGTTGAACTCTGTGAATGAAACCGGTTCCATTAATTCAGGATCCCACAAAGCGCCATACTATTTCCTTTTTCCGTGAGTTTTCCTTTTTATTACATCCAAGGTTTCGACCGAACACACGTGTTACTTGAAATAAATAACGCTGTTTCGAATCGGATCTAGTAAATGATTTTATTTATGTGATATTTCTTCCATGTGTTTCGATTGTTGACGTTGGCTTGTGCATAGTTTAGAATGTGAAGAAGAAGAACGACCTAGGTCCATCCCTGGGTTAAAATAAGTTAAAGATATAGTCCACCCCAGATAAATGTTGATTTGAATCAATAGAAAAAAATCAAACAAGCATGAAGCTGAAAATTTCATCAAATCGGATGTAAAATAAGAAAGTTATGACATTTTAAAGTTTTGCCTATTTTTCATTAAACAGACATGCAAATGAGAGAATCGATTATGTTCCTCGGTCACTATTTATTTTGTATTTTATTGTTTGAATTATACAATATTTCATATTTTACAGATTTGACAATAAGGTCCAACTTAACTGAAATAGTGAGTGGGCGACGTCATCAGTCCCCTCATTTGCATACCGACCATTATGTGCATATAACGGTTTTGTGAAATTAAGCGAAACTTAAAAATGTCATAAATTTCTCATTTTACATCCGATTTTGATGGAATTTTCAGTGCTATGCTTGTTGGATTTTTCGCTTTATTGAAACCAACTTTCTGTTGGGGTAACTTGTCCTTTAAATATGGGATATTACTGGTTATACATGAACCCATCTATGTTCAGGAATTACACTCGGAATTGTCCAAATAAATGAAAAACTCAATTAAATCCTCATTTGACAAACAAACAAATAATTTTGTTTGTTTTTAACTCAAAATGAACTACCATCGACTTCGGTTCATATACCATATGATAATGATGATGCTGCTGCTGCTGCTGCTGATGATGATGATAATCATGACGACGACGACGATGATGACGACGACGACGACGATGACGATGATGATGATGATGATGATGATGATGATGATGATGGTGATGATATCCAGTTCAGTTAATTACTACATATCTGCTGAAATGAATAAGATTTGAGGGATGATTTGAAGAGTTCAATTCTGTCGATTTCACGGAGCGAAGTAGGCAGAGAATTCCATAGAAGGTGAGCCCTCAATAACAAAAATAATACAGCAGGCCTAAGCTACAAGCATTTATATCACAAGAACTACTTACATAATTAATATACGTCAATAAAGTCATGCCATTGAATTATGATTTAATGAATCAGTTTGACTCTATTATCATTATCATTTCCATGTATAATGGCTGAAAATAACCTAATATCGTTGTCATTTTCATATGCACATGTTGTTGGTTCGCTTCTAATACCCGTTTTAATAATAATAATAATAAAAATAATAATAATTAACATTATTTGTATAGCGCTTATCACAAAACATGTCTCTTAGCGCTTTTGTTTAAAGAAGTTTTTTTAATGATTCTTCAATATGTATGCTTATATTTTAGATCTTTACCCAAAGGTAAATGTACTGTCCACACAACAATAATTGATAAAAAATTTGTCCAACTCTGGAAAGTTTTCAACCAATACTGTGTAGTTTTCACCCAAAGCACACATTATTGCTTTAAAACTACCCAGAATTTGATAAAGTTTTAACCAATAGTTGCGTTGACAGTATGTTGCCCAACATTTTTCAGAAAGTAGACAATATTACTGAAAAGCACTTCATGTTCTTTACAGTGTTCACAACTCCCTGTTGCAATTTCCGGTATAATTTCTTAGTTAGCATTTGAAAGTATCTTTACTGCATTTATTCATTTTTTTACACATTTATGAGAGAAGTATGGAAAACATAAAATTCAATCACAATCAGTCATAAAATGCAAATCAAAGAGTTATCATAAGGCACAGAACTAAGAAGACAAGGGGAGAATAAGTGATGCCTCAGAGATGGCGGGATACAATAAATATTTCAAAATGCTTGACAAGATATATCGAGAATAATGTTGACGAATATATAAAACCTTCATCTTACTCCGTCTATCCCCTCACCTGTCGCCCCCTCCCCACCCCCTTCCATGCAGCGGGCCCTGCATAAAATGATAAGTTACCATTACCCTTTTCCTTTCCAAAATGCCGAGCGCTTTGCTAGATGGCAGAAGATACCGTTCAAGTCTTTGGTATGTGTTGGCTGGGGAAAATGAAAAATGGAAAAACAATTAACAAATATCATGTAATGATGACGTATTTTCTATTTTGATTTCTTGCATGAATAATAGAATCTGCCTTCTATTTGTCTGTCTAGTGTTTTAATTTCCTCTTGCTCCTCGTCATCAAGGATGAGTGATAAATTATACAATAACTCAGAGCGCTTTTGTATGGTCGCTTAACTTGATTTGCTAAAACAAACATATTGAATACCTGAGCATAATTGAAAGCAGATAGGAGGAAATTGTAATGTTCAATGACTAATTTTCCACAAGAAACATATTTCGTAATATCCTGAATCATAATTTTCATAACATATTAAGATTTTTTATTAGTTGCTTACGCTGTATTTAATTCTTGCTGTTATAACTGTTTGGTTGAACATTTCAATTTGTAATGATTGCATGCGCTTTAGAAATGATGATAATTAGTAGCACCCGATATTAATAACCATGCTTTGATAATAGATATATGAAGAAAATTAATGATATAGACATTTATTGAGATTAGATTAGATATAAGAAATAAAAAAAAATCATCTTTGATATTATGTGTGAATAGGCATATTGATTGACCCTGTAAAAATAGCGATCATATTTCGTTTGTAAGAATTCATATAACTATCTAGAGCCATGATACCATAGCAATATTAACTTAATATCAAAATAAACAATATTGCCATTTGCCTGCTATTGGGTATCTGTGTAAAATGACGTAACTATAGCCAAGCTAGCTATGGGCGGTCAATGGAGGAAACCCATACACCAGTACAACTTCCCATGCTTTCAGGAGCGCAAATAGGGGATAACTAAATCCAAAAAAAAAGAAAGAAAGTAAATGAACAATTGAATAAGTTGCGTGTGTTAAAAGTTCGAAGGGGCTAGAAAGCTTACATTAAATTCAATCGGGCGCCATATTTTTCCACGTAGCAGAGCGTTGTTTATCCCACTGCATGCATGTATTCTTATCGCCACGATAACAAACACTTTTTGAAAGACTTGTTCCACACTTCATCATTGATGTGAAATATTAACACGGAATTAATTAATCATACCTTAATTTCTCACAAATAAAAGTTCGAGTGTGCTTCAGTGATTTCCGAGTGCCGTCCTCATTGTCCTCTTAATAACCAAAATATGATAATGATTTCATACACTTTACAATAAAATATCCCCGCTAACATGCTAAGAGGTCTGGCAAGTAAAGTCGTAGTAATATTATAAATTTCCTCAGAACATACAATTTGACCTGACCCACTTATCATATCAAATGTAATAGAAAAAATATATCGTGTGAAGGAAAGTATCTCTCATTTTCTTTGTTTATTTTATTATCTTATGGGAGGAGGGGGTAAATATCGTGCACACAAGATTTTATGAATGCAACAGGGTGAGACTTTTTCATTCGCTTTATCAGTATATTTGGAAACCCCCATTTCAGTGTTTACTGTGAACATGGGGAATACATAATTATTTAGATCTGAATAATTTAGAATCCTATATATCTTAACAACTTGATATCTGATAGACCAGGTTGTTAAGATTTAACCATATTTAACCATAGTGTTGTTAAAGGTGGTCTAATAAAAGCGTCCAATGATTTATGTATATGTGTGTCCTTTACACTGTTTTAACCTTTAACACTTTTGATTAACCGCTATTGTAGTTGGTACTATGAAACTTCAAAACTATTGGTTAAAAAAATGAAAAATGAATTGGGATTTGAGGGATTTTTTTATAAATTGGGATTTTTCAACAATACCAAAATTGGTTGGAACAAAGTATACAGACACACTTTCGATCGCATGTACTTTATGGAAATTGAACGAATGTCTTTATTTAAAGTTATCATAATCGTTATTAACTAGTGTAATACCATTTTGTATAACTGTCGTTATGAAACCTGTTCTTATGCAAACCGGTACTTTAGCAGTATCGTGTTGATTTGGAGCTCCAAACTTCTCGAAAGCAAAAACAAATGTAAGATTGTGGCTTCGAAATAAGACTATAGATCGGAAAGGCTTTCTGAATTGGGAGAGAAAAGTGAGAGAGGAAAAGAAAAAAAAATAGGACCAAAAAAATGAAGGAGAAAGAAGCTATTCATCCTTTCAACAACAAAATGGCAGTGGCAAAAATAGACATTTCTTGACTGGTTGCAAGCCAAACCAAACAAGAAGAAGTAGTTTCTTAATTCATGACCAAAAGATGCATGGAACAAAATGTAATTTATAGGGAATGTATCCCCTTTTTACAGACACCTTAGGGCCAGTATTCTCAAGTCCTGTTTGACTTAGTCAATGGTCTAAAGCATAAAATGTCAAAAACTTAGATTTTTTTTTATATTCAATGTGTTCTTTCATCAGACTATAGTATGGCGAAGAAAACTACTTCAGTTATTATTCCAAGATGGTTATGATTAATCTGGGTGACAGACTGAGCTGAACAAAAAAAAATCGCACCTCTGTAGAGTGAAAGATTTGCGTCACAATTGGCTTTCAATAGTTAAACCAGAGTTTAGATTAAACCCGACTTCACCGAGAATACGGACCTATAGGTGTTCAGCCCGGGGGGGGGGGGCACTCAGTATATAATGCATAGTGGGTATGTGCCGCGGAGGGGACCCCCATTTTTACACTCAAATTTCCGTTCCGAGGCATAGCATTTTTGTCTTATTGAGAAAAAGAACATAGAAAGCCGCTCCAGAGCATAGCATTTTCTTCTTCTCGAGATAAAAAGAAGAAAAAAAATCCGCTCCAGGGCTTCGCATATTTTCCGTTACGCCGTTCCGGTCGCAATTTTGGTGAAAAGCGGCCGCAGTTCGCTGTCCGACCATCGCCTCTCCGCTAGCGCGCCCGTCAGTCGTGCCGCCGCGCGGGCTAGCTGCATGTACGTTCCATAGGGATGCATACGCACTCGCACACAGGCGACCCGTTCCAAGGACCCCCGTTTTCACAAACATTTGTAGTTCCGAAGCTCGTTCCGAGGACCCTCCTTTTTACAATGAGCCCGCTCCAAGGCCCCCGTTTTTTGTCTCGCCCGCGGCACACCCCTACCACTTTTTTGGTCGAGTGCCCCCCCCCCCCCCCGGGGTGTTCAGCAAGTGTGCATCTTAGCACCCGTTCTATTCAGTCGTTCCTCACACACGTGGTAAATTATGAACATAATGAAGTGAAATAATGACGGGGGAGGGAGGTTGTCTCCATGAAAGCTTTCATTTTGTCGGTTTCATGTATGAAATCTGATGAGGCATTGCAATACATGCACGGAAGTGTTTAATCCCGCTGGAAAGTACACTGTTCCAGTGTGTAAACGAGTGTGGAAGACAGTGCGATTATGCGAAACCATCTTTAACCTGTTAAAATGCTCACATTTGATATTGCGAATTTCAAATTGAGGTGAACACACTTTGAAAAAAAAAAACCTGTGTATGGCACCATGATATTTCCAGCAGGGATATTTCAAATCAATGGATACCTAGGGTAGCATGCTTTCCTAATTACTAGCGTATGAAATGTCACATACTCATTCTAACATACCTAACGCTAATAATACACCAACATGACCAGGCTGGGTCATTAACGAAACGGTATCGTCTGATATGATCAGCGATTGGACGCTAATTGCGGGGAGAGAGTTCAAAGTATTTCTTTTTTCTGATAAGATTATACCTGGTACAAATAACACTAAATCGTCGTGCTCGGAATGACAGTATGACATGTTTCATTTGGCAATGATTGTAAATACCGTTCATTGAAAAGACTTTTAAATTATTGGTGGAGCCGGGAGTGTGGATGGACCGCAGTGATTCATTAAAAGTTAGGACTCTCTCTTTTTGTTTTACCCACCGTTTTCAGGCGCGGATCCAGGATTTTTCTAAAGGGGTCCATTTTGTCCCATATTCGACAAGCCCCCCCCCCCAAAAAAAAAAGTCATCATTCAGAAAGAAATGGCGTTTGGTCTCCACTTCCAAATGATGGCATTTTGGGCTCTTTTTCTCCCCCTTCTCTTTGTTGTTGTTGTTAATTTTATGTGGTGTGCCCGCACCTTCCGACTCCCCCCCCCCCCCGATCCGCGACTGGTTTTAACCCGATTGATAGTACTCGTTCATCACATTATGAATTACATGACAAGGGGATTATAAATCCAAGACAGCAAATTTCAAATAAAGATTGCAATCACTACACAATGGGCATCATATATTTCATTGCAAATAATGTAATCATTAAGATGGTTTGTGGTAAACTATGAGAGAAGGGCGCAAGAATGGAAGAGGAGATGTATAATATATCAAAATGCGTACAGGAATTGGCAGGAGCATGCAGCGCCAAATGAACGCATCGAATTCACCCTTTCTATTTTTATAGCTCGAATTATGAATTCAAATTCATGTTGTCGATTTGATAATAAGGCACACCGGAGGGAGGCACCCCCTCCCTCTTCACCACCGACCCCCTAACCCCCCAATACCTTTTCCTACACGAAACCATCATCAGATCATGCAGTATTGAAGATAACAAATACCTATGTTAATATATTGCCCATTTAATCGCCAAAGCTATTACATGTACAAATGGTCTATATACTTTAATGTACATTTTTTCTCAAAGTTTAATATTTCCGGGAGTGAAAATGCCCGATGTAGATGCAATGCAGCATCGCCCCTTTTAGCGCTATGAGCAGCGAAAGTCTATTTTGAATAAAAGATGTTGAAATTGAAACTACAGTGAACAATAAACGATTATTAGGCCATTAAAACTGGCTTCACTGGTCGGTTGTGGTATATAACATATAATACAATCACCAAAGCTCAACTGAATATTGTCCATGAGCAACGTTGAAAAGACCATTGATTACGTTTCTTTTCTTTAAACAAAAATGAGAAACAAATCTAACGTTAAGAACAAAGAGAAAATCAACTTGGTATGTGGGAGATTAACAAACATAATTATAAACGATAAAACATAAGTGTCAATGAAATGAATACAGCAAAGCAATGAATTATAGTTCATGCAGATTTTTTTTCATTTATAAAATAGAAAAATGAGTTATGAACTAGAGCTGACCAAATTAAAGGGGAGAATTATTAATTTTCATATCATTCATCTCATCATGTCTTAATTTCTCAATGTCTCAGCTTTTGTTATTTGTCTTAAGAATTATGTTTTGTCTATTAATTAGGTTTTCCCTATAGTACATTAACATGATCTTGTCCGTCTTAATTTCTCAATGTCTCAGCTTTTGTTATTTGCCTTAAGAATTATGTTTTGTCTATTAATTAGGTTTTCCCTATAGTACATTAATATGATCTTGTCCATCTTTTGCAATCAATTAATTAGTTAAAAGCAATCAATGTTGATAATCAATCTGTCTTGCCAATAAAAATACAAGTTTAAAGACGAAAATCAAAATAGTGACAGCAAATGATACAAAATTGTTTTTAATGAATGGATATACATTAATTGTCTTTTTTAATGAGTTTACGACTATACTGAAGGATTCGACGTATTCTTTTTATTTATTGCTGCAGATTACTAAGATTTTAACTTGATAAAAAACTACATATTTATCTATTTTTTCTCTTCAGTTCGCTTCAGTATCATCCTCAAGTGTAGCAGCACAACTTAAAGCAATATCTCTTTAAGTGCCATTCGTTCTTTTGATTGCGAAGGCATGACAAAAACTGATCCAGTGTATACTTTTGAAGATTTGTTTTCATAGCTGTCGAAACATATCATTTTATACAGATAATTTTACTTTGGCTATTCAATATTTAGACCTGAGCAAAAAGCAAAGCTATCTCAACTGCAATTATCGCTCTAAGAAACAAATGAAATGTGTGAGGAATCTGTCGCATTTGAGGAACTGGGGCTTCTCTTGTCATGGTAATGCATGAATTGACTAAGGGAAATTATTTTTACAGTTAAAATAATACAGGACATAAAGATATGGTGGTCATTATCAGTGCAAACGTTAAAGGTTGAGTAAAATAATACCAATGTTCATAGGAAACACTGATGTATGTCTGTTTGGTAAATTATTAGGTAAAACGCATAATTTAATGAGTAAAAGTTTCAAACAAATATGAGCATATAATCTGCACAGTATTTGGCTAAATTTAGTTTACCATCCCCGAAAAAAGGGGATCTTTTTACACATTAATTGGGAAAATTTGGGTTTACAGTGAACGGTTATAAATAAATGAGCATAATAAAAGTAGAGGAATCAGCCTAGTCAAGATGAAAAAACTTCTTCAAAATAATTTTAAACCAAATGGATATTACATGGACAAATCTAATTTAGTTTTTCGGTTGAAATGCATATATAAATCGTATGTAAATAGATGGGGGGTTGGGCTCTTTCCCCCATCCCCTCTATAAAAAAAATCCACGACCAATGAAAAAAAAAGCGAAATAAAAGAAAAGGGGAGAGGGTGAGATAAGATATCATTTCGGAATGTTATGTCCAAATTTGTCGCAAAGTTAGCTATTCGTTTGAACTTGTCTAAAAGGTGATTTGCTCCGGCGACGATTAGTCCGGGCTTTATTTCGTCTAAGATATAAAGGTTAGGGTTAGGGTTGCAACATGTTTTCATGTTAGTTTTAGGGTTAGCTTTAGAATAAGGTATACATGGTATAGTGTTAAAGGTCAAGTCCACCCCATGAAAATGCTGACTTGAATAAATAGAGAAAAATCAAACTAGCATAGTGCTGAAAATTTCATCAAAATCGGATGTAAAATAATAAAGTTGTGACATTTTGAAATTTCGCTTATTTTTCACAAAACAGTGATATGCACAACCAGGTGAGTCAGTCGATGATGTCCATCACTCACTATTTCTTTTGGTTTTTTTATTGTTTGAATAATACAATATTTCATTTTTTATAGATTTGACAATAAGGACCAACTTGACTGAACCATATAGTATTAAACAATGCTAATTGCACATGTTCAGGGAGGAAGTAATCGTTGTATCACTTGACAATGAGGAGAAAATTAGAATATTTCATATTTCATATAATAAAATACAAAAGAAATAGTGAGTGGATGACGTCATACTCTCCTCCTTTGCATACCAGCCAGGATGTACATATAACTGTTTTGTGAAAATAAGCGAAACTTTAAAATGTCACAAATTTCTTATTTTACATCCGATTTTGATGAAATTTTCAGTGTTATGCTTTAGGATTTTTCTCTTTTTATTCAAATCAACTTTTTGTTGGGGTGGACTTGTCCTTTAAATCCAGGGTGGAAGTTGGTCATTCCATTAATATGTGGAATTAGGGCCTAATGTTTGGAATTTGCAGAGGAGCAATTGTCGCCGGAGCAAATGACATGGGACCGTTTAAAAATGTTTATTTTTCGCTCACTTGTGACTTTCTTAAAGAAATTTTGCCCTATACGTCACCTTCGCCCCTTATTTTTTTTATTTTTTTTTATTCTATTGGATCATTGTGCCACTATACAGAAGGATACTGAGTTTGTACTAAACCTACAACCTATATCAGATCAGTAAGAGCAGTGATTAATACACTCAGCGATGAGCTCTATACAGGCACGAGCCCTCAGTTTGCCAAATACCAATGTGGTCTGAATTTCGAGCCTACAAAGAGGCCGAGTTTATTTTGGTATTGTGTGGCAGTTCAACGACCAGTTGGATTTATGCCAGTCTTGATTCATGCAAGACCCGTTTGTTGATGAAAGTTTCCATTGCTGAGCAATTGCGTTTATTTCAGGGACGGTGCCACATGGCGACCCCCCCCCCTCCCCTCTCTCCATTTGCCGCCCTGAATTCAAACACCCCCCCCCCCCTTATAATCATATCTAATATATAGTACGTACTAACATGATTTTCTCAACAACATGACATCGTGGTGTGTTAAAACAGAAATTTAAAAAGAGGTCAAAGATCAGCATATTTGTGACTTTCCCCCTATTATTTTTTAGAACCCTCCGCCTCCCCCCCCCCCAAAAAAAAAGGTGAGACTCAATATCATAATTTTCCTCCATGGGGTGGCTGTGGGCGGACCCCGTCTTCCCCAACCACCCACCCCCTCCCCTCCTCTATCCAAAACTTGGTATCAACTCTGAAACTTTCCTCAAGCCACTGCAACCGACAGTTTGCTCTTGACTAAGCTTCTCATCAATTACATCTAAATAAAACGACACCTTCTCTATTCCGGTGTGTAGGTGTTAAAGCACCGATATCATGCCCGAATTTATTAACATACGGAGTACCTTCACGGTTAACACGTGTGAACTTGTGTAAAGTTGAAACCACTACACAGGATGATGTTCAAGTATGTGTCAAGTGATGACTTCCGAGTGCGGGTTAAGATTCATGAGGTCTACCCTCGGTCTTCTCTGCAATCATACACTGTACGTCTCAAACAAACTATCGAACTTTTCGGATCGAGGTTCAAAGACAGATCCTAGACCTCGCATTGTACCAGTCTCGCATCGATAACCATCTACTGTAAATATAAGGAAGGGAAGACCAGGGAATTCCCTGGCAAGACAATATTTTTCAAAAGGTATAAATTTCGCCCATTCTGGGAAAGAAGAATTGGTTGAATGTTACTTTCACCACAAACTTTTAATAACTGGCGTAATGTGTCAACAAATATGAGGGGGCGAATGGAGCTAAATTTCTAATAAGATATATACGAGCGAGTCAAAAAAACTTAACCCTTTTCATGTAATTTTGACATATTATTCAGAAAATGATATAATATTTCACTATTTCCTCTTCCTTTTCTGTCTTTTTCTTGGTCGTGAGTTTTTAGTGGAGGGGGCATGGGCAAAGCCCCACTCCACCCCCATTCTTTTACTTGAGGGACGATATGTTATAGTACCAGACTTGGTAACTCGAATTCTTCAAAATAATTCTAAATAGCAAGCTGAAAAATATTTAAACCCAAGTAAAGTCTTCTTTTTTCCCTTTTTTTTTGGGGGGGGGCCTTCTTCTCTCAAATTTCAGTATTAGTTCTAAAAGGCTATAGTATATCCTGTTTGAATTAACATGTTTGCTTCTCGACGAGTTGGTTTTACGATATCGACTGATAAAATTAGGCTTTATGCCACTATTCCGGCAATTTGACGAGGTAATAACATAATTTACAATTTTTAATAACAAGGGCCTATACTTAATTATACGACCGCTGAACTGATATAGTGAAGGTTTTAATGTCCAATGCGTTCGTAGTTTATTAATAGTTGGAGAAAAGTTGAATTTACAAAATGACATGAAAAAAAATGATGAAGTTTTTAAGTTTCCAATTGTCTTTGAAGTAGTGCACATGAACACAACCTATAGCGAAGGGGAAGTTCATTCTGAAGCAAAATTTCTTATACCTGAAAGAAAACCCATGTTGGTGAGGTTTGAGGCTCAAAGATTAAGAAAGCTAATTAGAATTTTAAGTTTTATACTTGTGACGTCGTGTACGATCAGCTGCCCCTTATGTTATGTAATATAAAATACATAACATTTCAATTTTTGAATTCATGGTGACTGAAAAAAAAACATTCAGGAGCGGGAGTGAAATAATTTTTGTGCTGAGATGCTGAATGTACATTTTCATTTTTTGGGGGAGAAAATGACATTTCATTTTTTTTTTTACTCCACGATATATGGGGAGCTGATCGCATATGACGTCAAAATTCATAAAAATAAAAATTCTTATAACTTTTTAATTCTTAGATATAGATTTTCCTCAAACCTTTACCAACATTTTTTTTAAATGTTTTTATTTCAATAAACCTTTTGTCAGGGGAACTTCCCCTTTAAACATTGCCATGCAGCCCATGATAAGGATCATATGAATGTATGAATTTATATTTGTAAAGTTTTTCTTTTTCAACAAATATCTACATGGTTATAATCTACGTGGAGCTTAGGCTACTTAAGGCGGGCAGGCTCAAAACATTAAAAAAAAAACATTAAAAAACTATATCCTGCATTTGTGACGTTTCACAATTTTTTTTCTTTCTTCATTTTTTTTTAGATTATGCTCAAATAATATCGTCTCTTAGAATTTTCTAATTTCATTACAATTTACCCCCCCTCCCTTACTTCAACCTCCAACTGTAGGCATATTACTATACATCCTTTTTTTCTTTTAGGCCCAATTTTACCAAATGAAAATATTTGAGATTTAAGGTACGTTACTGTTACCCTTACCCATGTCAAGGGACAAGTCCACCCCAACGAAAAGTGGATTTGAATAAAAAGAGCATAACACTAACAATTTCATCATCAAAATCGGATGTATTTCACAAGAACCTGGTCGGTATGCAAATGAGGGGACTGATGATGTCATTCACTCACACTTTCTTTTGTATTTTGTTATATAATATATGAAATATTCTAATTTTCTCCTCATTCGCTGTGAAACAATTTTTTTTCTTCGCAAGTGGAATTACCAATGTTTTAACATTTTATGGTTCAGTCAAGTTGTTACTTATTGTCAAATCTGTAAAAAATGAAATTTAAACAGTAAAAAACAAAAGAATAAGTGAGTGAAGGACGTCATCGATTCTCTCATTTGCATGTCATTGAGTTGTGTATAACTGTTTTGTGAAAAATAAGCGAAACTTTAAAATGTCATAACTTAATCATTTTATATCCGAATTTTATGAAATTTTCAGCATTATGCTTGTTTATTTTTTCTCTATTAATTCAAATAAAAAATTCTTGGGCGGACTTGGCCTTTAAGATTGATACTAAAATAAACATATCAATTGAAATCATTGTAGGAAACATTGCAGTTAATTTGTATTTAATACAAAGATTTGTAAACAAAATTGTCAGCGGTACCGAGTTGTCTCAAGTGCCGAGTTAGCTGCATGGCACGATTTGGACGAACATTTCTTTATTTTTATAATGGCCATGTGATTCCATTTCACTCCTTGAATACAACGCTTAACCTATATTGTTACAAAGAAAAAATATATAATCAACTTTTTTGTGCCATTATTCTGAATGATCAGATGTAATGTCGCGAAATTGTGTTACTTTTTTATTCAACGTATGCGCAACTTTTGAGATTAAACATGTAGGCCTATACTGAGGACTCCGACACAACATGACTTCTCTTCTTTTTTTCTCTTATGCTGCGTGCCAAATTTCGGCTCGGAGAGCGGCCGAGATTATAAGGGATGCCATCATGCCCCCTCCCAGTTGTTCAACAGAGAACTGCGGGGCTTATTCCTCTCCGATTACTTTTTAGTAAAAGTGTATACGATCATGGAGGTCCATGCTCCGATAAACATTAAAATTATCATTTAGATTGCATGTTCAGCGGCTCTCCACTTTAAAAAAAAGTTCAATCGAATCTGCTGGCCATTCCCCAGTCCTAAATACCCAGAAAAGTCTTGTTCCTTTTAGGGAATAAGTCAAAATTTAAGCAAAACCTAAAATACGAAATTTCTTATCCTTATCTCATCTTGTAATGTAAATTATAATTAATATTCAGTTCTGCTCAACCCAAGTGTTTTCTGTTTTCATACATATATATTGTTAATAGATGGCGCTATACGTGTCGCACTTGTGTCGTGTAGAGGTACTCCAAACAGTGCTGTGCTTGCAAGTAGTCCAGATTGATTGATAACGAATTGATTTCATTCCAAAATTTCAACAAAGTTACAAAGTAAAGTAAAAAATAATATAACGTTATGAAATGAAATAGAAACCTTCTGAAAAACAAAGCTTGTTATTGAAGATTTCCATAAGATTGGGTAAGATTGGATATCTTACCCAGCCCCAATCCAGGGCAGCCGAACGTACCTTACTAAACAATAATTGATGCGAACGCAAAGCGCAAGCCAGCAATTTTGTGACTTTCTAATCTAAAATGTTTCATGTTTTACTTCAAAAAGGGTATTTCATTTTGAAAAAAAAATGATTTTTTTTTTCCTGTGCAGAGTTTGGATGGTGGGGGGGGGGGGGGGTAGCCCCCTCTGCCTCCCCTCCTAGTTCCGCCGCCCCTGCATCAATCAATCATTGGCGCTGGGTTAGAAATTTGGAGTCATATGCCCTCACTGTTATCTTTGGAAAAGAGAGTTTCTATACACCAAGGTAATCTGGACCATTCTTGCAGCTACATAGTTATGCCAAGTTGAAATGATTTATGCAGGTGTAAATAATTAAAAAATTAATAAATCAGTGCAAATTCGAAGTATGTACAATTTTGTCAAAAGTGAATATTGCCTTGCACAAAACTGAAAAAAGAGCATACAATAAAACAAGCAATCATCTTAATGATCATATCTCCTATTCAAACAAATAACATCAAAGGGGAATCCAGCCTTGGTCATAAAATGTTGTGTTGGGAAGGAGAAAAATAAATTAAACAGAATGGTGAAACTTTGAAAGAAATCGGACAAGCAATAAGAAAGTTATAGCTGAGATCACTAATACTATGTAGATTTCAAATTGGCAACTGGGTAAGTAAATTATGACAAGGGGCAAGGACAAATTTCCCATAGGCCATGTACTTTATTATCAGGGATTTGTGGTTTTCTCCTAAGTACCTATCCCCCCGGGGCAGTAATCTAAATATAACCCAGGTATTATATTGTTTTATGTCATCATGAAAGAAAAATATAATTTGAAATAAAACTTTTGGAAAAAATGACATTTTAGCCATAATATGTATTGGAGTACATGGAAGAGTAGTCCTTGCCTTACATCACTATGACATCCCATATGCGGCCAATTTGAAGTCTCCATGAGTATAGTGATTACCAATATTTACAACTTTGAAAAATTCATAACTTTCTTGTTGTTTGTCCAATATTGTTCAAACTTTCACCTATCAACTTGTCTGATTTTTCTTTTCCTTATAAAAACAAGTTTTTATTTGGGTTGGATTCCCTTTAAAGGAGTACTCCTGCTGACAATGATTACACCTAAATAAATAAGAGTAGAATTTATCGAGCAAAACGGTGAAAATTTCATCAAAATCTTATAACAATTAATTTTGTGAAAACAGTTGTAAGCACACTGTCATGAATATTAATTAGACGGTCTGATGATGTCATGTCCCCGTTTTCCTTTTTTGTGTAATATTTTTTCTCATGTTATTTCATGAAATCAAAATCATTTCATATTTTATTACATGAGTGTGTGATATACGGTGCGTCCCAGAAAAAACGAAACCGAGATTTATCGATGATTTATCATAACTTAATCACAAATAAAATAGAAAAATGACCTACCATTTTAAAGCTTAGAATCTCCTCTTTCATCTGAAATTGCTTAGATTATTTCTCATTCACGCATGAGGGAGCAAAAGCAATTTGAAAAGGGGATACCAAAAAGTCACTTGGCGGGCCGTATCTGGAGTTTAAAAAGAAAACCACATTTTTAAAAAGTTCAATATCTGCTCTTTAATTTGATACCTCAATTACAGAAAATGGTCAAGATATAACAAAGTTCTGGTTAATTGAAATAAGGCTTGAATTTCAATAATTTCATAAAATGAAGAGGTTTTACAGGCTAGCGTTCAAACTCCTCGACACTCCGTTTTGTTGACGATCAGCCATGCCTTAAGTCTTTTGTTACCGTGCGATAGCTTCTGTGGGAAACCGGTGAAAACACGTTTATTTAATGAAATTATGGAAATACAAGCATGGTTTCGAGGGATCATAACTTTTTTACTTCTTGACCATTTTCTGTGATTAAGGTATCGAATAAAAGAGCAGATATTGATCTTTTTAGGCATGTGATTTTCTTTTTGAAATTCAGATACCCCCCGCCAAATGAGTTTTTGGCATCCTTTCTTCGAAATATTTTCGCTCACTCATGCGTGAATGAGGAATAATCTAAGTAATACCAGATGAAAGAGGAGATTCTAAGCTTTACAATGGTAGGTCATTTGTATATTTTATTTATGATTAAGTTATGATAAATCATCGCTAAATCTCGGTTTCGTTTTTTCTGGGACGCACTGTATATCCCTTGTAACAAAATAACTTGCAGCAGTAATCATCTTACTCATTAAATCATTAGTCAATCATATTGTTTTCATTCTTGGACAAAATTTGAATAAATATGATTTCAAATAATAAAATAGAAAAGAATAAGTAAGAAAGTGACAGTATCAGCTTGCTCATTGCATTTTCATGAAGACATGCAAAGAACCGTTTCACCAAAATAATGCAAAACTTTGAAATGTCATAACTTTGTCATTCCTTGTTAGATTTTGACAAAATTTTCAGTGATTTGCGTGTCTTGTTTTACTTAATCTTTTAAATTCATTTTTTCAGCCTGGAATACCCCTGTAAAGATCTATAATCCCATTCAAACAAATAAACATTGATCTACTTAAGTACAAAAATTCACAACATGCCAATGTTTACACAGCAAAACCTCTTACCAGTTATTCATTCAAGAGGAACCGATAACAATCGTAAATGTTCAAATCACTCCACTAATTGTTACCACCACAACCATCATATCACAGCACGACACATAATTAGTGAGATGAAACAAAAGAAAGATTGAAAGTCATAAATCATTCAAACCAATTAAAGGTCCATCTGTATAATAATCTGTGGCAAAGAATTTTAGATGGTTTCGAAATACAGCACATACCGATACAAATCACATTGGACTCAAGATTTAGATTTAAATTAGAAATTTATTAAATCATCGTGGACGAATAATCATGTTTAAACACAAACTGATTACATATTTAAAAAAATCATCAAATTAATTTTTTGGAAAAATCAAAATGAGATATCATATATCTATCTCTATCAATAGTCATCAGGAATGTCCAATGATTGTCAGGTATTATTACACACATTGACTCATACTCTGAACTCTGGTTTCATTCAAACTCTGGTCTTAAAGGGGAAGTTCACCCTGACAAAAAGTTTATTGTAAAAATAGCAGAAAAAATAATAAAAAATATTGCCCAAGGTTTGAGAAAAATTCATCAAATAATTAAAAAGTTATTAGAATTTCAATTATTTGATTTGTGACGTCATATGCGAGCAGCATTCCTACATAGCGAATGGTAAAAAATCAATGAAATGTCACTTTCTCAGAAAATTGAAAATGGTTTTCACTGTACCTTTTGTATATCAATAGACAAATCATTTCACACCCGATCATGAATAGAAAACAAAATTAAGTCATCAGGAACCATACAAAATTTGAAATTCATGCATTTTATATTACATAACACATGGGGCAGCTGCTCGTTTATGACGTCACAAATCCAAAACTTTGAATTCTAATAACTTTCTTACTCTTTAACGGAATTTCCTCAAACCTTCACCAATATTTTTAAATATTTTTTCTGCTATTTTTACGACAAAGTTTTCTTCAGGGTGAACTTCCCCTTTAAGTTGTGGTTTAACTATGGTAAGCCAACTGGGACAGAAATCTTTTGAACAATACAGGTTTGATTTATCATCTCCTCTGTTAACCATGTCATTTATAAATGTCTGGGAATAATAACTGAATCAGTTTTCTCCGCCATCATATCATAATAAAAGGGCATGGTAACCATAAGAAACATACAATGTTCACAAAATGTTGACATCTTGGCTTCCCATAATTTGAGCAGAGTAAGACCATGGCCTAAGCTTAATCAGATTTCAGAATATGGGCATTTGTTTGCAAAATATTTGAATCAAATAATACCCTAGGATAGCATAGTGCAATAAATATTCTTTATATAATGATTTGGGCAACTTAGTATTGGGCAATATCCAACATTCCACAAATTTTACGTAGACCTAATAACTGGTAAATGTCACGTCGATATCATTACATCAACCTGCCGACACCTGAAATCTAGACTGTAGTTACGATTCCAGTAGGTTACAGGTTAAATTGTACTATAAAAAAAATGGGTCTCATATTAACTTCTTTTATTCATTCATTGGTGTAAATGTATTTTACTGATTCAAAATTATGAATAAGGCTCCTAATAACTACTCTATGAAAGCAAAGATCTTAAAAACAGGAGAAACTTAAAAAAGATTGTTTTTTAAACAAACATAGATCTGGATATGCCACTAATTGACATTAGAGGGTACATGCTATTGCAAAAGAAAAGTAACAGACTTCAGCTAATAAATACATAAAAAGTTAGACTAATATGTTTATAGAAGTTAAGTTCAATTCCAGACTCCCATGCAATATTTTTTTTTAAGCTAGCCAGAAACATATAACTTCTCTTCAAACTGGAAATTATTTTTTTTTTCTCTAAGATTTATTTTTGAACAGTACAAATGTTACAGGACAATAAAAAAATAAATAAATGAAATAAAATGACTGATATTTGATATGAATTTACTTTTTCAATAGCTTATGGTTATTGGATTGAAAATTTCTAAAAAACAAAAAACAAAACAGGTATGCCAATTCATCTGATTTTATGCTTCTATTTCAGTGCTATGAATAAGTTTCTAGTTGATTTAACGAGAATGATGCATTAGACATTGGCAGTCAAGGTTTACAACCAAAGTACTGGTTTATTTGATAAAGATCTACTCCATTCCTATGCCCCAAATGCTGCCATACAGTAGCCTTTATGTACACAATACTGATCATAATTATTTGGCTTTAATCAACCTAGAACAGATATACATGTATATTGATATTTGAACACAGACAATCATGTCTGATTCCTTAGGTATTCTATACCAAAGGAGTCATTGTCGCCAAGTCTCCGGCTTTCAATAACTCCTCCACTGTGTAACAATGATTGAATCTTGATATGTTTCAGAGATGCCAACCAGATCAAGAACATTTCAGTATTTTGGTAAGAAAATCAGTATGTTCACAGAAATACCATAGGACAACACGTAACTGAAACTTAAGAAATCAGTATTTTGCATGAAACCAGTATTCTTTCTCACTTTTCAGTTAATAATTACTGAAAACCAGTACTACTTGGCAGCACTGGTGTTTTATTTGTGATGTGTTTTAGTATGAAAATTACATATATTTATAATTTCATAAATTTGAGCACAGTATTGACCACTTTCACTTGTACACCAAATCTGTGGGTCTAACATGTAGACTGGAAAGACACAATTTGTTCTTGGACATTGAGCTCAAATACCCAACATTAACAAAATATGTCCACATGGGATTAAAAATACACATCCTATGAATAAACACACAGTGCCATATAGTGGATTGCTGCTAAAAATATATGTTTCAGACTTTTGACCAGGTACACTGCAAAAACTCCGGTGTTGATTTAACACCAGCCCGGAATCTATATATGTCCACACCAGAGAAGTATTGAAACAACACCAGTTTGCAATCAAACCGATGCTGTTTTAATACTAATTGGTGTTGTATAAACACCTATCTGGTGTTAGACCAAAACGAAACATATCCCCACAAGGCTTCCCTATACGCTATTGACCACCGATCCCTGCAATTCCTATATGCTTTGTACAGGGACGATTTGGCTCCATTAATATAATGGGTTAAGCACAAGATACGCTCCATAGGAACATCAGTCTGAGAGTATGCACGTATATGTAAATCATTGTCTTTACTAACAGGATATGCAGCATTTAATTGAAAGGTGATCATAATTCAATAATATATGGCACAGAAAATATGTAGATTACGATGAGATAATATCAAGGCCCTGTTTTCATATCCTGAAAAAGAAGTTACAAGCTACTGAATACTGGCATTTGATTGGCTAAAAGCAAATGTCATTCACATCTAGCATTGTTTACTTGATATCGTCATTTACGATGCAAGGCTATGAGCTGTAACAAAACCATAGATGCCAATTGCTTTTACCCAACAAGTATGAAAAGAATCATGAACCCATTGAGCACCAATTTTTTCTAGAAAAGAGCCTAAGAGCCTAAATTTTCACTGAGAATAGGTGGGAATAACACCTGAAAAATGGCACCTAAAATAAGTACAAGAACATGATTGAATGATGGAGCAACGCCTAGTCCCACACTATAGCATCCTGTTCTACAGAGTCGTCATAGCTGAGGGCTTTGGCGGTACGTTTTCCTATCAGGTTATAGATGGTTTCTGGAAGAATGCCTTTGGGCACGGCTACTTTGACGGTCAGCATTTCCTTGGTGATGACCGTACCTGCGGGAATGTCTTTGGCAGCCACGACGCTCTTCCCAAGCTGGGGGAGAGAACAAGTAAATTGAAGTTTACAAGTAACTTGTATGGTGAGGTCAGAATTAAAGCTAATTTCGAGTTCTGGTATATTGAATTTTGATATGAAATGGTTGGAAGCAATCCTAAACTTGTTTGTCATATGCTAGAATGCTTATTTATAACAACAAATATTAATTAAAATAATTAAGGCTTGCTTGAAAGGGGAAATCTGCTTTTCCTTTCCCCCCGGGGGGGGGGGGGGGGCACTCAGTATATAATGTGTGGTGGGTATGTGCCGCGGAGGAGAACCCCATTTTTACACTCAAATATCCATTCCAAGGCATGGCATTTTCATCTTATTGAGATAAAGAACAAAGAAAGCCGCTCCAAAGCATAGCATTTTCTTCTTATCGAGAAAAAAGAGAAAAAAATCCACTTCAAAGCTTTGCATATTTTTCGTTACGCCGTTCCGGACACATTGATCCACTACAATGAGCTGCAATTTTGGTGAAAAGCTGCTGCAGAGCGCTGTCCGACCATCGCCTCTACGCAAGCGCACCCGGCGCCCACGCCACCAGGCTAGCTGCATGCACGTATGCCCGTTCCATAGGGATGCATACGCACTCACAGGCAGGCAACCCGTTCCAAGGACCCACGTTTTCACAAACATTTGTAGTTCCAAAGCCCGTTCCAAAGCCCGTTCCGAGGACCCTTCTTTTTACAATAAGCCCGCTCCAAAGCCCCCTTTTTTGTCTCGCCCGCGGCACATACCCACCACTTTTTTGGTCGAGTACCCCCCCCCCCCCCCCCCCCGAGCCTTTTCCCCATATATAAAGCAAAGGAATGTTGTAGACAGGGGATTATTTTGTCAAGAATAATGAAAATTTTAATAATAACAATAATCCACTTTTAAAAAGTGCTTAATACATCGGAACGACGTGTCTAAGCGCTTTACAGATATATTTTTACCCCGGTCATCGGATTCAATTAGTCATGCCCGCACCAAGTACCCATTTAGCACCTGGGTCGAGAGTGGCAAAGTGTGGATTAACGCTTTGCCAAAGGACGCTAGACCGCAGTGGGATTCGAACACACGACCCTCTGTTTACAAGGCGAGAGTCAGAACCACTACATCCATTTTATTCAGTTTGTAACCACAGGGAGGCATCTCATTAACATTTGTCATTGAGGGCTTGTTTCATAAAGAATTATGTACATCTACTCATGACAACTACCATAGTGAGGCCTCACAATAATTTATTTGCCGTGACCTGACTGACCCTAGTCAAACCTGCCAAAACTATAAAAAAAATGCCCAATGGCCCTAATTTTTATTGTTTTGCCTACATTTTTTCACTGCAAATACCACATATTTTAAAAAAATAAATACTGCAAACAGCATGGGGGCAAAAAAAAACAACAACCAACTGACCCCCTTTTATCTCCTCTGTTACTGCATTTTATTTAGGCCTAACAGGGCTCAGCAGCCAATCACCATAAAGGTTTCAAAGGTAATTAGAATAATAATGGCAAAGTAAAATTTCTAATTTTCTAGTCTTCAGGAAATGGGCCCCAGACCTGACAACATTCCTTGCATTTCATTGGCAGAGTAACATGGGCGTCTAACTCAAATTTTAAGGTAAATGGTGGATAATGACATATTGTCCATGCTGACAAACTTATGAAATTGCTCCCTGGGAAGCATCTTGGTCATCTGTCAACTTTCGTCAGTTTCGATTGGCTGAGAAATACGGGTGTCTGACTGTTTCTATGGTAACAGTCAGATAATGACAACTTGTCAAGATTGACATCCCTGTAGTGTACAATATATAGTAAAGTTTTGGAGCGTTGTGGCCCAGTGGATTAGTCTACTGACTTTGAAACAGAGGGTCGTGGGTTCGAATCCCAGCCATGGCGTAATTTCCTTTCGGCAAGAGAAATTTATCCATATGTGCTACACTCAACCCAGGTGAGGTAAATGGGTACCTGATAGGAATTTATTCCTTGAAATGCCAACGCGCTGTAAAAGGCTACAGGGCTAAAGCCAGGGTAATAATAACCAATTGAGCGCATATGGACACATTTGGCAATGATATGCACTATATAAGCACGTTGGTATTATTACTATTATTATTATATATCTCACCTTGTTGAAGGTTGGTAGCTCACATTCTCTCATCTCTTTGACCCTTGACCCCAGTGACCTCTCTACAATACGGATCTCTCTCACAAGCTCTGCTAATTCCTGAGGATCTGCAGATAAAATAATCAATGATTACAATACGTCATTAATCAAAATAATGATAAAAGATGGGATTTGCTATATTCCACATTCACTCTGAAGAGTGCCCGAGGCACAGTAAAGAATGAAAAGAGAGAAATATATATATATATATGTACACAATGATAAATTAAGGAATTAAGGAACAATTAAGAGTAGGAAGCAGTAAATAGACATGTAATAATTAACGCTTTAATGTGTCAATGGACGTGCATTCAAGAATAACCAGGGGAAGATCATTCCAGAGAACAGGGCCAGCGTGAGCAAAAGCCCTAACCCCCCCAATGTCTTGCAGATTTGGGAACAACCGGAGTTGGATGAACGTAGGGACCTGACAGGAGTGTATTCGTTAATAAGATTGATATTGTATTATTGTATCTTTGATACATAACTGCCAACACTCATGAACAGCAAGATCCTCGATCTCTGATCTTATACACATTCCGGTTTCAAAGATATCATGGGGGAACAGGCCTTCGCCCATACGGGACAGACAGTATGGATTTCACTTCATAAGAACTTGAAAACCCAGACATCAGCAACCATCTCCAAGGGCAATCTGAAGCCATACGTGTTATAAGAGTGCTTTGACAGATAACCTTTTTTATTCATTCATTGTCAAAGTTTTTAACCTGTCATCTATTTTCCGTTGTTAATTTGAAGCGCCTATAGGATCTATTAAGATCGAAGTACACTATATTAACACTAACACAAGAATTCAACACTGAACTTGAAAGATACCCTTGTACCCCCATTTCAATTAAACAATGCACTTGAAAAATCCCCATTGTAGACAATGATAATGGGGAAATAACATGTAAATCTTAACACCAGTTGAGTCTGGTGTTGTGGGTGATGTTGGTGTTGCCACAATACCAACACCAGATTTCACACCATACTTGAAAAATACTCATTGTAATTAATACTGACACAGAAATTACACATAGCTCTTAAACACCAGCAGTAAATCACAACACCAGTCTCTTTCCAAGTATGGTGTTGAGGATGGTGTCACCAGACTGCAACACCATACTTGCAGTCAAAGATGATACTTACTGAGAGATGCTTCATGATCATTGCCTTTCCATGACTTGTCCATGGTGATATGTCGCTCTACGACCTTTGCCCCCAAGGCTACGGCTGCCAGGGTTATAGAAAGACCTCCTTCATGACCGGAGTAACCAATTGGTATATCAGGAAAAACCTCTTGGAACACCTGGCAAAATACAAAGATAATGCTATTTATCTATTAAGAGATCACTATTTCTTGTATTGCAAAGCAATTTGACTTCTACGCAGAATGTTGTTTGTGTGACAGGTTTTACATATAGGATTGTGGAGAAATTAGTTGAAACGTTTGATGAAAATCACAAAAAAATTGATTTAAGAAGGTAAATTATTTCATGTACATATTTTTGAAAGACAAATTTTTCCTTAAGTAATTTATTTCTTATTGAATTTCTTTCGTATTTCTCTGTTTTTCGTCTTTTGTTTTTCACTTTTTTATTGAAAATTATTACAGACCATTTAACAACTAAATTTAACCTTAAATTTAAATCAAAGCAGACCAATTAGAATGAATTAACTTTGTACACAAAGACCATCCCTTGAGTTGTCTAGAATTCTTCCCCCCTGGCCCCCAATGTCCGTTTGATGTGCTCTACTGCAGCTGCCCACCCCTACAGAGTCACTGTTCCAAAATCAAATACTTCTCTTCACCAATCTTCATATTTTCCAAGGACGGCTCGGCTGTGGAATTCACTCCCCTCCAACACATTCCCTTTAGCTCCCAACATGGACAGATTTAAGAAGTGTTAATTCTTATTTAATTAGCTTGATGTAAAACCTTGTACTTTTAATCTAATTATGGTTTTTACATGTCAGTCATGGGCCACTTTTTATCATTTTATGATGGCAACATCAGGCCCAAAGAACAATTAAAAAAAAAAAGAAGAAAATAAAAATCTAAATGAGCCATTTTTGGCATGAAATCATCTTGTAAAGTCAAGTGGCGTCACCCGCAAGTCTTCAAAATCATAAAATTTGGAAGTGCTATCTTTGTGCATACTAGAAAATCATCTTCCCCCATCTATTAGGGTTAAACATCATATTTGAATTCCCCAATGCCTCATTCTGTTTACCTGTATAATCCTAAGGTGAACGTCTTCTGGATGTAGAGGATAGGCACTAGTACACTGGAGTATACAGAACTTGTCGTTGTACTTTTTACATGTCTCGTAGACCTGCAGGAATCCAAATCAAATGGAACGAAGCAAAGATTAGATCCTGGAGATGTTTGACATTGTAAAACATATTACAAGACAGTGTTTTTACAAGCTATACTTTATGAAGGTAAGGTACATGTACATCAATAGGGATTTTAATGCTAATGAATTGTAAAATCCCAGTGCGAGCAGAATTTCATACGCAGGAGGTCATTTTGCATAAAGCTGTCTGGAAGTTACGTAGGAGTTAACATGTTATACCGAGGTTGTTTTACCTGACTGCTAAGAAAGCACGAATGCCTGTGAGCAAGCAACCAGGGGACCAACGGCTTAAGGTCCTCTTCGAGGGACCTGGTAATGAGGATAAATGCCTTACCAAAGGGGGCACTAGCGCACCACTTGGGAATCGAACCCGGGTCACCGGAATCCGAAACCCCCGCTCTACCGACTGAGCTATCGCGCCTCCCCAAACGAGTGACCTGCTCAAAGTATATGACATACTTTGTATATTGAAATATTGTGTACACAAATGCATACAGAACTACACTTTACAACACTTTTAATCTATATTTCACTAATGCAGCCATACAGTCATTTAAGCAAACTGTCTGATCCATGATATGATACCAGTTCAAACATTAATCAATGCTTTATCAATATGAGATTTATCTTTTCCCCAAGAACAGGTAAACTGCAAGAAAAATTCTTTGTACATTTCATCAGAAAAACTGCTTCTTCCTCAAATAAAAAGTAATTTTTCATTGTCAGAATCTTCTACTTGGTTTGTTGGCAAGGAAGTCACTAAAGGACATGGTATTACATTCAGTCACTTTGCATTGCAATATTACAACTGAATGGGATCGTTCCAAAATTCCTTGCATGTGTTTGCTGTTCAGATTTAAGTCAACAGAGAAATGTAAACACTGTGTAGGTCTACTATTTAAACAGGTGTTGGCCAACACGTTTAGCCGATATGGTACTACAACAGAACAAAATCCAATATGAATAGTATACGTTGGACATGGTTTATTGTTAGACTACTATAATTTCCTAATTCCCAATGGTAGCTACACCCCATTGCATAAAATTTACTTTTATGGTAACTTTCATCCAATGTGCACGTAAGTGGCAAATCTTGCCACCTCTACATCTATTTTAGCCCCCTCCCCCACCCTGCCACCCAACCTTCTTCTTCTGCATTGATCACTACACACGTCCTGTGTGTCCAGTTGAAGGTACAAGATCTGGGTTTGTGGTTGAAAGACTCAAAAATCATGAAAGTCTCTCCGCAGACTGGCCATGCCGCAGGCTGCCGTACCGTATAACTGTGTTAACGGGCGGTTGTCAAGCCGCCTTCAAGTCGACGTCAAGCCAACCTTTCTGCTATGTGTTAACACACTTTTCTACTATTTCCATTGACTGCATCACTGATGATACCACCATACATGTTTGTCAGTTACTCTCAGCAACCTATGACACTGAACATGTTTCAAAACATGGATTCTAGCTCAGGAAAGGAAGAGAGTGAACACACCCTTACTTACCCTAGTCATTGTCTCCATTGATTGCATCCCAGACGATACCACCATAGGTCTGTTCATCTTAGCAACCTATGACATTGAACGTTTCAAACGTGGATTCTAGCTCAGGAAAGGATGAGAGTAAACACACCCTTACTTACTCTTGTTATTATCTCCATTGACTGCATTCCAGATGACACTTCCATAGCTGGGTTCCCCTTAGCAACCTATGACACTGAACACGTTTCAAATCATGGATTCTAGTTCAGGAACGGATGAGAGTGAACGCACCCACACTTACCCAAGTTAATGTTTCCATTGACTGCATCCCTGATGATATCACATTTACTCAGTCTTAGCAACCTTTGGAACTGAACACATTTCAGAACGTGGATTCTAGCTCAGGAAAGGATGAGAGTAAACGCACCCTTACTTACCCTTGTCACTCTTTCCATTGACTGCATCCCAGATGATACTATAAGGTTGGTTAGCAACCTATGACACCAAACACGTTTCCAATGTGGATTCTGGCTCAAGAAAGGATGAGAGAGAACACACCCTCACCACCCTTGTCATTGTTTCCATGGACTGCATCCCTGATGATACCACCAATGGTCAGTTCATCTTTAACAACCTATGACATTGAACACGTTTCAAAACATGGATTCTAGCTCGGGAAAGGAATAGAGTGAACACACCCTTACTTACCCTAGTCATTGTCTCCATTGATTGCATCCCAGATGATACCACCATAGGTCTGTTCATCTTAGCAACCTTCTCGATGTAAGGCAAATTATTAGTATCGCCAGATCCAACTTTGAAGAAAGGCACATTGATAGAATCTAGAAATTCCACAGCTTTCTGTATGAAAAAACAACAACAAAAATAATAAGGAATAAGAGGTTGTTTCCAGAGGATAATATAACTGGTGTATAATTTGATTTAAATGTACTCACTCAAGATTATGGAGCCAAGTTTCCTTTCATATCATAGTAAGGTTTTTTGTGAGTACAAAGGCATAAGAGTGGGTTGGGTATCCACGTATTTCTTCAGACCTTAAAAAGACCATAATATTCTATTTACAGTATAACCCGTATTTCATCTGGGAATTATGCCACTTTCACAGGAGAATGTGATAATCTAGTAGTGTTATTTTGACATTAGAGAACAAAAGTTTATACCTATAATAAACAGTTCAAAGTTCAGCTTGATAACATACATGTATCACTAGAACAAAACGTGTCTACTTGTAAATTCCACATTCCTTGCAATATCAAATGATAGTCAGGGACAGATATTGTTTCATGTATTTGTTTGTGTTACAGATTATGATTACTTTTTTTCACATCATATATTTCTTTCTAAATTTCTATTATCTGGCAATCTATCTAAAAAAGTATCTATCAATCTATCTTCCTATCAAACTTTATATCTATCTATATATTTATCTATCTATCTATCTCTATCTATTATCCATCTATCTATCTATCTATCTATCTATCTATCTATCTATCTATCAATCTATCTGTCTATCTATCTATCTATCATTCTATCTATCATTCTATTTATCTGTCTGTTGGCTGTCTGTCTGTGTGTGAATCTACCTGTCTGTAAATCCATGTGTCTATCAAATATAATATCTTAACCACCACCATCATCATCATCGTCATCATCATCATCATCATCATCACTCTCATCATCATACATTTAAGTACTATCATCATCAATCATTACCATAATCATCACCATTATCATCATCATTATCGTCATCACCATCATCATCATCCCATCAACGCATAGTCATCATCATTATCATCAAGACTATCCTTATCACAATGACCATTATTATCATGGCCAAAATTTATTCTCATCATTACAACATTTGGCAATCACCAAGCAGTACATTCGTAAATGAATCTTTTCATATATGTTGTTCAAGAAAACTGAGATAAACGACCACCTAATTCGTCCTCATGACAAATTAAGATCTAGTTTTATTGTTCTGTTATTAAAAAAGCTCATATTTTCCATGCGTTTTATTTTCCTTTCAGGTTTCCATGGTGGTTACAATCATGGCAAAGATACCATAATCAAAACTTTAAAAGTCTATATGAAATGTGCGCAGATTTTCATCTCACCTCGTCCATACCAGATGCTGTGAAGTAGATGCCGATCTCTTTAGCATAAGCCTGTAGCTCTCTGAATTGCTCATGGCTAAACTCTAAGAACCTCTTGTGCTCTCCATAGGACTTGCCAAAGGAATGCTTTGATGTGTAAGGCTTCTCAAGGGCAGCACGGTTGAATTTGAAATCCAGCTCACTCTTCTGGAACTTGGCGCAGTCAGCACCCGCATCCTAAGAAAGATCAAGAAAAACATAGAAAGTAGCAGTCTATTCAATTTCTCATCAAAAATTGAAAATATTAGAATTTATCATTGTAACATGTGAGAGTGTGTGTTTAAAGTCTTCATGAGCAAATAATCGACATTGGTAAACGTCTTAGGGCAAACATCACTCTCGAGGCAAGCTGGATTTTCACTGTACCAAACAAATCTACATCCAGCTCGCTGAGGAAGTGTCACCAGTAATTAAGTTGCTTTACATTTCACATCTGAAATGAAGAAAACATCTATGATTCTCTAGAAGAAAGAATTTTGGTCTAAAAGTTCCCTGAAATTTGTATTACTGCTAGCAAGTAAGCAAACTGCTATACAGGTTAATCTTTATCATTTACCCTGTTCTGACATGCCATTAAATACTCTACCACCCCCCCCCCCCCAAGAAAGAAGAAAGAAAGAATACATTAATATAAATAAATAACTAGATAAATAAATAAAATAATATAAAAATAAAAAAGTATCAATGATAATAATAAAACAATCAATCAAAATCTTAAAAAATGAAGTAAATCTACATTTAAAATAATGGGTCAAATGCAATTGCTTTTGCTAGGCTTTTGCTTGATTCCGTATGCATAAAAGTGAGCGAGCAAATTGCTAGTAGTAGTAGTAAGCTCAAGCATTTGCTAACTGCCTGCTAGCATTTGCTTGACGATGAAGCTAATGCTAAAAAGCATATTCATAAAGTGAACCTTTTGCTTGTGCTTTTAAATTTTGCTTGTTTTTTTTTAAGCTCCGTCAGAGCAGCTTGAGCGTTTGCTTAATAAGGGCGTTCACATTTTATAATCATGTTTATGCACCTAAGAGAGAACCGCAAGGGGTACTGTAGCCTAAAGGGTATTAGGACCTCAATAAGGTTGGAAAAAGCTGTCAGAATAGTCAGACTTTCAAACACCATTGTACAAAATCCACAAATATTCAATAAAAAATGTTTTCCTTACATGTAGATATACTTTGTGGTATCTAAATTGCAATAAACAATAACTAATTTCACTCAAAAAAGTTTGTAACAAGAAAAAATAAATAAAATCACTACACAATTCACCCAGCCAACAAGCCTTGTCAGTTGTCATCATTGTGTACATGTGTGTTACCGCAGGTGCCGACTTTCTTTTAATTCACAATAAGCACTATTGTCACCTATGAAGTCAATACTGTTACATACTATATTTTGACCTCAATTGTACTACTAGCAATGGCCTACATGTACATGTTTCCTTCCTTGTACATGTAAGTATCGGATGATGTACACATACACTTGCACACTGCACTTCACCAGTACAATACACTACATGTAGACGGTGGCCTGTACTGTTTCATCAGAAGATGTGCAAACCAATGCCAACCATATAAATTTATCAACTAAAAACGAGATAAAAGAAATGCGTGACACCACGTCTAAGGAAAAGTTGTTGCATGAGAAAAGCGGTATTTTGCGCTGCCACACTTTTGCCATCGAGTCCCACCTTTGTGAGTCGAGTCGTGTTCGCACTTCGTAAACAAAGTGCCGTCGCTATTTAAGGGTTTAAGCACAAGTAAAGGGTTATGCGTGCAAAACAAAGCAATTGCGAAGGCATGATCTTTCGCTTCGCTAGATATTGCCTGTGCTTAAACTAAAGCAAAAGCTTGCAAGCAATTGCTACTTTTTATGCATCTGACTAATTATAAAATCTCTCCCATTACACTGTTTACAGCTCTATCCTTACCCTCTTCTCTCTCTCTCTCTCTGGTAAATGGGTCACCATGGACGTTGGATAAATATTTTTGAATTATCAAAGAAGGCTATCTTTCAGATCTTTTTTTCAATGATAAAGCAGTAATGACCACAATTTAAATGCATCAGTTTAAAAAAGCATCAACAATTTCACACTTAAACTTAATTATAAGTGAGCTCATCAATAATAAAAATCAGAAGACAGATGAATTATCAAAAGTTCAAACCTTTTGGACTTGGAGTTCAATTTTACTGCCTGCGCCTGTCGCAGTGTTGTCTGCTGTTGCTGGATCGAATTAAATTCAATCAAAGTTCTTCAAAATCAGAAAAACAACTGTCTCATTGCCTGAGGTACCGAGCACGCAACATTACTTGATTGCCATGGAATTTTGAGATCGCGATACCAGCGAAACCCTGGCCTTGACCTTCTTTATATTATATTAATTCCATCAACTTGAAACGGTCAAGCGAATTTGACTTTATTTTACTTTTTTAGGATCGATCTTGCCTTCTTTTTTTGGTATATTTTTGATTAATTTTTGTGTGAACTGTGAGAAATTTTTGATTGAAAATCAACTTCATGATAATTTCTAAAATGTGCGCAAATTTTGGTCACCCCATCACTGAGCAACCCGCTGAGCAATCTTTTGAAGAAAATAGGCCTAGGCCTATATCAACTCAAGTGAGAAATAGAACCAACATGAGAATGAATACACGGGACCGTTACTCGTTAGCAAAATGGGGTCGAATTACCTTTGCAACTTTTATGAGTTGTTTCGCGATATTGATGTCTCCCTGGTGATTTTGTCCAATTTCTGCAATGATGAAACATGGATGATCCTTTCCGATCATCCTTCCTGGAGCAATTTCAAATTCAAGAGTCATTTTTGATCAAATGCAGAGGCGACTTAGAGACAGAACTTTCGTGACTGGTATCAAGAATAATAGCGTTGCTGATCTAAATTATCTAGCTACCGGCGCGGTATATCGCGATATCGTAGCGATAGCGCGGCTCGAGCTAGCTAGCTACATAGTACATGTAGCAAGCTGCTACTGCTAGCGCAGCGTATATGATATGGGGGGGGGGGGGGGGGTGCCATGGCCATATGGCCCTCAACAGTTTTTCGACCAAGAAAAAAAAGAGAGAAAAATTAAAGAAAAGGAGAGTGAAAATGGTTATATATGATATCTTTCTATGGGTATTAGGTCTGTATCTATCGAGTCCCCAATTAGGCCAAACTTAATTGTACATAAGATAAGATCGCGATCTAACTAAATTTTATTTTCTTTTTTTTAACACTGAGAAAAATGTTTCCAATAGCGATGACCTTTCATAGCTTCTTTTTTGTCAACCCCCCCCCCCTTGTCCGACCATCGGGTATCTGCCCGACTTTAAGAAGTCCAGTATTACCCTTATTTATGATGGGGCCCCATAAAGTACGTGGTTTCGGTTGAACCCATGGTTTATGCAGATTTCCTGTATAAATTACGCTTATATTTGAATATTGGACTCATTAATTAAAAAGATTGGACTCATGAATAAAATAGCGTGTGATAAAAGCGTGCATCAGCATTGATTGGACAATGATTTTTTTTTAAATAGGCAAGCAGTAAATAAGCGTAATTTACAGGAAATCTGCTATTAAACATGTTTTTTTGGTCATGCGCATGGTACAGCAATATATTTGACTGGCCCCCAAATCGTGGGGTCAAATGTGTTTAGCCGGGGTATGTTTTTTTTCCAAAGCTTTTTTTTAAGATTAGCTACACGTGTTTAGGGTATGTTTTTCCCCAAGGTTTTTCGCCCCCGAGGTCATTCTGGCGACAACTTGTAGGGAGCGCTTTTGCACACAGAGAAAAAACTTGTTTATGGCTTCATTGGTCACGCATGTTTGGTAGGTTTGCAGGATTTGGTTAGTCTGCACTGAGGCATGCATGCACAGACCCTTGGTTTTCACCATTTGCATAGCCGAGTGTATACTGTGGCTGGCTCTATCTAGTCTTTCTTCAGACCTGTTATTGGTGAAAGTACTGTCAAATATGAGTCTGTACTTGCAGACTAGGGTTTGGTAGGTGAACAAGTGTATGTAGGTGGGTAGTTATATATGGGTATGACTATCGCTTTAATACCCAAAACTCAGATGGTTTCTGTTTTAGCTACAAAAACTACTTTTTTCATTAGTAATTTTGATCAAAACTAAGAAATATGCCTCCTACTTGGAAGTTGATGATCAAATTCAAATATCTTTTGAAAATAAAAACACTTCACTGATTGATACCGAAATTCATTACCCTTTTATAATATCTATAAAATGTGTCAAGATCAAAATGCTTCATTCAAGAAGAAAGATGTAAAATCTTTGTTTTAGAATGTTCGTGCATTATGTGTGTTCATTTTGTATATATGTTTTACTTGGTAATTGTCTCCCTGAATGGTGAATTGATAATAAATAAATGTTAACTTATGTTGTTTTAATTAATTTCAATCAAGCACTGAATATTTATTTCACAAGCTAAGCTTTTCAATATATCCCTTTACCAACCTTTTTTGTCACTATTCTATCCAATCGTAGCTACCTCGCAGTGTATGCTTATCTTTTTGTCTTGGAATAAGAATAAATGAAGCAAAATCAAATCACTCCCATAAAAAATAGATAAATGGATGGATGAATGAATAAAGGGATGGATGGATGGATGAATGGATGGATGGATGGACGGACGGATTAATGGATGGATCATGGATGGATGGATGGATGGATGGATGGATGGATGGATGGATGGATGGATGGATGGATGGATGGATGGATGGATGGATGGATGGATGGATGGATGGATGGATGGATGGATGGATGGATGGATGGATGGATGGATGGATGGATGGATGAATGAATGACTGGATGGACGGACGGATGGATAAATGGATGGATGGATGGATGAATGAATGGACGGACGGATGGATGAATAAATGGATGGATGACTGGATGGATATACGGATGGATGGATGAATGAATGACTGGACGGATGGATGAATGGATAAATGGATGGATGGATTAATGACTGGATGGATGAATGAATGGAAGACTGGATGTACGAATGGATGAATAAATGAATGACTGGATGTACGGATGGGAGGATGGATGGATGGATGAATGACTGGATGGATGGATGGATGAATGGATGGATAGATGGATGGATGGTTAAATGAATGAATAAATAAATGGATGGATGGATGAATAAATGACTGGATGGATGGACAAATGAATGGATGGATGGATGGATGGATGGTACATTTTAATGCTATCTGTAAATGAGAGACTTCACACAGTATTGGTCGGTTCAATCCCACTTTAAATTCCATGTACGACATGAAGTACTTTGCTTGATGTGTCATATCATGGACCTACTATAGTACATATGGAGCCAAAATACAGAAAAGTAATACATTTCTAGCATTAATCTTTTCATCCATATTGGACATGATTTTTGAGAGACCTATAATGCCTTGATGAGTGGTATGTGTATGGATTATATTAGTTAAAGGTATAAGCGTATACTGAGCGCATATGGTGCAAAGATCATCAGTTAAGCAGCCCCCTTCCCCTTTGTCCTCTACATGTGAACAAGAAAAAAAACATATTTTTGAAGAATGGAAATAAATATATATGTAACAATAAAAATACATCATTGAATAATTTCAGAGAAAACAGTCTCAGTAAAAATGATGTTATTATGAACTGCAAAGCTTTATTCTCACATAACAAAGATACACATATTTTCATGAACAAATATTCGCAAGCAGCCAAACAAACTGACATTGTTTGGCCTTCTTGTTAACAGGTTCATTGTATTTCCATTTTTTAAGACATCACAAAAGTGTTAAAAAGTCAGAATGCAATGAAATAATGAGGTACTTAAATTCATAAACAAAGACATTGATAGTAGTCAAAATTCAGCTGCAATCATATTGGACTATGGAAATGTTTATTGTCTATCGACATTATTACTTTATTGCATTTTTAAATCAATGAATGATAGAATTTTCTTTTTAATTGTAATGATTACAATAAAATACAAATTATTTTATTTTAAAATAGGCACGAGGAATATATACATGTTTAAAAAAATACATCTTTTGCCAATTATTTTCATTCAGTATTTAGTACTGTTCATATAAATTCAGAAGGTCAATACACAAGTTATCATAGTCCCTACAGTGTACAAATTGCAGCATCACACTACAAAGCAATTCAATACAAATGTCAGATAAAAAAAACTTAATCAATAAAAGAATGTGCCGCAAAACAAGAAACTGAGAGGAAGTACTAAGCAGGTAAACTGTCACGATACAGAGCATAATGAACAATTCATGTATACTCATTCATTAATCATTACTTAGGGTTCCAAAACTTATGAAAGACTGTATAAATAATAAAAAATAAGCAGTATTTCTTAAAGGAATGTTGATTTTTTTTTTCCTAATATGGTCAAACAGGTCAGAGTCCTCGGATCCATAATATGAAGACTGCAAGTGGTGACAAAATAGCACTGACCAATCATGAGCATTATTATATGCACAAACTGTTCAACACATCCCTATCAACCAATTGAAAAGGTTGTTTGAAAGTTGATCGCAAATTTTCATTTATGGTGCCCTACGCTAGCTGCAGGGGCAGATCCAGGATTTTCCAAAAGGGGGGGGGGCACATTTTCTGAGGAAAAATTTGACAAGCAAAATAAAAAATGGTTTTTAACCTTTTAACCAAAAATTAAGGGTTCTTCGTCTCCGAAATATTGACAAGCAAAAAAAAAAAAAGGTCTTCACTTTCAAAGGGGGGGGGGGCACACTTCTGTTTTAACAGAATTTTTACATTACAAATTTTAATTTTGCTTCTCAAAGGGGGGGGGGCACAGCCGGCCCTAGATCCACCAGTGCTTCATTGGGTCTTCTCTCATCTACAGGAAAATAACAGACAATTTTTTTTTTTCAGGTAAGACTCCCCAGGTAATCTGAGTCCAAGGTCACTGCACTCCCATTATCACTTAATGGTGAAACCAGTGCCCCATCTTACAAAGAGTTACGATTGATCCGATCAATAGCAACTATGGACGGCCAGAAACATCAACATCTATAATGCATGTTTGTTCATAATTTTTTCAAGCAATGATGTATATTCATGCACTCATTGTTTTCTTGAAAATTCACTGCGATTCTCTTTGCATACAAAGGTCACTGTGCAAATTTGTTCTTCGCCTCCGACAAAGATTCTGCTAGGATCGAAAGCTTGGGCCCCTTTTGACTCTCTAAAAAAAAATTATGACACTGATGGATTTCCATAGAGTTACGATTGATTGGATCAATAGTAACTCTTTGTAAGACAGGGCCCTGATTTGACAACTTGTTAGATGCAAAAGTTGATGAAATGCTCTTCAGATGACCAGGGGCCCGTTTCATAAAGCTTGTTACAATAACAAAATTGCAATAACAGTTAAAAGCTACTGAAATACTTCAATCTGATTGGATGATAGTAAATTTGTTATAGAAATTGTGCATTTGTTATCATAAATATTCTTTAGGAAATAGGACCCTGAATGGCCAAATGTTACTCTTTCTGAGCAAAGTAGAATACTAGTATAAATTCTCAAACTACAACACATCAAGATCCTATTGCATAAAAGTATAACTTTGTCATACATTGGTAACTGACGCTGCTCAACAGCCAATCAAAATTAGGGTTCCAAGGAAGTAACGGTCACAAGGGGCCTAATTACAACTGGCAGGCAAAAGATATTCATTCGAGCCAACCCATTTTCAATTCTTTAGTTTGATATTGCTGATTGACAAAAGCGAATGAGTATGATTGTCCATCTAACACTGATTCTATTTTTGGTAACTACTGAACTTCCTTTTCCCAAATTGGGAAGATATATCACCAAGTTTGGAACTAAATTTGACTGGCGGAAGAATAAGTGCCATTTTACTGACTCAGGTGCTGAATTTGATCCTGTCAAGCGTAGTCTTCATAAATGCCGATTTACTTTTAAACTGAACCGGTCGAGGTACCCTTTTCTGGTCAGATATGGAATGTCAGATATATTTCCTATCCACTGGTAGTAAACAATCGACCCTCAAATTTTATCCTTATTTTTTTATGAATTTTTTTAAGTGCCACTTTAACACACGAGTCTATGGGAAATGTTTTAGGCCAGTGCAACCTAATTGAGGGATAGTAAATCTACCAAAGGACCTTTAAACCAATTTTCAGGCAACGGGGCCAAGGTTTATTACTCACTTACTTCCAGGATACTGCCCAACTCCACTAAAAGGCGTCAAACAGACAGGGTAGGGTGCGCTGATGGTTGCGACGTGGAGGTGAGAGGCATTAGGTACTTCTGGATTGCTACTTGTGGTCGTGGGTTCGAATCCCAGCCATAGGGTAATTTCCTTCAGCAAGAAATTCATCCACATTGTGCTGCACCCAACCCAGGTGAGGTGAATGGGTACCCGGCAGGATTAATCCCTTGAATGCATGAGCGCTGAAAGGCAGCTCGAGCTAAAGCTGGGTTAATAATACTAATAAAATCGCGCCTCGGAATAGAATATTTCTAGACAGATGGCGCTATATAAATGCCTATTATTATTATTACTTTGAATTTTTCTTTGTCAAGAATTGATTTGATCAAGTTGGGTAAGTTGTTCCATTCAACAACAGAACAGGCATAAAGGAAAACTTCAAACATTTTTTCTTTGTTGCAATCGGAATGATACTATTAGCACTTGAAGGGTTACACAGGTTCCTTTGGGCCAGGCACAGAGCAGATTGAACCGGCACAGCAAGCTCACTCCTCCCTGCCTGCTGGAAGATTGTCAGACGATCTAATTTCTCTCTCTGTTGAAGAGGCTCTATTTCAAGTATCTTTTTCATTTCAGTTACACTCCTTTTTTGGGGGTGTTCAATGCTGCTAGTTTGTCACTGCAGTCGAGGTAGTATAAAACTTCTCTCTGTCCTAACATTTGTCTGAAGAGAAAAAAAAAATCAAGATGGTAATCATAGAAATTTGTGAAATATTAGTTTGGTGAATGGATTGAGAAAGTAAATAATTGTGTACAATATTATGCCTTTCCATCTCTTACTATGACACAATTAATCAATTCAATTCACATATAACATTATCAAAATTAAGTTGGGGAAGGGGGGTGTCTTTAGGAGCCACATCGTCAGGGTTTCAAAACAAAGCCAAGTCAAGAAAATGAGTATTACAGCAATATGATAAGCATTTGATCTAGAAGTACATTTTGATGGGCATATGAGCCAGCAACCTCAATAGCCCCACTTCAAGTCATTGCCCATAATGCAACATTCTCAACAGTGCAGTCTTGTAATATAGACCCACTTGAAATTTTCACTACTCAATACATTCATATTGCCATAATTATGTTACCAAGCAGAAAAACAGGTGCTAAAAAACATTTCAAAAATAAAGCTTATTGGCTAATTATTTCAAAAGGTACGTTTTAAGACTAGCTGTTTATATGTTCAATGTGGCACACCACTGTCCTCACCCGAGGAAGGAAGTATGTACATCAGAGTTTTTGTTAATTTGCCAGAGTTTTTTTAGGGCAAAGTTTTTATGATACAGGCCCCTGGTTTCTCATGGCAAAAATAAATCAATTATAATTACTAAAATACTTGAGTACCTATATGCAGTCCACCAAAAACTGGGGTAATAATAAAGTTCTCATGGTGAGCAGGACCCACTGGGAGAACAGTTTTCAGAATTGAAGTGGCTACCCTGGGTAAATATGACACTATTATTATCATCATCATCATTTCTCATGATTATTATTCTAAGACCAGTCAATAAAACTGATTATTACCTATACAAGGCATTTTATCAACTCAGTAAAAGTCATATTTTGGATGCTATTATGTCACACTTAATAGCAAGGATTAATTTGCCAAGTTCATGAATATCCAGACTTCAGAAACAGGCATATAAATTGTTCCAAATAATAGCTTGAATTACATATTATCCAGCTGTGGGTAATAATAATAATATTGACTGGCTCTTCTTGAGGGAAACATCAAATATATTGCCCTTAACAGAACCATATTGCCCTTGTCTAAAGATTGATTCTGTTGTGGGCAAAATATTTGATGTTACCCTCAAGGCCAGTCAATATCATATAAATATTCCACAGTAAAGTTCATACATTTTTACACATTGTGTAACCTTTTGGGATCAATTTTCAATCTACTGTGCTATATTGTATGATATTGCATGGCAAGATAAAGCCTATGGGAACTTTGTCAGATTTTGGCACATTTTGCAATAAACTCTTACATTGCACAGGAAAATCATGCACAAAAAAGGCCCTATGTAATGTAAGTTTTTACCTCTTCATCTCTGTAAAATAGAGTAAGCATCAGCGACCCACGTTTATCACTATTGTCAGTATCTTCTTCCTTGTAATCATGTTGTATGGCATAGCGTGAGAGCACGCCTTCAGGTTGTAAGTTACAATCAATCCTGAAAATATAAAAAAATGGTAATGGAAGATACAAAAATAAAAAATTAAAAGTTACATTATTGATAATCATATTGTTGTCAGTGCAGAGCCAGTCAACTCTTACAACCTGTCAGAGATACATTGTATTGCTTGTTCCCTCTACTTAGAACAATTTTTAGGTAATTGTTTTATTAAGAAAAAATATGTATATGATATGCGACAGAACGATAATTTGTATGTACCCAATTACAAATATAATTTTTCTCGATCAACCGTTAAATATTCAGGACCGAGTATATGGAATAGCCTTCCTAGTAGCCTGAAATCTTGCCAAAGTCTTTCGACTTTTAAACGAACATTTAGAAATTTTCTTCTGAACTCATATTAATTTGCCTTATCCGTCCCCCCCCCCCCCTTGGTTTTCGTTTTGGTAAATCTTTTGTGTTGGTAAATCTTTTGTGTTATAGGGATTGACCTTTGAAAGGTCTTGAGGCCTATTGTTAATCCCACCACTTTCTGTTAATATTTACTATATTTATAATGTACCCTTTTGTATTCACGTTTGAATGTATTTTTTTAATGTGTTTTTTATGCTATTGTACCTGTATTTTTACCAGATTGTGGAAATAAATAAATCTAAATCTAAATCTAAATCTCAGTAATTACAAGGGCTGGAATTTTTTAATATATCATTTTTCATCTATGGGCAACATAATTGGAGATTCCTCCATGTTTATTCTCAATAGAAAGACTATCAAAATTTCCTATTTTGATTATTCAAGTATAGCCTTCAATTACACCAATATTGACAAATTGATGTCACAATGAACATTGGTAATAAACTGCATTGAACCTCTTTGTTAGTAAAATTGCCTCCAACAGTATTACTATTATGGAAAAAGGGGCCCAACAGTCACTCAAAATTTAGATGTCCTTGTTATCACCAATAGCAAAGATACCATATTTGTTTATTGTAACACGGACCAGGGCCAATTCTTACAATACTATTTTGCAATGGATTCAATTTAAACTCATAGATTCAAGTTAATTTATTGTCATGTATAAAAAGAAATACACAAAAATCTGTTTTGGGCATATAAAAAGCGAATACAACACTATACAATGACATACATATTTATACATTTGACAAACAATCCTAACTTCCTAATTTCTAAAAATTTAGATCACCAACAATTTTAGTTTGATTTTAATCTATCATAACTCTTTTTGAGACATGGCCCTGGGCCCGTCTTACAGAGAGTTACGATTGATCCAATTAATCTCAACTGTATGGAAATCCATCCATACCATAATTCTTTCTAAAGGAAATTTGCACAATCTCCTTAGTAAACAAAGGGAATCACACTGAATGATCAAGAGAATGATGAATGTATGAATACATCATATCTCGAAAATATTTTGAACAAATTTCAATTTTAGATGTTGACATTGCTGCTGTCCATAGTTGTGGTTGATCGGATCAAATGCAACTCTTTGTGACACATAGCCCTAGTCTGGGTTAGATAGCGCAAGGAAGTTGCTTCCCTATAACACAAACATACCTGAAAACAGTAATAGATGCGACTTCCCTGATGGCTGCGATGATTTTTACCAAGTCAGTTTCGTTGAACACGCAGTAATTAAAGCTGACGATTTCAACCTTTTCCATTGAGCCACGGGTCCTTAACATTTGAATAAACTTCTCAACAGAGGTACGCGACACTGTATTGCTTGCCTTACTTCTAGGGTCAAAGGTCACATTGAGAACTGTTGGTTGGATGTAATTCTTCACCATCCCATCGACAATAGCTAAAACGACTTTATCATAGTACTCATCCTCTTGGAACTTCCTATCGTAATTATTCGTGGCAAAAATATCGAGCTCCATGATATTTGGTAGACGGGATAGAAGTATTGCAAAGACATCCATTTGAGATTTGATTTTCGTTTGGAAAGTCTCCACAGAGCCGAGGGGATCAAGATGTAAGGTCGGAACAGATGTAGGAATGGTCAGTCTCAAATGATGCAGATCACGATAAGTAAGGAGGATACTCCACAAGTTGATGAAGAACTTGTGTGCCTTTTTAACGTCTATTTCTGGATATCCCGGTATCTGAATAAAAATATAAAACAAAATAAATGCATGTGACAAGAAAATGTACAAATACATATTTGTTATAGTAAATCATAAAATTCAGAGTTGAAGAATATAACATGAAATGTTAAACTCTGTATGCCTTTTCAAAATATAAGTGTACTTACATCAGAATGTAAATATAGCTTCTGTAAATTTGGAAGGTTGGACAAGACAGTTAGAATGTCGAGGGAAGTTGATTTTGTTTCAAAGACTTGGACCGACTGGAGTGGCTTGAGGTCACAATGGATACAGGCTGTGGCCGGGAGAGGAAGAAAAAGCTGTGTGAGATCAGGCGAGGTATGAAGGCTATCCCAAAGATGACAGAATGCAGCGGAGTTGTAGTTCAGTTCAGGAATTTCCTGCAAACATGTAATGAATAAAGATAATTTACGAATTTGAATTTAAAATTGGGTGAAAGGGGAAATTCTATTTAATGTTACAAAAACATAGAATAACAAGTTGCAACTATGATGAATGATGATGTAGAAGGATGATGATGGTGGTGATGGTTGTAATGTTGACGATGATAATGATGGTGATGAATGATGATGATGATGATGATGAGTTTCAAGTTTCAAGTTTATTTTCATTGATTTCAAATCCAAACATAAAGGATTACAATCAAAATGAAATTAACAATTTTTTAAACAAATTATTGAACATAAGTTACAATGATAAATTAAATTAAATTTCTAACAATAAACAGAGTCACAAATCAAACAAAAGGAAAAACATAACAAAACAAATCAACAACTATATGCTGTCAGAAACTGTTTCACTTGACTATCTGTCAATTAACAGGGCATAATTATCCTTATCAAAACAATAATCATCAGGTACTAATATGTCGTTCTAATTTATCAACTGCAAAATTATCATATAATTTGTGAAATATTTGTTATTGCTTTAATTTGAGGCCATGCTATTGACAATGCTATTGATGATGATGATGATGATGATGAGGATGATCAGTATTTATATTAATTAAGAGTGACTCACCTTTTCGGAAATGATCAACTCCCTCATCTTTGGAAGGAACGTTAAAACATGTACAAGGCTGCTAACAGAAATCACATTGTCTGTCTCAAACACACGGATTGATGCGAGTGGCTTCAGGTCAAAACTGACGCCGGCAGGTATGGGCAGAGAAAGACGACTGAGAAGGGTCAAGGATTCCAACTGATTCCACAGCTTCTCAAATACTTCAGGTGTGAGGGCAAATTCTGACTGATCTCCAAAATCCTGAAAGGAAATCCCAGATCAAAAGGATAAAATAAACCTTGCCATTCTTAATATTAAACTGTATGATAGAGGATTGCTGCTCACGCCACTCGTTCCGCAGCTGGCATATTGAGATTATCAATCATTCATCTTTTGGAAACCCCTTTAGCAGTCCAGAATTTACAAAGTGACAGCCTGAAGTTTTTTTTTCAAGTTTTATAGCTCATCCTCATGGCAGAATATGAGAGTGTGATAGTGGGAATGCAGCACACTCAAGGGTATTTACAATGGTGCGAAAGTATATCCAAGATGGCTGCATTGCCACTAATACCCCCATTATACCAACGCTACGTCCATGCAGTTCTCGCTACATCAAAGAAAAATGGCCATGACGTAGTGGGAACTGCTGCAGCGTACTGAGAGCGTAGCGAGAACTGTTATTGACGTGGCATAGTCTGCATGATCTCCGGAGACAAATTTTCCGCTACGTGGACTTTGAACATGTCCAAAGTCCACGTAGCGGGAGCGCCATCTGAGCAGTGCGTAGTACTGACGCACTAAGGACCTTCTTATCGCGTACTAAAAGCTCCGACGTAACATGGACGTAGCGGACACGGAAAGAATACCACTAACGCACCATGAACGTATCAAGGACGTAGCGCAGACGTAGCATGCACGGACGATTTCATATTTTTCGAAAACAAGGAAGTTATCGCTACGTCCCTGCCATTTTTTTCGGAATTTCAAGGACGTAGCGGGAACTTCCTCCGGTGTAATGGGGGCATTACGAAACTGGTGCCACGTTGGTTTGCTTCTGAACTTCAAGAACGTAGCGGAAACTTCATCTGGTGTAAAGGGGGTATAACATCACAAAGTTCAACCTGACCATTATTTGTTTTTGTTTTTTCAAAATGGCACACAATAAAGGGTTCTATGAAATTTGCTCCGCTCTAAATTCCACATACTTATCGAATGACCAACTTCAACCCTGGGTTTAACACTATACCTACCCTCGACCTAACATAAAACCCCATCACAACCCTAACCCTACATCTTAGACGAAATTAAGCACAGAGCAATTGTCGCAGGAGCAAATGTTGTGTCACCAAATAAAGACATGCTCAAATTTCTTCATCTAACACTCATCAAGAGCAAATGCAAGAATGAATAAGTGCGAGGCAACATATGGCCCATATTCTGAAGTCGGGTTTAACTTAAAGTCAGGTTTGAAATTGTTGTTTAAGTATGGATAGCAAATTGTTACATAAATCACTAACAGTAGAGATATCATATTTCAGCTCATTTGGCTCTCAAATCATTCATAATTGTGTAGGAAGTATAAATAGATGATTGTCTACACCATCGATGAATCAGGAAAGAGCACAGTAAACATAAGAAACATACAACTTCATAAAAATTTTGAAACTCTTGGCTTCCCATAAATTTAGCACAGAGTTAGACCATGATCTACGTTAAACCTGACTTCAGAATACGGGCCATTGAGTATGTCTTATATTCAGAGCCATTTTGAGATTTTGTAGCACAAAATAGCATGCACTAGTTCATATAAAACAGGTTGAAAAAAATATAGAGCAGAAAACTAGTTTTTTAAAATGATTGAAATTTCAATGTCACAACATCAAATAGATGACAAAAATTCTTACATCACAATAAATGATGAGTTCATTGAGGTTTGGGAGGAACTCCATGATTTTCACATAGTCATCCGCAGGAGGCTGTATACTCGTGGTGAAGCTATTGATCTGGTATAGTTTATTCATCCGAGACGAGATTGTTGGTGGAACATGCCGATACATCTCCATATATCTCAGGTTGATGCAAGTATGAATGTTGTTCCACAGTCTTACAAATAAATCAGGAGAGCTTGTTGTTCCAGAGATGTCGATCGTTGTGATCTGCAGTGAAAAGAACAATGAAAAGCTCATCTCTAGTGTCTTGAGTCAGTTAAAATACATCACAAATAGTTTTTATTAAATTAACTTTGCCATCCAATGGTATATTCTATGAAATCCTTGTTTTTTCTTATTGACTGTTATGCATTGTTACCATGGTAATTACCATTGAATACAATGATAATGATGTTGTTTTATAGGGCACAAGCACCATTCAAAGATACTCATGGCGCTAATAACTTTAATGTAACAGGGCTCACGAAAAGTAGTGAAAAATCTCAAGTTTGCATTTATAAGTGCATATTTCCATCATATCCACTATCAACCAATCATGCTTGCGGTTTGCAAATTGCAACTGACATCAAATCGGAGGGCACAGATTTTCTACATACAATATTGGAAAGAAGATAAGGCAGAGTACATGTATACTAACAACTAACTTCAATATATGTGAAAATCAGGCAGGCCATCAAATTCTAGTCCTCTTTTTTTTTATTGCAATGAAATACAACTGAAGCCTTATAAAGGTTATTTTTATAGTAACTTTGCCATCCAATGTTAGTTTCCATGGTAACAATGCTCAGCCAATCACAGTCACAGATTTCCTGGAAGTCACCATAGGATGGCAAAGTTCATTTTTTTCCCCTTCTGTTTACTGCCTCTATTTATTTCTCTCTATCTCTTTGTCTCTTGCCGCTATTCTTACCCATCCATTGATTTCATTTCTTCTCTCTCAACTTTTCTCCATCCCAAATCCTATCTATTCTTTTTACCTTCTGCTTTACGGATCCAGGAAGTTTGTCAAATCCAACAACGGTTGATGCCGTGACTTGTCTCAGCTGAAGTTTTCCATCTTCTAAGAAAGGTATCAAGTGAGGTCCAGAATCGTCTGCACAGGTCCCTGCTTCGCTGATGAAATCTAAGATGATGGGATGGTAGAGGTAATTCCTATTGGCAAAAGCTGAGCGGCGACCTTCATCGATAAGAGATGTCACAATCTTCCGACAAGCGAAAACCGATGTACCTGAAGCAAACTGAAGGATCTCTTTGATGTCAAAGACTACTTCTGGAAAGCCATCAGTGACGATTCTTCCCGCATCGATGCCGCTTGCAAGGTATCTTCCTGCCGAATATTCCTGAGCTAGCTTATGAAAGAATTCAATGTAGATGATGATTTGACGATCTGTCTTCATGTCCTTGGTTAGCAAACCAAGAGAGTAGCTGATGAAAACTTTGTGATCATGGACCTCACTAAGATCGTCATCCCTTAACAGTAATGGATTTAAATCATCTTTGTTGCTCAATTTCGTATAAGCAACTTCCCCTAATGACACAACAGTGTCACTGAGCATGTCTTGTTCAATCTCTTCATCCTGTTCATCCTTGGCATTCAGGTGTGTCCTCAAAAACTCCATGATGTCATCAAACAGTTTGGTTCGAGTGAAGTTCCCATGAATATAGCCTTCATTCCACAAATAACACACCATGGTGCAAAAGAGAGGGGTGGCAATCATTTCGTTGGTCACGATGTCTTCTTCCAAATATTTCTTCAGTTCTTTACCTTTTGTTTCATAGGAAAGAAAGAATTTATTGATGAAATCTGTGGCATGCTGTTGAGAATATCCTTCTATTACCATCTTGGAGTAGTATACTTGCCTTGTATTGAAGTCTTTTATTCTAACCGGACGAGAGGTCACCAATACCCGACATCGCCTACATCTCTTCTTACATAAGATATCCATGACGTCACCACCATTACTGCGGCAGTCTAGCTCTCCTGCGAATTCATCATAACCATCAAAGAGGATGACTATATCCTTTTCATGGGAATCAATGTAATCTTCTAGATGCCTTTGATACTTCTTGTATTTATTCCCAAGCAATGAAACAATGGCTTCAGTTATTCCTGTTTTAATATTCATTTCTCTCATTTTGATCACAAATAGCAACTTCACATTCTTTAAAGGGGAATCGTCCTTTTTATTAGCCCAATCATAAGCCATTTTCGCTACAGCCGTACTTTTTCCCCTCCCAGCTTCCCCAAACAGCACGATTCTCTCTGGCAATGATCCCCGAACTTTGGTCTGGAAGATGTCGTTGACGGATCCATTCAAGAGCGACTTCTGCATTGGTTTGTCTGGGATGTTATTCTTGTCTTCCTTGTAGAGGCTGACTGTTGTGTAGTAATTCTCGAGGTTTACGTAATCATACGGGTCCCACGGCTTAATTTGAATTTTAAAGAGATGCTCCTCGTAGTGTCTTTGCAAGGTTTCCTGACAGTCTTCAAGGCTGAAGTCTTCTGCTATGTATTCTAGAATATATACACAAAACAAAAAGTTCATTATTTATGTACCTGAATAAAATTTAATATTCACTGCATGATTCATGTGTATCATAATTCAAATGAAAATCTTATAAATTATTGATAACCATCAGAGTTAATAAAGATTTGTATAATTTAAAATGGTTCTCTGTATCAAAATATTCCTTGCAATTTATACTTGAAGATACTAGAGTAACAAACTATAAGTACTAGGCCAACATGGCAAGGACTGCAGTACAATCTCATGATTAACAATGGACCTGAGTAACAGTTAGTCTAATTCCTGGTGGTCTATCTTCATTTAGTCTACACCCAGCCCACCTACATACTATTTCATTCACTTGGTCTAATGATTACACGCAGTACCTCTAATATCATCAGCTGTACCTCCCCCCCCCCCCATTCAGTGTAAGGTGCTTGGGCTAGTTTTAGGTAGGCTAAGACAAAAGAGTACTTAGGCCAAGTGATAATTAGCCCAAACTATCTTCCAGTTTAAAAGACAAGATGAAACATGGTCCAAAAGGGTTTAAATGGAGAAAGCAAGTCCATCTATACAGACTGGTTCAGACCAAGCTGGCATAAACCAGGACTAGTAGAGGGACTTGGCTCAAATGACCCAAGTCATACCTTCCTTTCAAATAACATGACATTACAGTAAATGGAACCTGATTAATTACAGACCTACCTATTTCACAAGTATCACCTCCGTATCCAGTTCTGCATGAACACATATATCCCCCATCATGCTCCTCACAGGTGCCACCATTTGCACAGGGTGATGATGCACATATTTCAGCTTTTTCAAAGAGAAAAAAATACAACTATATAAGATGAATACGTATCATACTGTATCTACATAAACTGAATTATGTTTATGGAAATGCAGTATTTTTGTCATTTACTTGACAAAGATGGCATGTGCTTGTACAAAATCTGTAGACTTGAATCAGTTTTAATAATGGAAGTTTTGTGGTAAACACCGTGTATGTAGTCCTGAAAAGGACTGTTTGTTATCTTTCTTGGTGGTTTGGTAGCTTTTAAAAGAATCAGTTCGGTTAGAAAAAATCATGAAAGTTTCAAACATGCTTCTCAAATATTGAATGATACGTAAATAACAAGTAAGTATCTCTCGAAATATTAACTGTAACACAAACTTTACAACTCAGCATCAGAAATAACCCAGGGCAATTGACAATTTCGTCCTCAGTGCAGTCTAAATTGCCCCCTTATCCTCGAAACCTTGTTCAACCTCAATCTGCTTAAATATAGTTCAAATGCTAGATCCTGTTTGTGCCAGAGCTGCTTTGTGCATTTAACTAAACAATGTGCAACAAACAGACAGAACCTGAATAATCATCCCCCTGATTAAAATATAACACCAACTCCCCCCATTAGTATCCCTTTATAAAGAAAGAAAAATCCTACCACAGTAGACAATAATGGAGTGTAACTATCATTAACTTGTTTTTCCAACAATGGATTAATGCATCATATCCTGTGAATCACGCAAAGATAAACCGTGCTCACATACATGTATATTTAGGTATTTTAAGCTGTAACAAGAACTGAACTCATTAAAGGACTGCATGTACAAGGGGTATGGCAAGAATCTTGTAATCAGTTGCAAATGAGTTTTAGGACCAAACAAGGCATAAGCGATTTTGTGTCGCCCACTTATGAAAATAACCAGAAATATTGTGATCTGCGAGGGCACGCAACAGAATTGTATCAAAACTTCAATGTGAAATAAGTGGGATAAGTGGGATTTGTCATAAGAGTCTTGCATGTTAACTTTAATGTTGACCTCAAAATGAACTTTGACCTTACCATGTGACCTCCGACTGCAGCATAACATGTAGGTCCCCAAAGTCCATCTACCATCCAAGTTTGGTTGATAAGTGACTTACGGTTGCGGAGTTAGGTGTCAGAAGAGAGTCTTGCATGTAAAATTTAACGTTTACCTGAAAATGACCTTTGACCTTACCATGTGACCTCCGACTGCAGCATACCATGCAGGTCCCCCAAGTCCATCTACCATCCAAGTTTAGTTGAAAAGTGACTTACAGTTGCGGAGTTAGCTAGGTGTCATAAGAGCCTTGCATGTAAACTTTAATGTTGACCTCAAAATGAACTTTGACCTTACCATGTGACCTCCGACTGCAGCATAACATGCAGGTTCCCCAAGTCCATCCACCATCCAAGTTTGGTTGAAAAGTGAATTACGGTTGCGGAGTTAGGTGTCAGAAGAGAGTCTTGCATGTAAACTTTAACGTAGACCTGAAAATGACCTTTGACCTTACCATGTGACCTCCGACTGCAGCATAACATGTAGGTCCCCAAAGTCCATCTACCATCCAAGTTTGGTTGATAAGTGACTTACGGTTGCGGAGTTAGGTGTCAGAAGAGAGTCTTGCATGAAAACTTTAAGGTTGACCTCAAAATGAACTTTGACCTTACCATGTGACCTCCAAACACAACAACATGCAGGTCTCCTAAGTAAATTCACAACCCAAGTTTGGTTTAAAAGTGACTTCTGGTTGCGGAGTTATGAGTCATAAGAGAGTCTTGCACATAAACTGTAACGTTGACCTTAAAATGACCTTTGATCTTACCATGTGACCTCTGACTGCAGCATAACATGCAGGTCCCATTAGCACATCTACCATCCAAGTTTGGTTGAAAAGTGACTTACGGTTGCGAAGTTATGTGTCATAATGTTTGTAACGGTCAGACGGACGGACAACATTTTGATCCCTGAGTCTCTCCTTCACCTCTGGTGGGCGAGACAAAGTCCTGCATGTTCTGCAAATTATATAATTGATTGAATACTTTGACATACTGTACAACAGAAATCAAGATCAATTGAAAATTTGTAAGTGATATCTAAAATACTAGTACTTGATTGCCTGTATTTTTTTGTTTTTTGTGTGTTTTGTGGATCAAATAATAGTGTAAAACTCATAATAAACTCATATTTCAGGGATGATTTGCTCTGACTTACCATAAAATGAATTCTTATACATGTAAGCCAAGAAAACCACAATGATACTGACAACTGCAATGAAACAAATAATCACTATCAATAACATGACACAAATTAGTAAATGATTACATTTCTACCAAATTCATTGAACTGAAACAACTGTTCATCATTGTAAGGAGAAGAGAATTACCATTCATTTACTTAAAGGATGGTAAATATTAAACACAAATATTAACATTGTAATTACTTTGTCAGTAATTACCTCATTCCTTTCACTAGCATATCCAGCATCAACTACGACAAAGAAATTTATGGGCCCATGCACAAGCATAATAGTCACTATTGTCCCCAATTAAAAACCTACCTCTTTCAGAATGTTTAACTTAGTTTGGTTCAATCCATGTTTTAATATTTGATGTTTATCATGTATAGTTGATGTCTTATTTTTTAATCTTCTAACCACATTTCCCGCTTTCCTCACGCATAGACTAGAGATATGTAGGTGTTATGCGTATTAAGAACTGTACTATTATTATCATTATCTGATGCTGGATATGCACCTGACTTTTAAAATCAGTTTCTTCTCTATATGTCCATTTCATCTTCATTCATTAAATAATGTTACCTCTTAGAAAAACTTTCACCTGAAAACATAATAAAATCATTGATGTTCAATAAAAATATAATCTCAAGAGAGAAATATTTACCTGCTACAATTAGTTTCCTATTCTGTAAAATCTGGTTTAAAGGAGATGGAACCGGTTGGGGTGGTGGATTATTCTGGTGCGATGCCTCGGTACGTTGTTGGGATACCAGCAGACTGTCATCTGGTGAGCAGTCTTCAGTTTCTGTATGTCCCCTCCTCTCAGCTTCTCTGGGTTCTTGATAATGTTCAGGGTTACTTGGTTTCTGCACATTTTCTGCATAAAAGGACCAATGAACAATGAATCATTTCTAACTGCCATTTCTCTCAATCAAAATGGTACGACTACATCCATAAGGTGAAATTTAGAAATATAACATTTCTTTAAAACCAACCACATCTTCTTCCTAGTCCGCTGTGCCAACCCCCTTCACTTGAGTTATGGGGTCTGAATCCATAGCCTACAACGCCTTGTGTACAGAAGGCCCACTTACAGCAAGATTTATATGTGCTAGTTTTGTGTAAAGACCTACTTTCAATCAGGGTCTCATTCTTTTCACTATAATATAAATGAATACAAAATTTGTTAATGTCTTCATTTTCAGTAATACATGTAATTTCATAAAATTGTATAAAGGAGAATCATTTTGTGCAACAAATATAGAATACAGGGCATCCCATAAAAAAGGAATGCCATTTTTAATAAAGATATCACAATCATCAATATAATTTGATTTCAAAATTTGTGCAGATACTCATAAGAGAATCTGTTTTCACTCTTATTCAGAAATTTCAAGAAAGACCCATTTACAAGAAAATACCATTAATGTGCCTCCCATTTCTTATATGTTATAGTATCAAGGGTTTTGTCCCATTATCTCTGACAAAGGGCCTGGTTAAAATATACCTTCTCTGTTTTATAATGAAATTAATCCAATTTATAATAATTGAAAAAACAAACATTTTCTTTAAAAGAGGATTATACACTGCACTTTTGACATTATTACTAGTTCATTAAGTCATCATTAAGATTCTACTATTACTTATTTAAGAGTAGGATGTACTAAAAGTGAATTTTCAAAAACAGCTTTAAGTTTCTTGAGTAAGGCCGTTGATACTTACTTGAGGTAAAGATTTCTTCAGCAAGACGTTTTTGACCTGATTTCTCCAGAGCATTCTCCAAACCTTTTCTCTCGGTGGCAATACTTTGATCTTTGAGCCAATCCCGGAGCATTTGAAGAGTTCCATCCCACGTAATATTTTGTGTTTTGTGATTCGATGCTATGTATCCTTGAATGTCTTCAGGAGTAAACCCAAGCTGTTTTCCTAATGCGTCGATTTCTGAGTTTTGCCGGACTCTTCTGGCAACAACCTTCAAGATATCATCAAAATCTGCCATGTTTTCTGTGGACTTTGGGTTACCTGGGGAAGCAACCAAATTACCCATACATAATATATTATTTGGAATCATGAGAGCAACAATATTCCAAATTTTTAAAAAGGCTGTGTTTCACAGATACTTATATTAAGGATTAAGGTGACTGATATGGTCATGCAACTCTATATCACTGTTATTTAATTGAGAAAAAAAAATAATGTCACATTTAGGTCATCTAGATCTTGCCCCCTTTCAAGATACCTTGGTGCTACCCCTTTGCCCCCTCCCTCTCCTTCCAAGAAATAAAAGATTAATCTAATGATATCATGTCATCGTATATAGGATGAACAAATAAAAGATTAATGTTGTAATAATGCTGCATTTCTACCAGATACTAACAAATGTGGCAAACCAAACAAAGACAATCTATAAGCAGCTACCATGCAAAAATAAAAATACTTCCAGTTAATGTGTCTAGGAAAATGGGCTGTAACATATTAAAAAGTGGTTGGTCTCTACGTTCTGTCTGATTTATTCAAATTTATATTTATTTTCTTGGATGGTGACCATGGGGTGAATGGACTTAAATTTGAACAGTCATCTTCCCACTGTTTACAATGTTTATGCATTGTTTATGCATATACATGTACATGGAACTACCTTGTGAGTAAAAAATCACTTGATATCTCATAAATCCCCAATTTAAGGAAAATATGAAATGAGCACATAATCATCATATATGGCCGGAAAGAATAACCTACTCCCAAATAATTTGATACCATATTCATGTTGTATATCTTCACGCTTGGATAATTAGTAAGTTTTCTTTGCAGTGATGTAAATTTTGACTTGAGCAAAGGGAGGCATGACTCCAGTTAATGAATCCAGATGTCAATGATGACATAATCCTACAAGGGTTGCATTAAAATCCATTGCAATACTAATATACTCTTTGTAGTATCAATTCTCACGTTAATTTCATTGAAAAGGGGGTCTGCCAATATGTTTCCAAATTTATGTGGGATTATGACATCATTGGCATCTGGATTCATTCATTGGAGCCATGCCTTACTTTTGCGCAAATCAAACTTTACATCATAGTATAAAATACCTCCTGATTATCCAAGCGTTAACCCATACCACACATATGGTATCATATTATTTGGGAGAAGTTACTCTTTCAGGCCATATATGATAACTATGTATTCATAGAATACTTTTTCCTTAGATTGGGGATTTGTGATGAGTTAAGTTTTGTTTAATTCACACAGTAGAATTGAGTCCCAAAAGAAAGGTTTACCTTCTAATCTGTTTTGAGAAATCTGGTTTGAAGGAGATGGATTTGACTGATCTCGACTCGATGATATGGGACGTTGTTGGGGGGCCTGTAGAGTGACATGTCGTGGGCGATTCTTGGTCCCTGTACGTCCTGGATCTTCAACAGCTCTAGGTGCTTGAATACGTTTAAACTGATTTTGTTTCTGTGCTCTTTCTTTTTCGATGGCTGTAAATTAGGATCAATGAACAATGTATCAATTTCATAAAGACTTTTATTGTAAATTTTGGGAAACGGCTTTAAAATAAAAACATATGACTGGGGCTAAAACCAGGAGAAAACTGGTGGCAGTTTGAAGTTCAATTGGAAATCCATTGAAATCTGTATTTTTTATGTATTTTGAAAAGACATGGATCAGCCTAATTTTAAGAAAAATTATGGTATCATATACTCAAAATGATTGCATTTTTTTTTCCATTTTGACCAATTCACCCAGAAAAATGAACTGTCACGATTATGTGGGAGCAATTTTAGATCATTAAGTTGAATAATTCATGGTAAAAAAAGTAATTTTTTAAAACATTTATTCCAGTGAAATGTGCAAAGTGTCAAATCGTGTGATTTTAAGTAGGAATGTGCATACCAGACAAGTTATGTCTTTCAAAAGGGCATGAGAAAATAAAAAATATAATAATTGCACTTAGTTTAGGTAGCCGATTGTGCACTGGAATGATAGTGTAATATTGGAGAGAAGAAGAATGGTAGTGAATTGTAAACAAATATATTGTCAAAGTCTTTGACTCCATGATTTATTTCTTATGTATTTCCCTGTTTCATCAGTCCATCGAGCTGCAGGAAATTTAACCAGTGATTGGCAGCATTGGTGGAGCCCTGGTGGACCAGTCAGTTCAACTTTTAACTTGTACGATACCACAATGAAGTTTGATCTTTAATATTTTCTTATTTAATCTATTTTTCAATTGAATTTATCTCCAGCAGAAAACTACAGGGACATACCTTCTTTGAGAATATCAACAAGGAGCTTCTTCTTATCTTCAAATACATCTATGAGGTTCTGAGCATTTCGACCATTCTCCAAGACAAACCTATCTAAAATAATCTTATATTTCCTTGTTGGATCCTGAGACTGTATTGACATCTGCTCTGCAGCTGTGGCAACGGCAGTATCAAAGCCCAGATCTATAGAAAACTCATTGATTGGATAAACTGCTGCATCAATGTTTTTGGAAAGGTACAGCAATATGGCATCACTAACACCTCCTGCCATCACTACCTGAAAGGAAATGATTTTAAAGAAATGGAATATCATTTGACATATCTGAACAATTTATGAATGGTAGCAGAGTTAATACCCATAAGAGGAAGGGGGTGGGGTTGTGCATTTTTTTCTGTATTAATTGTTTGGGTTGGGGTTGCCCTTTTGTATGATATGTAAGTTAATTCACTCTGAAAGACAAATTTTCAATTGATGAAATATATTTGATTAATTTAGTACAGTCTATTCTTTTGATACAAATAGGAGGTAGAATTAAGTTGAGATTCTTTGGTCTATACAGTGCGTATCAAAAAAAGGTTACACTTTGAAAAAGCCCTGGGAATTAAAAAATATACAACATGTGGGTATTTTTTTCACTTATAATCTTGGGTTTGGGTCTCATCTATCCAATGAAAGTAAAAGTTATGACAGAATGTTACACTTGAATGAGTACTGTCAATTTTTGTAAAGCTCGCAGAAATCTGTTGCGCAGAAATGCTCGTTTTCACGCTGTGTCAAGGGGATAGGGCAAAATCAAACTTACCCTGCGAAACATTTCTCATACATCTCCCTTGCACTTTTAGTCCATTGAAATAAAACAGATACATTCAAGCATTTTGTAACAATTTTGCCACCCAAATTGAAATTTTAACATTTAGTAAGCACAATCTTTACCCTTTTTGTGCCAGCTGGATCTGAAGACATAACTGAATCTGAACAAAAGTTTATATCAGACATCTCCAGCATTTTTTCACTAAGTTTTTATCATTTAAAGTGGGTTTACATTTCATTTTTCATTTAAATACTTGTTTCTCCACACTTTTTCCAAGCTTGACAATGATTAACTAAATGAAAATCAAGCCTAAGCCATTTCATGTAAATCACAGCTCAGTGTAAAGCAAATAACATCTCGATGGCCTCGGTGTGTGGGGGAGTGCGGTGGGGCGCAATGCACTCTTTGAAGTGTTTTGGGCAAGGAAACAAGTTTTAAAAGGTAAAAGATATCTTCAAATCAATTTTACTAGCTAAATTCCACTTGTTCTTCATGATTAAGGTCTACTTTTATTTGCATAACGATTTCAAAGTTCTGCGCAAATTATTTTTCACTAACTTTTCAAAAGTAAGTGGTGCTCACTCAAGCGGAAATATTTTTCGACAGTTATATCGTCATTTGCTTAAATGGATCTGTACCAATGTTAAAATGTGGAAAAATCTTCAGGATATTACAAATGTGTAATTTTACAGGATTTTTTCAAAGTGTAAACTTTTTTTTGATACGCACTGTATATTGAGGCAAAAGTTGAGTTTTTTTTTCTTTTGGGAAACAAAATAATGTAGGCTAACCATAGAATGGAAGGAAAAGTATTTCAACTCAGTCCAGAGACTGTTATTGTGACAGAGAAACGTTCAATGCAATTTCAAAGTAATTATGAGTATAATCATGATATAACAACAAGTCAGAATTTCAATAACTAAAAAAAATGTAGAGATCTTCATTTGCAAAAAAACTATACGTAAAAATAATAGTTTAAACAGTAATGTAAATATCAAGAACAATTTTTTTCTTGGTAAATCTATAGATTTTTAAAAGATTTTGATTTTTAAAATACAACCTGAAGTTTTTTTTAAGTGTCATGAAGTTACCTTGATGGCCACATCTCACTGTCTTCACGACGAGGGTGTACAGATGAGTGTGGCAGGGTTAAGGAGGCTCTTAGAGCCCATTTAAAAACCATGAGTCAGGACATCAAGCCAGTATTTTTACACAGAATATATATCAGCTCAAGAATGAGGCAAAAATTCTTTAAAATAACATTGAAATTTGTTAGGCTTAGTCAAATATATATATATATATATATATACATTTAATGAATTTCTCAGAATTCGTTGGCCCGTTTCCAGAACATTTCCTGGAAGAAGTCGATATCAACTTTAGTGTAGAGTGTAGACAGAAATAACTGTACTTTGGAGGGATTTATTTAACATTTTTTTGACATTTCACTATAATCTCTATTGACTGTCAGATGAGTGTGTCCAGCGACAGTGTTATGTCATGACTGTAGCCAACAACAATGTAGTCCAGGGGCCCGTTTCTCAACACCGTCATAAGTCTAACTTCTTGACTAAATCGGAGATAGTGAGCTACTTGTCCGCTAACCGTTTCACGAAGCCCTCTTTAGTTTTACCAAGATCGGGTACAACAACCTCACTAAATATTTATGACACCTCCGAACCTGTCTTAACTTCTTTCTTAATGACGTAGTGGCATCACGTGGGTAGACTATGACATGCTAAAGTGCCTAGAAATTTTAAAATTATAATCTTACGTAATCAATCAGCGGTTGAAATTACATCACAAAACAAGTGGGTTAATGCATTCAATGATAATTGTAATACAAAGAAACTATAAAAACTGTTGATAAACGCCACAAAACCATTCATTTTTAAATAGTCAAATGATTTAATCGATAAAGATTCTACCACGTCAGGTCATCCATAACTGAACTCGTATCTGTTATTTTCAGACCCCTATTAACAGTTGGATGAATTCTATCTCTAATTTATGCATATAATTTGTCCAATATCGTATCTTTCGGTATCAATGATTAAAAATGTTTCGTTAAACTATATTTTGATTAAGTTTGGAATCGTAAAAGTCTGTACAATTATCATCATTTTACAAAGAAGACCCTTATGGTTTACTTTCGTAAACTATTAAAATTGGGTCTCCCGGGGGTACCCATCTCAACGTCCACAAGTGATAATATTTGCAATTTTGTCATGATTTTTTTTGTTGAAAATTATGCTATTTTGTGACTAAGGCTACGTCTCGTCTGCTCTTTTTACCGATAGTATCGATATCAAGGTATTCTAGTTAGGAAGCCTTTCGAGAAACAGGTTTAGTAAGATTGGAACTAACTCCGTGGTTGGTGGATAAAGATATTCTTGTCCATGTGTTGAGAAACGGGCCCCAGATTAGACCTTGGTGTTTGGAAGTTCCCTTTCCCAAAGCTAACACAGAGGGCACATGTCTCCCAATCTCTAATCAGCGCGAATCATGGACCTACTACAGTAGTACATGTACGTCCATGGCCCCGATTCACTCGGGAGGGAAGATGAGTGGAATGGCGCTGATTACAGATTGGGAGACATGTGCGCTCTATGTTAGCATTTGGGAATGGGAACTTCCAACACCAAGGTCCAATCTGGGCCCCGTCTTACTAAGAGTTGCGATCGATCCGATCAATCACAACTATGGACGGCCAGCAACGTCAACATCTATTATGCATGTTTATTCAAAATATTTTCTAACTATGATGTATATTCATGCATTTGTTTTCTTGAAAATTCACTGTGCTTCTCCTTGTTTACAAAGAACATTGTTCATATTTCCTGTAGAAAAAAATTCTAACACTGATGGATTTCCATAGAGTTACGACTGATTGGATCAATCGTAACTCTTTGTAAGACGGGGCCCAGGACTAACAATGTAACATCAATGTAGTTCAGTGCCCTGTCAGTAGAGTCGTACAGCCGATACGGGAGACTGTCTCGAACATCAGTGACTTTTGTAAAGAATCCAATTTCAGCAACACTCTCCAGTTTGGGAGACAAATTTCCTTTCTTTAATTTTGCTGCAAAAGGATTACCTTGGTGGCAAATCGATATGTAATGAGCAGATTCCTAATGAAAGATTACCCTTTTTCAACAGAATTCACTGTCTACTTTTGTTTTCATAAGGATTTTTGTTGTCATATCCACACAAAAACAAATGGGTTTCTGTCCTCTGTGTGGAAAAAATCATGTTCTTGTTTTTTTTTTTATAGGAGATTGTCTCCCATATTCAGATATTGGAGAGACTTAGTCCCATATTGGCTGTGCGCCTCTACAGTCTATTAGAACAGAGACATGGAATTTCCTGAATTTCCAGCGCGCGCGTCCGTATCGTTAGGGAAGAACAATAGGAAACAAGATGGCGGCGTAAACATCGGGCGAATCTCTCCCGTCTTTTCATATTTTTCTCATTTTTTTGATGAATTCTTGTTTAAAATTGAAATCGATAGCGTAGAAATGTCGGAAATGAAGTTGTAAAGTTCAACTTCAAGTTGTATCCCATTGGCATTGCATTGGCATTTACAGGATTTAGGCCTAGGGCTAGGCCTAGATCTTTTAGAAGTAGAAATCTCGGGGGCGAAAGTTTGGCCTTTGGGGTTTTTTGGCGGTATGTGTAGATAAATGCAATAGAATCCCTGGCTTCGCGGAGAGTAAGCATACGTTAGTAAATTATTTTTACTCTCTAGAAGCCTCCTGGCTACTAGGGAGCTCCGGCCCGCTTCGCTTCGCGACCAAACAAACACGTAAAAAGGATGTCTTTTCAAGATAGGGCACGTTGCATACGTAACGTAATAGAGGGTGTCAAAAACACTAAAATAATGAAAAAAGGGTATCTATTTTGCTAGGAAAGCTACGTGTTTAGGGTCAAATTTGCGAGGGTATAAAAAAATCAAGACTAAAAATTAATGTTTGATAACTGGGATGTACTTTTTGCCCCAAGAGTCAACATTGTGTGGAAAAAATCATGTTCTTGTTTTTTTTTTTATAGGAGATTGTCTCCCATATTCAGATATTGGAGAGACTTAGTCCCATATTGGCTGTGCGCCTCTACAGTCTATTAGAACAGAGACATGGAATTTCCAGCGCGCGCGTCCGTATCGTTAGGGAAGAACAATAGGAAACAAGATGGCGGCGTAAACATCGGGCGAATCTCTCCCGTCTTTTCATATTTTTCTCATTTTTTTGATGAATTCTTGTTTAAAATTGAAATCGATAGCGTAGAAATGTCGGAAATGAAGTTGTAAAGTTCAACTTCAAGTTGTATCCCATTGGCATTGCATTGGCATTTACAGGATTTAGGCCTAGGGCTAGGCCTAGATCTTTTAGAAGTAGAAATCTCGGGGGCGAAAGTTCGGCCTTTGGGGTTTTTTGGCGGTATGTGTAGATAAATGCAATAGAATCCCTGGCTTCGCGGAGAGTAAGCATACGTTAGTAAATTATTTTTACTCTCTACCCAGGTAAAAAAACCAGTTGAAACCAGTTGAAATTTTAACTGGTTTCAACTGGAGTCAACTGGTACCAGTTGAAACCAATTGGCACAACTGGTAAACTCCCACCATGCCAGTATATTCCAGTTGAAACCCATTGTCCCAACTGGACATGCTGAAAACATACAAGTTTATTCCAGTTGAAACCAATTAACTATACTGGTATAAATTAGTACACCAGTTAATACCAGTTAAAACCAATAGGCCTTTCTGGTTTATCTACCAATAGATTCCAGTTTAAAACCCATTAGCCAAACTGGACCATTTGATGCCAGTTGGAACCCATAGAAACCCAATAGGTGTATATACCAGTTAATGCCACCTTAAACCCATAAACCATACTGGTATATCATTAAACCAATTGATACCAGTTAGAACCAACATGCATTACTGGTATACCTACCAGTTGATTCCAGTTAAAACCCATAAACCAAACTGGATCAGAGTGTTCCAGTTGGAACCCATAGACCTCCCATAACCCCACTTGAAACCCATTAACCATACTGGAATATCAAACCAATGGATACCAGTTAGAACCAATATAGGCATTACTGGCATATCTACCAGCTGATTCCAGTTAAAAGCCATAAACCATACTGGAGCAGATTATACCAGTTGGAACCCATAGACCTCCCATAACCCACTTGAAACCCATTAACCATACTGGAATTTCAAACCAATTGATACCAGTTAAACCAGCATACATTACTGGTATACTACCAGTTGATTCCAGTTAAAACCCATAAACCAAACTGGAACATATTTTGCCAGTTGGAACCCATAGACCTCCCATAACCCACTTGAAACCCATTAACCATACTGGAATATCAAACCAATTGATACCAGTTAAAATCAACATACATTACTGGTATACTACCAGTTGATTCCAGTTAAAACCCATAAATCAATTAAACTGGGACATATTTTACCAGTTGGAACCCATAGACCTCCCATAACCCACTTGAAACCCATTTACCATACTGGAATATCAAACCAATTGATACCAGTTAGAACCAATAGGCATTACCAGTATATATCTACCAGCTGATTTCAGTTAAAACCCATAAACCAAACTGGAACAGATTATACCAGTTGAAACCCATAGGCCACCCATAACCCACTTGAAACCCATTAACCATACTGGAATATCAAACCAAATGATACCAGTTAGAACCAATAGGACTTACCAGTTGATTCTAGTAAGAACCCGTATATACATATATAATATATACATATATATATATGTATATAAGAGGCATAGTGGTAATGCATTGTACTTATTTCCAACAGAGTTTATATATATATATATATATATATTATATAAGAACTATGTTTTCATACCTTTGTTGTTTTATTTGTCGCTTCTCTTAAACTGTAACTGACTTTTGAAATATTTTTGTAATTGTTGATATCTGCAGTAATCATTCAAATTTCTTATCCGACAAGTCACTGGCTCAATATAGCTGTAACCCACTTTACATTAATATTTATATTTTTTGTACAGATCATATTACTTCAAAGTCCTCTTATCTTTGTTTTTAATTCCTTTTGAGATAATTCTTTATGATTATCATTCATGAATGTGTTTCCTATAACTATTATTATTGTTACCATCAACAAAGCGTTACTTTTCTTTAAAAAAAGCAAGTATTATTTCATACAATCCACTCTTTAATCTACATGTATTGTTATTCATTCAACATTGGTTAAATATATATTTATGTGAAAATGTTCATTATGTTAAAGGTATATACATTTAGCCTACTCCCAACATTTGTCCGTTCCTGCTTTTGACATTACTCCCCCCCCCCCTCCCTGTATACTTTTCTTTTTGTATCCCCTTTCCAATATTATTCATTAGTATACTTTGTTATTTTTTTGTTGCTTATTTGTTTACTGAAATTTTGCTCTGTACAAATTCATGTAATTCAGCCTTTTACCACAATAAATGCCATGCATTTATCCATCCTATACACAGCTCGATTGAGGATAAGAGGAAAAAAATATCTACATAATAACTAACTTAATTATTCTTTATGTTAATTTTAATATTTCCACCTTGAAAAGTTTCATTAAAGTATGTGGTTCGATATTACCATATAACTTAAATCGAAACATGTTATTCTCAGTGAAATTTTCTAGTTTACATTAAAAAAATTGTTATCCTAGATATTTGTTGCGAGAAAAAAATTTCTTCCTATTTAATCCCTTTTTTCTAATTTAAGTTAAAGAGGACTATTTTACACTATTTTTACAAATCATATAAAAATTAATGTATTTTTCTTTTTTTAACTCACTGATATTTTAAAAATATTTTTGAAGGTGAATAGAATAGCTATTTTTTTCTATTTATAACGCGCATATTTATTGCTAGTTTACAACCTTGCCATGTTAAGCAAGGCTATCTTTATCTTTCAAAGAAAAAGAAAATAAATAAAATAGAAATAAAGAGCAAATATTAAGCTAATTCATTCTTAAACTTTCAAAGAAAAAAAAAGCTCCAAAAGCAGAGGCAAAAATCGTCATTTCTTGACTGGTTGCCAACCAAAACCAAACAAGAAGAAATTTTTATGTTAAGAAGTTCGTATATCTATTTTAAAACTTCTTTCTTGCTTTAGACCCCCCCCCCCCCCTTCATTATTCCTGACTCAGCAGATCTTCCTTCAATCACCGGGCGCGGGCGGGCCTGCGCATGCGCACTGAGTGCCACTGATCGCTATCGTCCGTATAATTATGCAAATTAACCAGCGCCGCCAAACGTTAAACGCAAACCGCCAATCTAATTTGAATTTGAAAGAGCCATCTTCGCCGCGCCGTTAATTTGCACCGCACTTTTATCGAGTGCTAGTGCGATAAAGAAGGGTAAAGAAGGCCGTTTTAATAATAATTCAACCACTGAAATCACACGGACCAGATTTGGACAATGACTTGAAAGCTAAGACATTCGCAGTAGGCTCTACAGGTAAGTTAACAATTTTCTATGATTTTCTTTTCGTAGTTTGTTAAATGGCGCGGCTCGCAGCTAGCTGCGGGGCTAGCTGTAACGTTAGAGTTCGTCAGGACATCCTGTTACTGCCCCTCAGCGCTGCCTGCCGGCCGCGACTAGCCGGGCGTGGATGTGTGGCTGCCATGCCGGTGCAAGTCTGCGCACATACATCATATTGACCTTACGATTTGTGTTAAGATTTAACATGAATTTCTTTTTATTTCACAAAATCTTTCAGTTGATATTGTTCCATATATTGTTATAAGTAAATGAGAGAGATATGTGATCGAATGTGAAACTGATTTTCTTGGTCTTGGAAAAAATCTGAGACTCAGCCAGTTATGATTTTGAATTTTCAATTTCAGATTTAACTGTTAACATTATGATAGTGGCCAGCGCCTCGTGTCTGCGCACCAATCACTTTACACACGATTTGAGGATTTTGATGAGATTTTGAAATGCCGAAAATCGAAATTCATTATTTTTTCCACCATTTTAAGAGTCTGATTTTTTCATGAATAGCTGTTTATCACTTTTTGACTGTGTATTTCAGGAGAGAGGGAGACCCAAAACCACCTGGAGTCATACTGAGCCTCGAGGAGGAGATGAAGTCAGTGAACATGACCTGGGGTACCGGTAGTTTCCAGAAGAAGGCCCAGCTCAGAACCGCCAGGAGTAGAGATCCGAATACTTCGTTGCTGCCCTCCATATGAGGAGGCTGTAAGTTAGGTAATTCAGATGTCAAGTTTTCTTTTGGGGTTTTTGTGTATCTTCTATTATGAGAATTATGGAAAAGAGATGGTGATTTAATGGTTTTAAAGATGTAAAATATGAAATTCTAGCACTTTTTTTAGGCCTAATATGAGTTCGGACACCCTACTTATAATTTTTTTTTGAGGAGCGCGATATTTTTGTACATGACCCAAGCCTAGTTTCACCACAGATTAATTAATAGCTACACAGCTGTTGCATTTACAATTTTAATAACAATCTACAACAATTGAGCATTTTATAAAATTGAGTGTGTCTAGGAAAGCAAATTCGGAGGCATAAGGAGAGCCATTTATTGAGCTCCATGGAATTATAAACATGAAGGACTGATCTCTGCGACATCGATTTCAGAAGTATTCCCAAGACCAAGTGAACTTACTCATTTTTTAAATAAATATGATGATGTGCTGTTTATCATTATAGTTGAATCATTGATTCACAATCCCATGTATTTTTCTTAATGTGCAAATGGAATTTTACAACACTCTGTAGTAACCCTTGCCCGCCTTAGGTGTAGACATGTATTGCTATTCACTGTAATATAGACGTATTTTTATTCACTGGTCATTGTACTGATTATTTTTCTCTCCATTGTTTAAAAAAAAATTCTTCAGATACATCGCATCTACCAGCAAAGAACGTGTGCCAGTACAGGGAAGGAATGTACCTGTCGCACGTGAACTCTTCAGAGGCAGTGAGGACAACAAGATCTGCAAGCAAGTGATCCTTTTTGTAAGAAAATTTCCAATTTGTACATTTCACAATTAATTTTTTTTAAAGCCTTTGTACACATTTAGAGGATCAAGGCTTACAAAATGTAAAAATTAAATGTTTGCCCAAAAATCATTATGGGAAAGGTGGATTTCCGAGGAAAAATCAAATCAATCTTTGTTTACACAGTTGTACGAGCAACCTTATAGGAGGCTTGTCTAGGCTCCGTGATGAAAAAATACAATGTAAAAATTGATTCACAATCCCATGTATTTTTCTTAAAGTGCAAATGGAATTTTACAACACTCTGTAGTAACCCTTGCCCGCCTTAGGTGTAGACATGTATTGCTATTCACTGTAATATATACGTATTTGTTATTCGCTGTTGTTCACTGTACTGATTATTTTTCTCTCCATTGTTTTTGAAAAAAATTCCTCAGATACATCGCATCTACCAGCAAAGAATGTGTGCCAGTAGAGGAAAGGAATGTACCTGTCGCACGTGAACTCTTCAGAGGCAGTGAGGACTAGATCTGCAAGCAAGTGATCATTTTTGTAAGAAAATTTCCAATTTGTACATTTTACAATTAATTTTTTTTAAAGCCTTTGTACACATTTAGAGTATCAAGGCTTACAAAATGTAAAAATTTAATGTTTGCCCAAAATCATTATGGGAAAGGTGGATTTCCGAGGGAAATCTATCTTTGTTTACACAGTTGTACGAGCAACCTTATAGGAGGCTTGTCTAGGCTCCGTGATGAAAATACAATGTAAAAATGATAAAATTATCTTCATGGAGTCCTCTAGGCTAGCCAGTGACATGGGCCCATGCCCATCAATTTTAATTCATGCTTTTGCATAACCAAATGGCGTGAATTTGGAACTGGAAGTATAATTTCAGATTGACCTCCGAAATGAAACGTGCACAATTAGTCTGAACTAAAATAACATTTCCTGAATTTTTTCTTAAATCTGGAGGCTGAAGTATTTTTTTATCTTTGAAATTAAATTGGTTCTCGTTGTTTTTTACCTCTGACTTACCAGTATGTGTGGGGGTACCGTAGAAGTAGAATTAAAGGGATGGTCCAGGCTGGAAACATATCTCAATAAATAGAGTAAAATTCACAGAGCAAAATGCTGAAAACTTGATCAAAATTTGATAACTAATTAAGGTTTTGAATTTTAAAGATTTGCATTATTCCGGTGAAATAGTTCTAGGCATGTCTTTATGAATATTCACTAGGTTGGCTGATGATGTCATATCCCAATTGCCCTTTTGTATTTTATTATATGAGATTAGGTTTATTAAGATATTTTTAACCAAGAACTATTGACAATTGGATTGACAACTGATTAGGTGCAATAGTTATTGACGCAACTTATTTCATTACAATGGAGACGCATCATTTACACGTGTATGAAAAAATCAAACATTTATGATTTCATCTAGTAACATAAAAAAAAGGAAAGTGGAGATGTGACATCAGCCCACCTAATGAATATTCATGACGAAGTGCATACAACTGTTTTCACAAAATATTGATAAACTTTAAAATTCAATAACTTCTTGTTATCCTATTTTGATGAAATTTTCATCATTTTGCTCTGTGAATTTTACTCAAGTATTATTTAGATGTAAATATTTTCGGCCCGGACCATCCCTTTAATCCTCGGATAAAATTTTGTATTTCATTTTTTTTTTTTGCTTTGTCTTGCGTTTTTAAACATGTTCTGGGAACTGCTTTTTGAAAGTTGTCAGCATTAACAAGTTGTCTTTTTCCGACAGTTTCCATAGTAACAGTCAGAGGCCAGTGCTTCTCAGCCAATCAAAAGCAATGATTTCACTGAAATAGTCGGCACTGACAATCATGAAATACCCATCAGATGTTAGCAGATAATGTGCAACATAGACTCCTAGATACATATATGCAAACATACATAGTCTAAGTCTTTATTATTAAAATAAATGTATAGGTATAAGGTCGAGGCAATTTCATCTCTGCGATGTCAATTTCAGAAGTATTCCCAAGACCATGTGAACTTACTATACATGTTGTAATAAAAATGATGATGTGCTGTCTATCATTTATAATTGAATCATTGAAATATGGAACTTAGAGAAGTTTCACTATCCCATGTATTTTCTTTATGTGCAGATATAATTTTACACCACTGAAATTTTGTATTACGGTATTCACTGTACTTATTATTTTTCATTCCATTGGTTTTTTTCTTCTAATCTTCAGATACATCGCATCTACCAGCAAAGATCAAGTGCCACTACAGGAAAGGAAGGTACCTGTTTCACGTTTCCTCTTCAGAGCCAGTGAGGGCCCCAAGATCTCAATAAATAATAATTAAAAAAAGACTCCTTTATCATTCCTTTAAAAATAGTACATATTATTTATTGAAGGTAAATGCTTAGATGCATTATATTCCAATTTTGTCTCCAAGCTAGCATGTAAAAATTGGATTGACTACATATTTACTGTGTAAGTTAATGATCTTTGTTGACACATAATACAAGAATTATACACAGCATGTTACAGTTTGTAACATAATTTTCTTTCATTAAATTCCTAGTTTAAATACCATAAAGATGTTTTTTGTGACTTTTGTCATTCTCTGATGTTTTTTGGTACAGATTTCAAGAGACTGAGGGATTGATTTACCAGAGCAAGTTTACAGTCCAATCCTGTTATATTGTGCATGTGGAAATTAACAAGGTTTCAATACAATGCTACAAATTTACCTTGATTCATTTCATCAGTCCTATGTGCAAGGATGATTATTTCACTTGTCCTTGCACATTGTTATAACAGGAGTGGACATTCAATGTAAAGATAATTGAAGATAATTTATAATTGAAATAACCGCCTGAGAGGGGGGGGGGGGGTGTTGGTACCAATATTCTAATGTGTGTGTGCGCAAGGAAAACGAAGGAGTGATTATACGAGAAGAGTAAAAGATCTGGAATGTACATATCCACATGATTCATTTTTGTTTATGCTATACATTGCAGGGTGTTTCTAACTGGTACCACTTGACAATTTATGTTTCCAACTGGTCCTAACTGGTGCTTCCAACTTGTTCTAACTGGCACCAGTTGACAACTGGTGTTTCCAACTGGTTTTAACTGGCACCAGTTGACAACTCATGTTTCCAACTGGTCCTAACTGGCACCAGTTGACAATTGATGTTTCCAACTGGTTTTAACTGGCACCAGTTGACACCTCATGTTTCAAAATGGTCCTAACTGGCACCAGTTGACAATTTGTGTTTCCAACTGGTTTTAACTGGCACCAGTTGACAACTCATGTTTCCAACTGGTCCTAACTGGCACCAGTTTACAATTGGTGTTTCCAACTGGTTTTAACTGGCACCAGTTGACAACTCATGTTTCCAACTGGTCCTAACTGGTACCAGTTAGGACCAGTTGTCAACTGGTACCAGTTGCTAACTGGTACCAGTTGCCAACTGGTATTTCCAACTGGTACCAGTTACAATTTGTCAACTGGATTCCAGTTGATTCCAGTATTGGAATCAACTGGATTCCAGTTGATTCCAGTATTCCAATTTCCATATTGAATCCAGTTCGCTAACTGGAATCAACTGGTACCAGTACCAGTTGGATGAACTGGTCCTTAACTGGTTTTTTGACCTGGGTAGAAGCCTCCTGGCTACTAGGGAGCTCCGGCCCGCTTCGCTTCGCGGGCCGGAGCTCCCTGGGTTACCTGTACCAGAGCCGGGCGGGCGGGCGCGGGCAGAGGCAGAGCAGAGCCGAGGGCGAGGCCGAACGGCCGAAGCAACAATGCCATGTCAATTGCCATGCCCATGGATTTTATAAAAACAGTGCAGTTCACCCCTTACTTACCTCGTTTAAAATACTACAATGTCACAAAGAGAAGTAATTCGTCTGTGCTTCTTCTTCTTGTTTTTCACCCTTAACTTGCGTGTCTTTATTCTTGAGTTAGTTTTACTTCGTCGTAATCATTATTTATAAGGTCTTTGTTCGCCGTATAACGGTTGACAAACCACGAGCTCACAACAACAATACCGGGGGAAGAACAACAAAGAAGAAGAAGAAGAAGGTTAAGGTTGCGTTGGGGATTCCCCGATTCCTGACTAGTCTTTTGTTGAGACACCTAAATTAAACAAGACATTTTTCACAATTTACTCACACACGGGCTCACATAAAATTATTTTTGAAATGACATGCTCTCCAAAGCAGAAACTAATATGTATAAAGATTATGATGATGATTAAAACAAGAACAACACCACTAACAATGATTTTAACGACAATGAGAATGGCAAACAAAAAAATTCTGCTAGAATTTTCAAGTCCACCCCAGCAAAATGTTGATTTGAATAAAAAGAGAAAAATTCAACAAGCATAACTCTAAAAATTTCATCAGAATCGGATGTAAAATAAGAAAGTCATGACATTTTAAAGTTTCGCTTAATTTCACAAAACAGTTATACGCACATCCTGGTTGCATGGTTATGCAAATGAGGAGACTGATGACATCATCCACTCACTATTTCTTTTGTATTTTATTATATGAAATATGAAATATTCTAATTTTCTCCTAATTGTCAAGTGAAACAACGATTGATTCCTCCATGATCATGAACATGTGGAACTAGCATTGCTTAAAACTATATGATTTCGTCAAGTTGGTCCCTATTGTCAAATCTGTAAAAAATGAAATATTGTATAATTCAAACAATAAAAAACAAAAGAAATAGTGAGTGAGGGACATCATCGTCTGTCTCATTTGCATGTCACTGAGTTGTGCATATCACTGTTTTGTGAACAATCAGTGAAAATTTAAAATGTCATAACTTTCTTATTTTACATCCGATTTTGATGAAATTTTCAGCGTTATGCTAGTATGATTTTTCTCTATTTATTCAAATCATCATTTTCTGGGGTGGACTTGAACTTTAAAGAAAGTAGGCTAAAACGTACGAATCAACATTTTAATTACTGAACCATGTTGGCCAGAAAATACTTTTCAAACAATCAACGATTTGTGATGAGCCGCCTGTCATGATCTCCTACAAACTGCTTTTAAAAACTAAGCAGCGCTGATCCATTAATGCATCACAAATTCTATACCCGCAAAATAAGACAAAATCAATCAATATTTATATAATGGTACGCGCATTAAAACCGACAGCAGCGATATGGGGGGGGCGGTCGCGGCCCCCCCCCCCCCCCAAAAAAAAAGGACGTCCCCAGAAGAAAAAAGGGGAAATGGAAGAAAAAGAAAGAGCAAAGGGAGAAAAGGGAAGAAGGGTATAGCTTTATAGTTTTTTTCTCAAGTTCTTATAAGTTTGTCAAAAGAATGAAAACCTAATCGGAGACGGATCGATCTTTTCTCTTTTCATACAAGATTTTGCTTACGTGCTCCGTACGGGGGCGATAAAATTGACTTTCCCCTTAATTTGTTTTCCACACCATTTTTATACTCCGTTTAATTGTCTCCTCCCGGCTATCGGGACACATGTATTTCTTTCCAGAAATGATATTGGTGCAAAGTAGGCCTAGCTGACACATATTTACGCTCTCCTCGTCGAAGCGGGTAAACACGTGTAGGCCTATCCCGTTACTCTCCGAGTCCCCATATGCTATTTAATTATTCTTCCGCTTTTTAGCAAGCTAACTTGGGCAAGTATCTGCTCAAAGGGGCAGGCATAAATTCCCTGTTGTGCTATATACAAAAGCATATACGATGAAATTTTATTCCATATCGCTGCACATCCATCTCATATCCTGTTTTGCGCCATTAATTTGAAATTTTGAATATCGCTCATATTTCTTAGCGAAATTACACATATTTTTTTTGGAAACAAAAATTACATATATATTTCCGTGCTTCGCGTGAATGGGAAAGGGATGATTCATCTCCGTGTATCATCCCTTTCCAATTTTTAGCTTTTATATATTTCTTCGTAAATCGAGTAATCTAAGAAAAATGAAATTATGAAATGAATCTTATCTTCAACGCTATTCGCGGGAAGGAATAATATATTCCCTCTGCATACCCATCTTTTTTTGCTATATGATGTCTGACCAAGATAGGCATTTTATACGACGCAAGGAATTCACTTTTCTGTTCTCATTTTTTTAGCTTCCGCGTTTCGCGCGGGAAGAGAAATTAATGATTTCAAATTCCCTAAACCTTTTCCCATTTGGGGCGTTCAAAAGTGTTTTTTTGATCCGACACCCAGTCAATTGAATATCGAACTAGTGGCGTAACTACGGAGGGGCACGTACGTGCCCCCCCCCCCCCCCCACTTAAAAAAAAATTGTGGGAAAAGGAGAAAAAGAAGAAGAAAAAGAAAGAGAAACGCAGTGGGGAAAAGAAATTATTTTAGTATGTTACATTATGTTATAATATATATTTATTATAATATATGTTAAATAAGAATTTTTTATAACTTTATGAAACATTATTTGCTTATAGGGCCTATGTGGTCATCATTCCTGGTGCTTGCATTGTCTGTTGAATGAGATCTAATAATCCTGTTGTACTATAACATTCCGTTTTCAAGCAATATACGCTAAATATATTTCCTCGCCCCCCCCCCCCGGGGGGGGGCCACTTGCATTGACGAGTGGATACCATGCGCGACCAAACAAACACGTAAAAAGGATGTCTTTTCAAGATAGGGCACGTTGCGTACCTAACGTAATAAGGGTGTCAAAAACACTATAATAATGAAAAAAGGGTATCTATTTCGTTAGGAAAGCTACGTGTTTAGGGTCAAATTTGCGAGGGTATAAAAAATCAAGACTAAAAATTAATGTTTGATAAAGGATGTACTTTTTGCCCCAAGAATCAACACTACGTGTTAAGAGTATAGGATTTGCGCGAGTGGGGCTGTACTAAACAGATACTAAACCAATGATGATGTAAAGGTAAAACCGACGACCGACGTCCTGGAAATATATACAATAGAAAGGCTGTACTTAATTGTTTAGGGTTCAATTCAGGGAATACTTGCCAATAGAATCGTTTTGTTTCCCAATACTTGTTAAGGGTAGGGTTTCACACGCCAATACTTGTTAAGGGGTGCATTTTCAGAATATGGAAAATACGTGTTTAGGGTGCTTTTTGAGATCTCTTGGTCGCGCATGGTATCCACTCGTCAATGGAAGTGCCCCCCCCCCCCGCCCCCCGGGTTCCTCGCACTTCGGGTTAGTATTGTTTTATGTAGTTACAGATGCTCCCCCTGCTAAGGTCTGAACATAAACATTTCCACCCGGCATTTTCCACTCCGTGCTTACACCTGCATTTGGTTGATTGGTGAGATATGTCATGATTGTCTGCTCTTCGTGAATTACTAAAAACACTCCTTAAAGTCCTTGCCTGTTAAAGGAAGTTAAGCGAAACTTAAAAATGGCATGATCGTTTTTTATCTTACATTACGAATATTTGATTGTTTCAGATGATGAATGATATCTCGCCATGACACGTTGGGATGTTTCCATATATGTTGATTTATTTTCCAAAATGATCCGGTCAGATCTGAAATCTCAGATATATTCCCTAGCTGTCGACTGGTAAACACTATTTTTTATTTATCGCTATTCTACACGTGTGTCTCGGGCGTAGGGCGTAGGTATCATGAAGAGCGCCATCTTTATTGAGGCGAGTCGGGCGACGATGATGGCGATATCAAAATGCGATATTTTCTATGGACACGATGGCCACCATAATTATCTCGTCATGTCTACACCCTACATATCTTAGGGAGAAGGATAAGATGACAAGATCTCGGATCCCGTCATGTCTACATTCCGTGGGAGAGATGATCAGATGACAAGATCTTAGATCTCGTCATGTCTACATCCCGTGTGATCGAGAGCTAGATGACAAGATCTTGGATCTCGTCACATCTACATCGTAATAGAAGAGATGATCAGAGGGATCAGATGGCAAGATCACGGATCTCGTCATGTCTACATCCTGTGGGAGAGATAATCAGATGACAAAATCTTGGATCTCGTCATTTCTACATCTTTTAGAAGAGATGATCAGATGGCAAAATCTTGGATCTCATCATGTCTACATCTTAAAGAAGAGACGATCAGATGGCAAGATCTCGGATCTCGTCATGTCTACATCTAGTGCAGCTCCTTCTGGAGTGAAATGTCTTAAAAAAATATGTACAGTTCATTCCAGCCAGGAGTTATAATACACTCTCAAAAGATGTAAACCCCACTCCAAACTGACTGATTCCTTGTCTCACTCTGAGTGGAGTGTGATTAGCCTTGATTAGCTCTTTTGCATTTAAGTCTCTATGCGCCCCGCCGAGAGCCCCCCCCCCCCAAAAAAAAAAAAAAAAAAAAAAAAAAAGATGAATATAAATAAATGAATAAACAAATAAATAACATAATAATAATTAATCTGTGACATTATCAGAAGGTTTCACTATAATAGCAAATTGTAAAAGATGTTGCACTATAATCGAAAACCTAATCCATCATTTTTTGTTGCCTCTTGTCATGCTCTTAAACTATTTGGTATTCAGGTATTACAGCAGCCGCGCTGTTTCACGTTTTGTGATAAATTGATCTAATATTCTCAACTTTCTAATCAATATGATTCCTACATTTTCAGACTACCAAGTAAGCTGATAAAGAGCCAAAATGGAGCCACTTGCCTTTTGTTAAAGTGTGGGGCTGCGTGAGCCGAAAGCTAAGGTTCGGATATTCCGAAGGTTCGTTAGTCCGAAAACAAAGTGAGGTTCGTAATTCCGAAGGTTCGTTAATCCGAAAAAGAAATGAGGTTCGTAATTCCGAAGGTTCGTTAGTCCGAAAACTAAATGATGAACTATACCTTATTTCGTTTTCGGACTAACGAACCTTCGGAACAACGAACCTTATTTCGTTTTCGGACTAACGAACCTTCGGAACAACGAACCTTATTTCGTTTTCGGATTAACGAACCTTCGGAACATCGAACCTTATTTCGTTTTCGGATTATCGAACCTTCGGAATAACGAACCTTCGGAATAACGCCACAAATGTTCGGATTAACGAACCCTTTTACGTTTTCGGATTAACGAACATCGAGGTATAGGCAATTTGCGTGTTTCGGAATTACGAACCTTCGGAATAAACAACCTTCGGAATTACGAAGTGTAAATAATTTAGGGGGGAGACAACTTATGACGTATATGCAGACCTTTCTGATTTCTTCCTTTTTCGCCTCTGTTTTCTTCCCCTCTTTTTTTTTCCTCCTCTTTTTTTTCACTTTACATAACCAATCAGGTAAATTGCCAACTCGCGTCCACTCACCCCATGGTCTACTGCCATTCCGTCAATCAACATTTCGTCTAACAACCATTTGGTCCAATCATCACTTCGTCTAATCACCTGAACGTTGGTCTATATGCATTTCGTCTCACAACCATTTGGTCTAATACTTGTTTTATTTTCATTAATTTTTCCAAATTAAAACTTAGTCTAATTAGACCAAATGGTATATGGAATAAATGGCTATTGGACCAATTGGTTATTAGAAGAAATGGCAATTAGACCATGTGGATATTGGACGAACTGATGGTAGACCAAATGATAGTAGACGAGTTAACAATCGGACGACTTGGCATTGGACCAAATGAAAATAAATCGAAAAATCATAAGGGCAGTTGCCCCTGTCTGTATCTGTCATTGTCCGTAAAGAGTCTATTCACTCCAAAAATGGAAATCAAACCTTTTCGTCATGCGTATCATAGGGGGTAGCACTTTTATTATATGTAGGCCCCTCGTGCGATTTATTTTTCCATTGGTTTTATGAACTTTCAGTTTTAACTTTTTCTCTATATTCATTCAAATAATTGTTAAGGTTGCCTTGATAATTCATTTAGACTCAGCATTACTGTAAGAATCAACGTAAATATGCCCATAGCTAGGTAACAACAGGGTTCGGGGATACGGCGTAGTGTAGTATACCGAAGTGTGACATCATCAATTTTCCAATTTTGCATTCCAGCATTTTTGATACCATGTTTTGGTAGAGCACGATGAAATACCTCCATTACCAAAATTTGGTGCGAATCGGTTCATGGGGGCCTGAGATTATGACCTCATGAATACATAATTAGCCCCAATGAAGTTAATGTATCATTATAGTACTGGTTCTAAATTATAGGAACCAGTCCAATAATACATTTCAATTGAGCTAACTATGTATTCATGAGGTCATATCTCAGGCCCCCATGGACCGATTCGCACCGAATTTAATTTATCCATCTCTATGTTCACCATGCTCTACCAAAACATGGTATCAAAAATGCTGAAATGCAGCAAAAAAAAAAGAAGATAATTTTTGTAACGTCATCACTTCGGTATTATTATGCCTATATTTAAAGTCAAATGCAATAGGGGGACCGGGGTATTGTTTTTTTTTTCAGGTGTTCGAATGAACTTTTATTGATAATAATTATGTCGAGAAAGGTCATAATCATCATACAGAAGATTTCAGTATATTAAGTGATATTCATGATATTCCTTCCGCTTTAGCTTTCTTTTTTCTTCCTTGCCCATCTCATACTCTTGCCTTTTTTCCCCTTCTTTCCCCGATATAGCTCCCCAATCCCACTTATTCTTATATACCAATCCAAACATTTCTGAGGTAAACTATTGTTCTCAATTCTATATACACTTTTTCGTTATAACGTTGTAAATCTTAAAATTGCATCTGAATATACTAGTAGTGTATATAATATGCTTGCATTGCGTTTTGTTGTATGCTATACAGCCTATACAGGGCCCCCAAGTGTACAGTATTTGATTACTGACGGCGCTACCGTGTCCGAATAAATTCAAATGCGGAAAGAAAGAAAGAAAGAAAGAAAGAAACGGAAAAGTGGAAAGAAAGAAAGAAAGGAAGGAAGGACGGACGGACTGACAAGAAGAAAGAAAAGAAAGGAAGGAGGGAGGGAAGAAAGAAAGAAAGAAAGAAAGAAAGAAAAGGAAGGAAGGAAGGAAGGACGGACTGACGAAAGAAAGAAAGAAAGGAGGGAGGGAGGAATATTCGACTTAGGGGCGCCGAATAATTGATGTTCGACCTAGGGGCGCCGATCTGTCCGACATAGGGGCGCCGAATTGATGTTTTACCTAATGGGCGCCGATTTGATGTTCGACATAGGGGCGCCAATTTGATGTTTGGCCTGTGGCGCCAAATTCATGTTCAACCTGGGGGGGGGGCGCCAAATTCATATCCGACCTTTGGGGCGCCAATTTGATGTTTGATCGGGGGGTGTCAAATTCGTGTCTCACATGGGGGACGCCAAATTCGTGTTTGCTCGCATCAAATGCTTAGTTAAATGCCCATGCATCCTGTTCATGATTGCCAAAAATGCTTCTAAAGGATTCCAAATTTAAGGCAGAATATCAATTATTTTTCAGCTCGCGCTTCGCGCTCGCATCAATTGCTTAGTTAGATTACCACCCTGTTTATGATTTCCAAGTGCTTAGAATGTCCAAAATTAAATTTAGAATATCTCATTTTTCAGCTCGCGCTCCGCGCTCGCACAATTATTTGTTAGATACACATCTTGTTCATGATCACCAAAAGTGCTTAGAATGTCCAAAGTTTAGGTCAGAATACAAAAAATTCTTAGCTCGCGCTTCGCGCTCGTATCAGTGTTTAGATATATACCTATCCTATTCATAGTTACAAAATGTGCTTAGAATGTCCAGTTTTGGGTCGGAATATTATTTTGTTAGATACCCATCCTGTTAATTTGTTCATGATTACCAATATTGCTTAGAATTTCAAAATTTTAGGTCAGAATATCATTTTTTCAGCTAGCGCTTCGCCCTCGCACCAATTATTAAGATAGATACCCATCCTGTTCAGGATTACGAAAAGTGCTTAGAATGTCAAGTTTTGGGTCGGAAATTCAAAAATTGTCAGTTCGCGCACTTCGTGCTCGCATATATAATGTTGAGATAGATATACCCACATCCTGTTCTTGATTACTTAAAGTGCTTATAGATTTTTTCCAAATTTAAGGTCAGAATTCCATCGTGTCCATGGTTGCAAAAATTGCTTAGGACGTCCGATTACATCTGTCAGAGATTTGGCATTGGGATTGGTTCACTACCTAGTCTGCAGACACAGACCCTAGTTTTCGCAATTCGCTTACTGCATAATGCAGAGTCTGAAGTAGTGAGACTAGATTGACTATGTACTGTGGCTGGCTCTACCAATTTGACACAGAGTCTTTGGAGTCTAGTCTTCACTCGACCTGTTATTGGTTAAAATGTCTAATATGAGTCTCCGCTCGCAGACTAATCTCTACCGTAGCAGAATATTGTAAACAAAGACATCGCAGATGCCCTGACTACGCAGCTCGCAGCGCAGCTAATCAGTGCACATGCAGTGCCAGCGCGCGCGCGGTGTCGTTAATGCTACTAGTACTCCGCTGCTCTAAAGTTAGAGGCCTACTACTACTACTCTTCTACTTTTTCTACTTCTGAAAATCTGACACTTTTACCATCAATTAACTTTCGGCGAGTTATCCTCGCCAATGGAAACTATTGAGAAGTGACATATAGACAGTTTTGAATACATATGGAAGAAATGGAGAGGATACCAAAGCCTCGGCTGTCAGTTCAATCTGAACAGCCAACTTCTACTGAAAACATGTCTGTTCGACCGTCCATACAAGTGTGCATCATCGGGGCAGGGCTGGCGGGGCTTAGTGCTGCTGAAGCGTTGATATTACGCAGCAAGGAATGTGATGGAGTTGACATCGGAGTGACTGTTTTAGAAGCGATGGATCGACCCGGTGGACGCGCTGTTACACTTAAACTAGGTGAATATTATTATTCTTATTAAATAAGGTTTAAATAACAATTGTCACTGTTATTCATTGTTATTCTATATTGCTGAACTGAAGTGAAGGTTTTGTTTGAACTGTCTGAAGTTTATATTATAAAGTGAGCTTTTTTTTATTATGTTGATCCTCATCCAGCGTTATTTGTTGTACTGTTCTTTTATTTGAGAATCTAAGAGATAATATAAACAGGGTTAAAGAAAATAGTTGTATTTCTACTTCATTTGAGAAGAAAGTGTACAACCATTTTTTACCGGTTTTGTAAAGTTTTGGGTTCAATTTAGATAAAATTGTGTATGTTTTTGTTTTGTTTTTTAAAGAGAATGTTTGGACTATTTTGTAGTGATAAAACTTTAGTTTTTCTTTCTGTCTTTTTTTATACTTATCTTGTCACATTTTATCCCCTCTTTAAAAAAAATGTATGATCTGTTGGAATAAAATAGCTTGCAACTATGCAGATATAGACAGCTGGCAGCCGTCTGTTTGGAGGAGTTTTTTAAAATTTTAATTTTTTTATATTTCTCCTTGTACACAGACGGCTCGCTATCGTACAGCCACCATTAGGGGGTTAACAATGCAAAATCCCCCCGACGGGGCTCCTCGATTTTTGTCTTTATTTCATATAAATGTATGGAAAGAACTGTACCAAAATAAAGATTATTATTCCGTTTTGGCCTGAAATGCACCAAAACGGGGAAAATAAACTTAAAAGGGGAAAACACAGTGACTTACTTCGGCTGTCGCGCAACTCTACTTCCCTGTTTTATCCAAACTTAATACATAAACATATGGCCATTAAGTCCCTGTACAGATCGAGCTAGAACTTCGGTCTCTGTATTGATGAGTGGAGCCAACAGAGTTCAGCGGAACAAGAGACCGAAGCTTTTGGTCTAATGCAGATATAGACGGATTAATAGATCTATTTCTGTCAGGGATATGCTCTGCTGAGACTTCGTCTGGCTCCACAGCATCCACTCCATCGATAGACCAATGACGGCCTTTGGGCTCGTAATGGTGGAGCAAACAACCGCTGCTTAAGGGTCAAGTCCTTCCCAGGAAAATGCTGACTTGAATAAATAAAGAAAAATCAAACTAGCATAGTGCTGAAAATTTCATCAAAATCGGATGTAAAATAAGAAAGTTATTGGATTTTAAAGTTTTGCTTATATTTCACAAAACAGTGATATGCACAATAAGGTGAGTCAGTGGATGATGTCCATCACTCACTATTTCTTTTGTTTTTTATTGTTTAAATTATACAATGTTTCGTTTTTTATAGATTTGACAATAAGGACCAACTTGATTGAACCATATTGTATAAAACAATGCTAATTCCACATGTTCAGGGAGGAATTCATATTTCATATAATGAAATACATAAGAAATAGTGAGTGGATGACGTCATAGTCTCCTCATTTGCATACCAGCCAGGATGTGCATATAACTTTTGTGAAATTAGGCGAAACTTTAAAATGTCATAACTTTCTTATTTTACATCCGATTTTGATGAAATTTTCAGTGTTATGCTTGTTGGATTTTTCTCTTTTGATTCAAATCAACTTTTTGTTGAGGTGGACTTGTCCTTTAACTAGTCAGCATCTATGGAAAAAGGGTGCGCTGGCAGATCAATGTTTTATACACAGCAATGTTTTGCCGGCTTTTAGCCAGGAGCCCCGCATCTGCATTTAGCGTGGAGCGCTGGCACACCCTCCTTGATTACTCCTAAATAGTGCTTTTTGACGGGGTAAAAGGGAAGAAATAAAGATAGATTTATATCAAATACATTCAGCTTACCACCTTTCAAAAAAATATGCCGGAAAATAGCGAATTTTGATGACAAATAGATCAGGATCAGCCAGGTTCTTTTTCGATCGCCGTCAGCGCAGCTACAGCGTATGAACGTGCCAGCCAATCCGCTGGTGCGTCCATACTCTCAGCTGTAGCTGACGGCGGTCAAAGAGCCCCCACCCCCTGATCATTGTACTTTGTTTGTCATCAAAATTCGTGATTTTCCAGCATATTTTTTTAGAAAGATGGTTAGCTGATTGTATTTGATATAAATTTATCTTTATTACTTCTTCCTTTTTTCTCCATCAAAAAGTAAAGTTTAGGAGCAATTGAGGAGGGTGCAAAAATGCACCCTTTCTCCTTAGACGCTGTACATGTACATGTAGTTGAGCGTTGGTTGTTTGCTCCACCATTAGTTTTATGAGCCCAATGGCCGTCATCCGTCTGTGGGAGGAGGACAAAAAAAATCAGAAAATGTTGAAAAACTCCTTCTAAACAGCAGATTTATCAGTCTAATGCAGATTCAGCTACATTGTAAATGTATATCATCTATTTTCTTTTTGTCAGGTGATAAGTTAGTAGAAGGTGGTGCCCAGTTTATACATGGATGTGAGGGCAACCCTGTGTACCACCGCGCCAGACAACACAAGCTGAAACTCAGCAATTACAACCCTCGCCATTGCACCTACAACATCAGCCAAGGTAATGGCAAACGGGTCCCGGAGAGTATCTTCTCCGAGGTTGCTGAGATATACGATGCAATCCTCCTCAAGACCCAGGCTGGGATGTACCGAGAGGAGCGCAAGGGGTGCGGGGATAAGACTGTGGGAGAATTCATGAAGCGTTACTTTGAGAAGTACTTCGCAAGGTCAGCCGGTAGCCCCCAGGAGAAGGAGATCAAGGCGAATGTCTTCAGGCTTCAGGTGATCAACGAATGTTGCTACAGCGCCTGTAACCACCTCAATGATCTCATGCTGCAGGACTTTGGGGAGTACAAGGAGATCCTGGGCAATGTTACGTTTGCTGATGGTTACAACCAGTTTGTGGAGACATTTCTGAAGAATATCCCTACTGAGAGTTTGGTTTACAATAAACCGGTGGAGCAGATTACCTGGAGAAACGTCAGGAATGGTGAGTTGATACACCTCTCTCTCTCTCTCTCCCCCTCTCTCTCTCTCTCTCCCTTGTTTCAGTTCCTCTTCTGTTCAAGATCGCCTGGTAATACTGCAGAATTTCAGTCTGGATGATTTCAAGTACGCAAGGGTTCAAGAGATGAAGACATACTGAGAATAAATAAACTTGAAGTTAAGGTTCATTGTGAGGACAAATTTTCTGATTGGCAAATCAATATCTCTTAAAATGTAGGAGATGTATGGGTACTCATAAAAGGGCATATAAATGTACAATACTATACTACACCCCCCCAAAAAAAAAAAATTAAATTGAACAAAATTATAATGAATAAAGAAACAAAAAGATAGAAAATAAATAGGCCTAAATAAAATAAAAATCTTGTCTGCATGCCAATGGAACACAAAGAGTGTAAACTTCGGCTGAGACTGATCTCAATCTTGTTGAAAGATGGGATTTTTTTTTTATTGATTGTAATTGAATTTGAGAAGAATGTTCTTAGATCACATCTCTCTGTATGGGGCCCTTGACATTTAAATAGAGTGGTAGGCAAAAAGGGCATGGTCCAACTTACTGAATGCTTGTAAAGATTATAGACGAGTCAGGTGTAGAAAATATTTGAGTATATGAATATAAAAAAGGCCCAAGTCCATAGGAGGTCATTTTGAGAAAATCTATAAAAAACTGGATATTTTTCAAATTTGGGAAATTAAAGTATACATGTACTTGGCCAAAAGACATCAGGGAACATCATAAAACAAATTTAAATGTACATTTTCACGCTACTTGTGGGCGGGGCCTTTTGTATGGTGGACTTGGGTAATTTTTAGAATCATATGGACTTGGGTCATTCTGTAGACTTCTGTAGTAAGTAGTAGAAGTAATGAGAGAGGGTGCTATGATTTGAATGTAAGAAAAGCTCAAGTCCTGGACTTAGGCTTTTCTTACACTCATACCAGACTTTCCTCTTTTATTTAAGGCATTTCTGAGATGATTTCAGATTTATACACAAGATGAGTCATTGTATAAGGAACAATTTCCCATATTTTAATCAATTCCACCAAAAATTGGACTAGGGCCGTTTTTATATTGATTGATTGATTTTATTCATGTTTTTTTATTCATCATTTTCAACATTACATAATATTTATATTAGTATAAATACCAGTTAAGAGAAAAAATGATAACTGAGCACTTAATTATGGTTATAAATGAATAGAAATGCAAAGTCTAGTCTGAACAGAAATTATGTAAAACAGCTAGAGAAGAAAACACAAGTTAAAGGAAATAAAGAAAGTAAGTAAATGAAAAAATAACCATGATCTTGCCAACAATAAAATTCAACAGGGAAATAATATAAGATTTCATATGCAGAAAAGAAATTTGAAAACAGCATTAAACTATAAAATCATTTATTTTCTCAATTTTTGTCTCACCTGCATAGCAGAGTGAGACTATAGGCGCTGCTTTTCCGACGGCGGCGGCGACGGCGACGGCGACGGCGGCGGCGGCGGCGACGGCGGCGTCAACACCAAATCTTAACCTGAGGTTAAGTTTTTGAAATGACAACATAACTTAGAAATTAAATGGACCTAGTTCATGAAACTTGGCCATAAGGTTAATCAAGTATTACTGAACATCCTGCCTGAGTTTCATGTCACATGACCAAGGTCAAAGGTCATTTAGGGTCAATGAACTTAGACCATGTTGGGGGAATCAACATCAAAATCTTAACCTAAGGTTAAGATTTTGAAATGTCATCATAACTTAGAAAATATATGGACCTAGTTCATGAAACTTATACATAAGGTTAATCAAGTATCACTAAACATCCTGCATGAGTTTCACGTCACATGACCAAGGTCAAAGGTCATTTAGGGTCAATGAACTTTGGCCGAATTGGGGGTATCTGTTGAATTACCATCATAACTTTGAAAGTTTATGGATCTGATTCATGAAACTTGGACATAATAGTAATCAAGTATAACTGAACATCCTGTGCAAGTTTCAGGCCACATGATCAAGGTCAAAGGTCATTTAGGGTCAATGAACTTTGGCCAAATTGGGGTATTTGTTGAATTACAGCCATAAATTTGAAAGTGTGTTGGTCTAGTTCATAAAACTTGGACATAATAGTAATCAAGTATCACTGAACATCCTGTGCGAGTTTCAGGTCACATGATCAAGGTCAAAGGTCATGTAAGGTCAAAGAACTTTGGCCACGTTGGGGGTATTTGTTGAATTGCCATCATATCTCTATAAGTGTATTGGTCTAGTTCATAAAACGTGGAAATAAGAGTAACCAAGTATCACTGAACATCTTGTGCGAGTTATAGTAGTTTTCAAAATCAGCACTGCTGCTATATTGAATCGCGTGATGCAGGTGAGACGGCCAGAGGCATTCCACTTGTTTATATATTAAACTTGATCTGCTAAAGTTATTCCCAATTGTACATGCCCCAGATCTCATACAGTTTGATATACATGTATACTAGTATAAATAGGCCTTTGTTAAACATGATTTAGTTTTGAGAACAGCATATACAATGCTAGACAGAGCTCTGGCAGCTGTCTGTTTCGAGGAGTTTTTTTTTACATTTAATTTTTGTTTCTCTCCATTGGTCAGTGGAGCCAACAGAGTTCAGTGTAAAAACCAATATAACAGAGACCAAAACTTTTGGTCTATTACAACACATGTTTTTTTAACCTACATGTAAGTCAAGCAACCTTTCAAAGATCCAGTTTCTTTGAATTCACATTATACAGTATGTAACATGTAATTACCAGTGATTCAGCTGGAGATCCATGTCTTATCTTTTGACAGTACCCAGTAACATCCAAACTTATTATTCCTTTAAAGGCTTCTCATTGTTGGATTTAATAGGAAATGCTTCAGTAGACAACATTGAATACTGAAGTGATGAGTGATACATGTGTATCTTGCTTTAGAATGTATTTTCCACAAATCATTGGAGGCTTGTTGAAAGTAGTTTATAAGTGAACTACAGTAGGTACCAATACACAAAATACATTTACAAACAAAATTTTAGAGGGGTGAGGAATGAAGGGGGGGGGTTAGAAATGATTATACATGTATGTCACAGAATGTTCCAATGGTTTATTTTCAATTGGTCTAATGCTAATTCATCTAATTACCGACTCGTCTACTATCATTTGATCTATCATCAATTCGTCCACTATCCACATGGTCTAATTGCCATTTCTTCTACTAACCATGTCATCTAATAACCAGTTGGTCCAATAGCCATTTAGTCCATAAACCATTGGGCGAAAGGAATGAAAAGAATATGGGTATTAGACCAACTGGTTATTAGATGAAATAGTCATAGACGAACTGGTGATTAGACGAAATGATTATTGGACCAAATGGTTGTTAGATGAAATGTTGATGGATGGAATGGCATTAGATTAAAATGAAGGTACATGTAGTACCCCGGGGGCCACTTCCATTGACGAGTGGATACCATGCGCGACCAAAAAAAACAAAGTTTGTAAAAATTATGTCTTTTTCAAGATAGGGCACGTTACGTACGTACATGTACTGTAACATACTACTTAAAGGGTGTCAAAAACACTAAAATAATAAAAAAAAGGGTATTTATTTCGCTAGGAAAGCTATGTGTTTAGGGTCAAATTTACGAGGGTATAAAAATTAAGCCTAACATGTTTTATAAAGGATGTACTTTTTGCCCCAAGAGTCAGCACTACGTGTTTAGAGTATGATTTGCACGAGGTGTGGGAGGTGGGGCTGTACTAAACCCAATGATGTAAAGGTAAAACCGACGACTGACGTCGGTGACATAACAATTGAAATATTGCTGCATAGGGGTTCAATTCAGGGAATACTTGCCAATAGTATCGTTTTGTTTTGGTATATCAAATAGAAAAACTATGTAGATATTCTATTCTGATTGGGCACCAAATCAAAATATGTTAGATCGTGTAAAATCACAAAATTTATCCTGTAAAACACATCTTACCAAAATTTAAGTTGGGCTTTAAAGCATGGATTAAATTTAAGCATGACCTATCTCAAAATCACTTACCGGTATTTTTTTTTTTTTTTTTAAATAAAAGAAGTGATTTTGAGATACAGTAGGTCAACCTCTGCCTATACATGTACTGTATGTTTTGTTTTTATTCATTTTCTTTAAGATGAACATGAAGGAAAATCAATGACCATTACCTGTAAAGATGGAGACCAGTTTGAGGCAGACTATGTAATTGTCACCACCTCACTGGGGTACCTCAAGGAACACGCTGTCACCATGTTTAATCCCCCACTTCCAACCCCCAAGCTGGACCTGATCTCCCGGATGGGGTTTGGTACTGCAGGGAAGATCTGGCTGGAATACGAGACACCTTTCTGGTCAGAGAACTGGGGCGGGATCTATCTGGTGTGGGACGCCAAGCCCAGTGATGTCATGATGGATGAGTTCAAGGAGGTGAATATTAATTTGTGTCTCGCCTGAACATAGTTCGGCAGAGACCTAGTAATCACTTTTCCCGTTGGTTACAAAAATGTTAAAGTTTTTCTTCAACTTGCTCTCATTTCTTGATTTCTGCATCAGTTATGTTATATCATACATGTACATGTAACTTTGATGCATATGATCCTTGGATAATTCCACATTTACATGCATGTCCATGAGGACATTCATTTCATCATATTGAATAATTATATGTTAAACCATTGATTTCACTATTACATGCCTACTCAACTTATTTTCATTTTTTCAGCCTTGAAGTCCTGCTGAGCTTGATAATGTTTTATATGATAATTTGCTTTTATATGATACTTTTACTTGTACCTACATCACATGTACCTCAATTTATATTGTTTGTACATAAGTTATATTTGCAAATGCCATTGTAATTATATACGACAATTTTATTTTGTTCAGTTTAAAATGAAATAAAAGAATTTGAAAAAAAAACAACTTGAGGATGATGTAGTCAAACGTCATTTTGGTGTCAAAAGGTCAAATGATATGAGGTCCCATCCATCCTTTTTTTAAGTTCTTGTTTAAATTGCTTTCATTGTTTTCTATTTCTGCATCGATTTTGATCACACTTGGTTCAAATGATCCACAAGTGTGTTGTTACCGTACTGTTTTAAAATAAAATGGTGATATATGGATCCTAATGAAATGATTGGTGGAAATATACATATACATACATCATGTGACCAGTTATTTAGTTTTTGTAGCTTTTATAATTTGCCAATGATTGGTGCTAATAACTAGTGCCATTGTCTGGCCATGGTTTTGAGATGGGGATACAAGTACATGTATGTAGGCCCTATAGTTTATCAAGTAACAATGATCCTGATCACTATCTTATTGAAAAAAAAACTTATCATTTAGCTCAGGCATTTAATAATAAACACGTTTGTTACAGCGTTTGGGACAGTCTGAACGGCCTCAGTTATGCCTCAGATGAGTAAGAACTGTTCCAAAGGTACATACATGTACCTCATGCATGTCATTGCTCTAGATGATGTGCTATGTTATATTGCGGATATGAATTCTGTATTATCTGGCTTTGATAAGTGAATCTGCCATTTTTAGCAGGCAGTGGGTTAAAGGAAAGACTTGTTCAACCAAAGTGAGCTTTTATTTTAATCAATAAGGTATCGGTAATCCATTTCAGAGTTGATTGAAAAGGGAAATGTTACAATGGGTAATTATGCAAAGTAGTGAAATTAATTTAATTAAATTTGTTATTTGTATCCTAGCTGATATCACTTTTCCTTTTGTAAGTTTTGAACAAAAATATATATATTTTTTCCTAACACAATATCAATATATATACGTTGTATGATCCATCATGGAAAATTCACTGGTGTACAGTACTTTACATTGTAGGAAGGGGGGGGGGGGCATGCGCAAAAGTGTAGTTTTGTTAAATTATATTGGGATTTTTTCCCCAATTTCCTCAAATTCCAGTGAACATCTTTATATAAATTGACACTTTACAATGAATAAATTTGCTTTTAAAAATTTAAATAGCATTTTTGGTCATAAGAGAAAAGCTCTCAACTAAGTAATGTACATTCCTATGTAAAAATATATGCTATACAAAAGACTTTATGCAAAGCAGCTAGTCTTTCAAAAATGAGGAGCAAATTGCGATGCGATACCAGGAAAATTATTCCCTGCTTACAGTACACAACATATTCATAAAAATTGATTACTGAAAACACTTGTGGTTTAAATTTCTGTCTGTCTTCTTTTGGCCTGCTTCACAGGATGAATGGTACAAGTACTTTTACACCATTCAACGGATTCCCGATCGATCCAATCTCCTTAAGGTGTGGACATTTGGTAAATCTGCTGAATACATTGAGACTCTGGATAATGACATCATAGCAAAGACATTAACAGGTAAGAACATAGTGTGATTACAATTTATATTCCCCATACTAAGAATCCTGCTATTTGTGATTGGTCAGAAGTCGGTCACTTGATAACAGGCGCATAGCCAGGGGGGGGGGCGGTGGGGGCGGTCGCCCCCCCCAAAACGTCCCCTAAAAGAAAAAAAAGGGAAAAAAGAGAGGAGAAAAGGAAAAGAGAGGAGAAAAGGAAAAGAGAAGGGAGGAAAGGGAAGAAAGGTAGCTTTGTTTTTTTTTTTTTATATTCTTTATTTTTTTTCCTAAAAGAGAAACCCCTTCTCTCTTGCTCTAAATTTATACATGAATTTTGCTTCCGCGCTGCGCGCAGTTAAATGACAATATTAAAGTTCTCAATTGTTTCCCCCACCCTTTCTCTAACCCTGTTTTTCCACCTCAGCTATATGTGTTTCTTGCCAGTTAAAGTTCAAATGTACACATTAGGGCATGGAATTTGAGTAAGATTAGGCCGAACTATATGAAGTTATCTTTTTTTTTTAATTGGTCGGGTCGGCTCCGGGCGGGTAAAATCTTTATATCAATTTCTGCTGTCACCTCCATAAAGTCAACTTTTCCTGCTTTTCAGCTCATTACTAAACAACCATAATTTTGGGGCAAACAGGTTCCTAATTTTAAAAGAGGAAGGTATAAAATTTGTGTCGTATTAAATAAAAAGTACAATATTTTTATCAAATTCTATTAAACTTCATGTCATTTCCCTACACATTCATCTCCTGTCCTGTTTTGCGCCCTCAGTTTGAAATTTTGAATGACACTTGAGTTTCTTTAGGCCTATAGTTCAAAATGAAGCGCTTCAGGATAAGTCAAAGAAATTAGGCATCCTTTTTTATATAATTTCAATAAATCACAGAAGTTTCAACTTTTTGCGCACGATTTTCCTTGTAATGAAGTTCAATAATCTTATAAAATCAATTGAATTAGAGCCGATGGGGTATTAGAGATATCTGCATTTGATGAAACGTCCGCCCTTTTTCCCATAAGAGAAACCCCTTCTCTCTTGCTCTAAATTTATATATGAATTTTGCTTCCGCGCTGCGCGCAGTTAAATGACAATATTAAAGTTCTCAATTGTTTCCCCCAACCTTTTCTCTAACCCTATTTTTCCACCTCAGCTGTATGTGTTTCTTGCCAGTTAAAGTTCAAATGTACACATTAGGGCATGGAATTTGAGTAAGATTAGGCCGAACTATATGAAGTTATCTCTTTTTTTTTTTTTTTGAAATTTCAGAGTTTCATTACTCTGCGCGGGGAGTATTATCTTCCTCTCGGCATATACACTTCTTCTCCTCTGTTTTGCGAGTTAAAGATATGCACTGTTGCTAAATCTTTCCAAGGGAAGTATTCAATGTATCTTTGAGAATACCCTTTTCTCGGGACCCTTTTCATGGCAAAAAAATTGATTTGGGTTTATTATTATTTTAATTTCCTCCATTGTATTCCTTTTTTGTGCGTTCACAATCACTTTTGAAAACAAGGTTCAAAATCACAATATAGTCAACTGAATTGGAGCTGATATAGGTACTAGAGATAAGAGAGACGGCTCCTTTTCATTTTAATTTATGAAACACCAAAAGCTTCTGCACCCACCCCCTAGGGAGCGCGCTTCGCGCGCTCTGTAAGTGTTGGCACGCTTTGCGTGCATTTACCACCCCCTCCAAAATGAAATCCTGGCTACGCGGTTGCATGATAAGGGGTAGTTTCCCCATCAATCATCACTTGCAGTGATGGACCGTTTTTGTTTCGCTTATCTTTTTCAGCCTATAGGGTCATAACGCGTTATGAATTAGTTTTGAGAACGTGCAAAATAAAGAGGTAATTTCCACTTTTTTTTTTGTTCCATCTTTCTCCATCACCTTCAGTGACAATCTTGCAAGATCTCCATGTAGATGGACACACATACATGCATACACGCTAGCAGTAAACTTTGCGCAAAATAAAAGTGCATTGTTTTGTTGTGCCAGTAAAATTCCTTTGTGAGGTCACAATAAAACTGGGATGCTTGTGCCCAACTTACATACACTCTTGCATCAAAGCATGCATACTAAGTCGTCTTGATGGAATTTTAAAGGAAACCTTGATTTTAAAAAAAAAAATCAAAATTCTTCTAAAGAGACGTATTGATATTGGTTTCTTCATTTTCAGTGATTCTCGATGCGGAATATAAAACTTATAATCACCTCTTGATTTCCCGTGACGAGGCAAACTACATGTATCACTTCCTCGGCAAGCTGGATGTACTCGCTATCTTTCCTCAGCTTCACTTTGGAAAGATAGCTACATCCAGCTTGCCTCGTAAATGATAGTTTGCCAATCACCTTCACCAACGGTGATTATTTGCTTACTACATTCATGTATATTGACTCAAATGTAATATTCATGTATTTATTTGAGAGAATAAAATACATTGCCCCACACACACACGCAATAAAAATACCCTAGCAATCAAAATACCCTAGCACTGCCCCTGCATCTACATGTGTATGTGTCTCTTTTTTTTCCAGATGTTCTGCGGGAGTTTCTGAAAAACCCTACCATACCACTCCCAGTCAACGTCTACAAGACAGGATGGTTCAACAATCCCTATGTGAGGGGGGCGTACTCCTATGTTGCAGCTGGATCCAGTGGTGCTGATATCGATGCTTTAGCTGAACCCGTGTGCATTCCTGGGAAGAATGGCCTTGATCGGCCTGCTGTAAGTTGATTTTAAATCTTCATTTTGAGACAGTATTTCAGACAATCCTGAATATCATTTCCATTTTGAAAGAAATTAAACAGACTGATGTATTCATAAAACACTGACAATGATTAATGAATGATTGTTTTTGTATTTAAATTTGTTGTATTTTGCCCAGTTATTATCATTTTTTTTGTTGGTTATCATGAGCGGAAATACAATGATTATGCATACATGTAATGCTTACCAGTAGTGAGCCAATATATATAGCATACATGATACATCAATACCACTTGGCGTTATATACTTATATAGAATTTTAAATATAAAATAGTTCCGATCAACGTTTCACTTGGGAAGAAAGATATATTCTCTTCTCAAGTTTAGGTCTTTATTTGTACAAGTTGAAACTATAGGTTTTTTGTATGTACCCTGTAATCTAATTTGTACTTGTACACACTCTTGAAATTATCTTTTGTTATACATGCATGTAAGTCTTGTATGCCTTGACTGTTAAAAATGCACAAGTGCAGAAGGCAAATGCATCCTTTTTCCCCAAAGCATACTGGCATTCAATTTCCCAGGTCCTGATTTATGTATTTGGGGATTTAATTTTTATAGTGACAACCTGTTGCAAAGATTTGATCGACTAGAAGTGCACACAAATATTAAACATGGAGACTGCTTGGGACATACATGTACATGTATTTGATTGAAAAGACAGCTATTAAGAAATTAAGGCATGATTGGTGAACCGATTTATACCAATCTCTAAATTCATTGGGGGCAAGAAACAATCTACATCTTTGTGGGAAACACATTGATCTTTTCAAGCATGCAGTATTGTGTGGACAAATACATTTTATTATGTTGTAAACTTATCATCACAATCACATTCAATAATAGAGTATTGTCTCATGATGGGGGGGGGGAGACAGGTGAAGAAAATGAGAATTTAATAAACAAATTCAGTCTTTATATTAAAGATACATGTAGCACGGTTCTGTGTGAGATGTCACCAAACTTAAAGGGAGGAGTTAGAAAAGGAAGAATAAAAAAGGGGGTAAACATAGGGAAGAGTAAAAAAAAAAGAAGAAGAGTAAAAAGTATAAATGCATATATTTTAAAAACAAACTGCTGATAGAATGTGGTGAAAATGCATTATATCCATAGAAATTGTGTGATTATCTGTCTGCTTTTTTTTCCTGATGTGACTGTAAACTTTAAGTGTTTTTGTCATAATTTGTATTGTAATGCACAGTTGAGTATATATCCAAACATAGAAACTGCGCAATACTAATGTACAATTATTATAATTATAATTATTATTAATTCATTGTCACATTACATCAGTATGAAAGAGAATATTATATATAATGTGTATGTTGTCTTTCCTATTTGAAAATTAGTATTCTTCCATTTATGATTATTCTTTTATAAGTAAACTTTTGTCCACCGTATATACACCTGTCTTTTACATACCAGGTGGGTGTTTCATAAAGCTGTTCGTAAGTTAAGAGCAACTTTAAGAATGACTGGTGATCCCTTCTTGTTGTAAATGGTATATTCATTGGCGATGGTTTAGCGCGTAAGAAAGGATCACCAGTCGTTCTTAAAGTCGCTCTTAACTTACGAACAGCTTTATGAAACGGCCCCCTGTAGATGTCAATGCATTAACGATGGCTTACCAACCTTGTCTCATATCAGAATCAGTGTTTTTCTATAAAATTTGACCTGGAAAAAGAAGTGAATTTGTAAAATATAAACACAATAAATATGCAACTTCAGTTAATGTGTCAGTTTGAAGGGCAGTATATTAGATCATAATGATCTTAAAGTGATATATATATATATATATATATATGTGTGAAGTTATACATGTACTACAGCTTTGGCAACTCTTTTTATATTTAAATATTGTGTGAAAGAAATGGATGAAGAGAACAATGGTAGGCGTAGCTTAAATCAAGGTTACCCAGAGCTATCTACCCTTTTTGGAAAAATTGGTGATGCCGAAAAAATGTCTCTGCCGGGAATCGAACCCGGGCCCCCAGCTTTGAACGCCGGTGCCTTAACCACTAGACCACAGAGACGGGTTAGTGGCTAGGGCGACCCCGATCCAATTGACCGTCAGATATATATATATATATTATCATTTTCTGCCCCTGACATACATGTAATGTGTACATTCACAATAACATGACAGTCCTTTTTTTTAAACTCCATCTGTAGATCTGTTTTGCTGGAGAGGCGACCCATCGTACCTTCTACTCCACTACCCATGGTGCAATGCTGTCCGGGCAGCGCGAGGCAGGGCGTATTATCAGCGATGTCAAGCTCTGCGCTTCATCCAAGCCTGTGATGTATGATAACGATGAGAACATACCTAAGAAAGTCTCCATTGATGTGAATGATATGATGGAAAACCTGGCTGCATTTTGAATGATACCACATCCTTGTCTTTCAGACCTTCGTACACAAAGCTTAGCAATTGATCACGCAGTTGGCTTTTAAGATTGATTGCATATGATGATCAATGTAATCATTCGTAAGATTAAGCCCTATAATTAATACTAAGTTTTTGTGTCACAGGGTCTACATGTATATAGATAGAAAGGACATGTATACTAACTTTTTTTTTCATTAACACATTAACAGTATTAAAGATTATATTTGTTGATTTTTTTTTGAAGAATATTCTTGAAAGATATAAGATATTAATATATTTTAAAGATAAAATTAATTTAAAATAAAATAACTATAATATGTTGAACTCGATTAGCCCCCCTCTAACTTGCAATGTAGGCCTAGTAAAGAAAGCAAGAGGGTACATACTTCTATTTTCTTATAAGGGATTTTAAAAAAATACCAAGATGTTGCACAGTGAATTTAATATATCATTTGCCCTTGATAATAATTTTTAAACACAGACTATCCTGTCATTTAAGAAACTAAGTATGAAAATGAAAGTTGGTAAAAATTTATGTATTTTCAACTACTGTGTGTATTAAAAAATGAAGATAAATACACACAATAACTGAGGCTGTGCAACTTCCATGTAACTGCCAACAAGAAAATATATAGTTTTCAATTTGTTTGTTTTAATTCATTCTGTTATTGTTTTGTTTTCTTTGAATTGCCTTATATGCCTTTCTTAACCATTGATAATGCAGACTTTCATTTTAGTTTCTTCAATATATTGCTGGATATTTTTAAGCATGTGCACAATCTTATGCCATAGCATGTCATACATGTATGAATAACCAATACATTAAAAATACTGTATCTGGGTTAAGTTTAATATTATTTTTGTTTTTTAATAGGGCGTTCACTCAATGCCGTTTTAGATCGCGGCTCACTATGGTTTGCCCCGGAAAGTTTATGCACTCAAAGCCCTTTATTGAGAGTTTAGACAATTATTTTCAGTGGTGATGACAACCCTTGGCATTTATATCATGCCATATTTCTGTTAAAAACATTCAAAGGTGCTGGCTCATCCAATTTATCTAATTAATTCACATCTGCTTTAATAAGTGAGTTTTGAGGGTTGATTTGAAGAGTTCAGTGCTGTCAATTTCAATGGTTTACAACAAGACGTGTGTTGCTTTGTTAGGCAAGCACAATTCAAAAGAAATTATTATTATAAAATCACTGTAACCCTCTGAAAGTGACTTGGCCAAACTCTATATCAAAAGGCTCTGATTTCAGGGGCAAAGTGCTGTGATCTGCGATCTTAACCAGTAATGTAAGATGTAAGATCTCCACATTAATTATGCAAGACTTTGCGTCCAAATGGTGACCTGTTTTCTTGAGACCTAATTAGATCCCCTGTCTTCTTAATTTCCCATCAGCCAAGGATGAAATCATTTTAGATTAGAAATTTTGCTGCTAGTAAGCATCTTAATGCAAACTTTGATATTTGTCAAAATTTTATAATATGATGATTGAATTTGAAGATGATAATGATAATAATAATGTGAAAGCCAAATCCACTCTGTAGAGCACTCAAGTCGCATGAGGAATTAACAGTTGAATAAAAAGTTTTTGAGAAAAATGTTGCAAGACTCGATAGAGACATACAATGTAATAGGCTATTATTAGGGTTGTATTTTAGGAAATTCAGTTATGTTAAACACACTGCAGAAATTTTGTGAATTTAGCTCAAGAATCAGTTACTAGTTATGCTTCATACTTCAGGAAGCCCCACCCTCCAATCGGTAATCATACAATGTTTGTTTAATCATGCAGTGTTTGTTCAGTATGTACAGTTGAGGCCAAAAGTTTACATACACCCATGGAATTCAGTGAAATTTGTTCGCTTGCCAAACATCGTAAATTCTTCAGAAATATAAAAACTACCATGACAAATTTGGTATCAAATAAAATAGTGTACTAAGCTCTTTTGCATGATTGGGATGCTATTAGGATTAAAGTATATTTCAGGTGGAATTTTCTTTTTAAAAAAAGGTAATATTTGTGACAAATGTATTCTATTGTTATTATATTTTCAAACATCGTTTCATAGAAATATATAAATGTCAAATCTATGATTTGTATTACATTTCCTATCATGATATGTCACCACTAAACAAAAAGTGTCATCTGACATGTTTGTGTTGAGAAGTAACCAGCACAAATATAAAAGGTTTTTGTCAAGTTTTTATTTTGAATTATTCTAAAATATGAAGATTTTTTGGGGAAAAATGACACCTAAATATTTTTCAGCTCCTGATGACGAAGCAATGTGATAAAGGGGGAAGACATGCTCATTTGTTTGATATCAAATTCGTCATGATAGCACAAATATTTTATAAGATACAGTAAATTTTATGATGTTTGGCAAGTGCACTTTGGCTTTTCTTTGAATTTCCTGGATGTATGTAAACTTCTTGCCTCAACTATACACATGTACATGTATACACTGTACATCTGCTTTGGCCTTGATTTACAAATTAAAGTATATAGTCTTACCCCCCCCCCCCCAATACCCTGCCTTGTAGAATAGTCTTTCGAAGTTTTGTTCACAGTAGTCTTGCAGAGTCTACTTTTAAGAGCACTTTTACGAGCAGTTATTTTTTCAGCCTTATATTCTGTAGAAGATATTTCTTTGAATTTTGTGAGGATGTATTGACTGCCTTTGATGTCTTATCTGATCGATCTGATAAGATAACCATTTAGCGGTAATAAGATCAAATCGCTTGCATTCTATTTGACCAAATGACCAAATCTTTTTGATGATATGTTGTGATTATTCATTTGCTGTTAATATGGCTATTGTGTATTCTATGATGATAAGGTTCAATATTAAATATATGTATAATCGGGTGAATGGTTTTATACAGATGTATTTTATGACTTCTTACAGATCCATGAATTCCTGCATAACTCTGTCAAATTGTAGGCAAACTCATCCAAGTATCATTTCCCAAAGAATAAAAGAAAGTTTTAATTGCAAATGACCTGTTAAAAGGAAAGGAGTTTCCTATTATGTCACTTAGTTTGTAGTGAAGGAAGATCTACAGATTTCTCATTATTTTGATCACTTATTCCTCCCCCCCTTCCTCGGTCATGCACCCCCCCCCCACCCAGATTTGCCGAAGTCAAAATCTGCCCAAGACCAAAAGATCAACAAAGAATAAGAAGGCAGCGAAAATAAACTCTGAAGAACAAACATGATCAGCGACAAGTGAATTAAATGAAAGCATGCCCAAACATGATCAAAGATAATTATTTTACCTCTTTCCTTGTAGTAGTTCATCATTTTATCGCACAAACCACAATCACCTTGACTGTATGGTACTTGATGTTGGAAGTTAAAATCACCAGGAACGATAATTGTTCCTCTGCGTTTGTTATCTCGTCACATGATTCGTTAGGCTTACGCATGGATTCTGTGTACAATAGCAGGAAGGATGTGGGATGATGTAATGTAGAGGAGCGCATTTAGAAACTACATTAATTATGTGTTTGTCCTTGTCAAAATGACTGTCAGTGCTTGTTATGTACAATAATAAATCATGGATGGTGATAGGTGTGTGTGAGGATGGGGGGTGTGAGGGTGTGTGTGTGTTTGTAATTGAGTTTTAGAGACATCTACCAATTAGAAACGGATCCTGTTTCATGAAGATCTGTTATAATATTAAATGCACAATATCTATAACAAGTTTATTATCAGCCAATCAAATCAAAGGATTTCAGTAGCTTTTAACTCTTATTGCAAATTTGTTAAAACAAGTTTGATGAAACGGGCCCATATGGTTCTTTACGTGTGAGACCATCTGAAATACGTGACCAGGGCTTGAACTGGGGGCTCATACCTCAAACCTCTGCATGACTTTGTTACTTTCCCTATGTATCTTGGATTTCAGGCCCATGCCACAATAAGCTCATGATCCAACTTTTCTCAAATGACCCTTGCATATTTCATTAGGATGAGGCAAAAGCATTCCCGGCAAAGCATTCAAATTCTAAGAACGAAGGGCACTGTATAGACCAAGTGACTAGAATCAGTACATCAGGGGTAAAGTTTGGAAATCTGTTTGTTTATTGTCTGCTTTTGGCACATTTCACTGTGAAGACTTCGTTACTCTTCAGCTTGGATGTGATGGAAAGAATAATTCCGAAGGAATACATAGATAATTATCAAATCACAAATACCTAGTATGTCAGTGAATTTGAAAACCACCTTCATGGTTTATCTCAAATGATCTTTTACTGCTCGTGTGCAGTTTACAACCACGAACAGGCTTATACCCAGATGATGTAATGAACGTGGAGAATATTAATTCCCATTGTATTCATTTTCGCATGAGAGGATATAAACTTCTCTTTTTTTTCACTCTGCCAGCAAAGCAACATATATATTGCAATATCTTTTTTTATGCATTTGTTCAATCAATTTCAGTTTCAATGTTTAACTTTATCATTGGGATTTGATGACCCTAAACCTAGTTTATTTATACACACATCATAGATTGTTAAATAAGAAGCTTTACCTCTTGTATGGATCAATGACTCTATCCTAGTTTATACAAAATAGAAGAATGTTCACTCATATCATAGATTGTTAAATCAAAGGCTAATTTGCCACTCGTATGGATGTCTCTAACCTTTAGTTTATTGACAAAATGAAAAATATTGTGAAAAGGCAAGTTCACCCTGACGATAAGTTGGTTTTATTGAAGAAGAAAATTTTGAGAAAAATAATGGTGACGGTTTAATGAGAATCCAAGGGAGAATAAGAGAGTTATGAATTTTTATATTCTGATTCGTGACGTCATATGCAACCAGCTAACCCATATACAATATCATGTAATATTCCATTTACTTGAATACGGGAATTTCATTTTTGTTAATGGATAAATACATTTTTTTCTTTGGGTATGAAATGATGTATCTGTTGATATATCCCCTACAGAAATAAAATCACTCTCATTTTTTTTTACTAGAAAATGGCATTTTTGAAATCTTGGCCCGAATTCACAAAGGTGGACTAAAGTTATACCGGGGTTAATTTAGCCATGGGTTAATTTAGCCACTAATACCCGGGTATAAAGTTAGTCCACCTTTGTGAATTCGGGCCTTTATGTTACATGAGATATGAGGCAACTGCTCAAATATTTAGAAAATGGCATTTTGGGGCAGCTGCTCGCAGAGACATTACAATTTAAAAACTTCATAACCTTCTCATTCTTGGATGAATGTTCACCAATATTTTGTGTGTATTTTGTGCTTTTACTAAACCATCTTTTTGTCAGGGTGAACTTCTCCTTTAAGCAAAAGGCCTTGCCATTGGAATTGGATGACCGTATTCACACATACAGGTAACCGTCCTTTTGAAGCAGATATGACAAAAGGGCACATGAACTTGTTAGAATTTTCACACAGGGAGTAGTCAAATTTACCCCAAAGCTGATTTTTGTTGAGCACATCATGTGCACTGTCATGGACAAGTTAAAATGTAAGAGCTTATCGTAGTGACATAAAAAAAGTTGTGTATAACTTTATGCCTACTTCCAAGGTAAATTCCAAAAGGAATAATAGTTTGTGTTGCCAGAAAGAACTTACTAATTGAAATGTTATCCACAATGAGACCATGATGAGACCAAGCATTATGTTTTTTTTAATGCCATGAATAACAACACTTTTGATTGATAAGTCTGCCAAACTTGTTTACAGTAGGGGCCTCCATGAGCAATGCATGATCTTTCCAGAAATATACATTCAAAAATGAATTGTGACTACTGACAAATAACACTGTGCATGAACTCCAACATAAAGGAACATAGAGCAACTTTTCCATTGATTTGTATCACAATACTGCCATGTAAATGTTATAAGCTGGTGTCAACAACCTTTCTTTTAGTTTAGGATTTAAGGTGGAAGGGCAGACGGGGGGGGGGGGGGACTTATTCAATCTACAATGTACCTTCTCAATCAGCCGCCTTGTGGAAATTGCTGTGATTGATAAATACCGACAAGTATTAGAAAATATTGATAATAGACAAAGTGTATAAGGGCAAATACATAAAATTGACCCATTGGCATGGTTTTTACCAAATAGATAAAATGAAATAAGCAACTTGCTTGTAGCCTATACTAGAGGGCAATTCAGTCAAACCACATAGTCAAGCAGGGAAATTAGATATAAATCTGTTGCATAGAAGGACTGGTTAAGATCATATTACTAGAGAAGTGGGGCAAGGGGGGTGGGTGGGGTAGCTTGTTTGTCTTGTATAATGTGAATATTGTTTAGCTATTTGAAACTCATTGGATTTGATAGAACTTGGAAAGAATATTGTTTTGAACTTGAGTTCGACAATATACATGTATACTTTCATGATACCTCTATAACTAATTTATAGTGTTAATGAATTCCAGTTTATCTCTTTTAAATGTATTTGGACAATGAACAGTACTGAACTGTACATTACCAGTGATCATTTTTATTTGTGAATTTCATTTCCTTGATTATGCCTACACCATAATAATTTTTTTTTGTAAATTGACAAGCATTATACAATCAACCAAAATCTTCTCTTTACCACTCTTCCATTTGATCTTTTTTGAAAATGAATACTGTTGCCCACCTTTCGACTGTAATACAGTTTTTATAGTAAGATGATTACCGAATGCATGTATCATTCTTTCATTATCTGAGTGGAAACTACTTTTATTTTCACCATATTCCATTTCCTGTTAAATATTTATATCAATAGAGTTTCAGCTTGATATTTCTCTTATTTTTTTCATGTGCTTTATCAACAATTTTTGTTGCTATTTCCAGATAAACAGGGACTTAATATCTCAGTTTTATGATTGAAAGTCTATTTTTTAAAGAAATCATGGTGTACATGTATTTATGATATAGGTTCGTGATTTGTGATTCAAGATCATATTTCCATGTGTGAAAAAATGTAAAATACATATAAAATGATCAAGTGTTACCGAATTTATGTTAATCCATTCTCGTCTCTCTTTTATTATGAATTTTTTTAATATTTAGCATCATATTCATGGTTTTGAGCTTTAACTGTCAGAAAAAATCTGCTGGTGTATATATACATGAACAGGTATGTCATTTTATTGGTCTACATGTAGTAGAGACTATACAGTGTATATAACATTAAACATTTATTCATAACATATATCATTTCTATGTACAATTGTTACTCTGTTCGTAGTAAGCCAGCAACTTGTGTTGTATTATCTGTTTATATTATGTAAACTATGTGCTTTGAAAATCAAGCATATTATTGTAAAAGCATATAACAATCATATTGTAGATTTACTTTTTTATTTTGATTGCACTTATTGGTTATGGTACTATACTGATGTTGGAGTGATCATAATACAACTAAAACTATATATTTCTACAGCACACATATAAATCCCTCAAAAAAAGTTTGGAAATCTGAGTTTGGCCATTAATTTCTCCCAACTACAAACTTTAGACAATGCATATTTGATATCATTCAAAAGATCATTTAATTCTCTTTAAAATGATACCATGCTTGTTATGATCACCCCATCACGAAAAGAGCAGGATTTAAGTGTTGGATGAGGTCTGAATTGAAAAGCTGGAAAACGAGCAGAAATAGTCATGAAGTGTCAATACAGAACATGATTCTTTTGTCTACAGTGTCAATAGAGATGAAATCCATTCAAATCAAGCACCTGCTTCTTCATTTTTTATGTTTTGTTGTGGTTTTTGTAGTGATGGTTTGTTTGTTATGTGTTTGCTTGTGCAGAGGTATGTTTGATTCCATGTTAATGTTGATGTTAAGGTGCATGAAAACAATTAAAAGAAACCGCTGAGAAACTCACTCATCACCACGGATAAAAGAACAGTGACTTTCAATATTGTGTCATTTTGCAACTTTTGAATTTTGACCTTGCCCCACATTTTAAGGCACTGCACCTCCATGTGAACCATAATCATATCATGTAAAGTATCATTTTAAAGAGAATTAAATGATCTATTCATTGATATTAATTACACATTGATATTTACTAAAACCGAAGAGGGATTATCAATCAAAGTCAAAAGAAACCGCTGAGAAACTCATCACCAAGGAAAAAGGAACAGTGACTTTCAATATTGTGTCATTTTGCAACTTTTGAATTTTGACCTTGCCCCACATTTCAAGGCACTGCACTTCCATGTGAACCATAATCATATCATGTAGGGTATCATTTTAAAGAAAATAAATGATCTATTCATTGATATTAATTACACATTGATATTTACTAAAACCGAGGAGGGATTATCGATCAAAGTCAGATTTCCAAACTTTTTTTGAGGAGTTTATTTTATCCTCTAGCTTGAAATTTTACATTTAATATTTTGGCTTTATCCTCACACTGTTTCATAAGATTTCTTCCACTGGCGTACAGAGGGGGGGGGGGGGAGGACTTTGTGGGCCATGCCAATCCTTCCCCCCCCCCCAAAAAAAAAAAAAGTTTCACAACCAAGAAAAAAAGGAGGGGAACAAAGGACAGGGAGAAGGGTGTTGTGATACAATTTTCTGAATATTATTTAAAAAGGTATCGCAAAATTTGATCATGTACTTTAAAAAGTTCACAATTTTTACTCACTTGCTTCGCTCCCTCGCAGCTATTTAGAAATGTTGCCCCATATGCCATGTCTGACCTCCTCCAAATATTTGGCTCATTATGCCTCTGATTTGAGTAGATTCATGTGTTGGTAAGTGCTTGATGAGGCATGACCAAAACCTACAGAATATTTCTTTGTATTTTCAATTAACACATTGCCATACATGTGCAGCTGAATTGTTTTCTCTGTATAATAATGAAAGTGAAATGAAAAAAAAAAGAAAAATTGATGATCCACTTAGAATATATTTCTCATGTTTCACACAGGCCAACCTCGTAAATTCTGAACTACTCTTAGGCCTGTATTCTTAAGTCAGGTTTAATTGTCTAACTGTAACTGTGCTAAAATGATGGAAAGCCAAATTTTGTCAAAATTTTCCTTACATTGTATGATCTTATGTTTACTGTGCTCTTTCCTAACTCGTGAATGGTGAAGATCGATAGCTGTTTTATTTCTCCTTTTTAAACAGTCAAGAATGATTTGACAGAAAAATGAGCTGATACATTGAAATTCTACTGTTAGAGATTTATGCCATTATTGGCTATCCATAAACCACAACTTTAAACTGAGTTTACATTCAACCCGACTTCAGAATAGGTCTTTAATGTATAATGACCAATTTTCATATATTGACATCCTCTACTAATTTTTAGACAACACATGTACTGCTCAAATGTATTTTGGCTGCCCCTTGCTATCACATGCCCTCTTTTCAGAGCACTTATAAGAGGAAAGTGGTTCATGAATGACCATTAATTAGCAAGTTAATTATAAGTTTATTAATTAGAAGAGAGAATAGGAAGTGTTAATCACAGATGTACGTCATCAGTTCATATGCACCTTGTATAGTAATTGACGTACCTGTTCAATATCATAAGAGACTGTAGAATTAGAATTATTAATGTCATTAGTGAGTGAGCATTCATTGAAATTGATATTATGGATGCTTCATTTCGAGGCCTTTCTTACCATCTTGTGAAAGGAGCTGGTATACCTGCATGGGGCTTGTTTCACAAAGAGTGAAGTGTGACTAACGGGGTGTTGCAAGAAACTTGCGATCAATTGCAAGGCTATTTTTGGTCCCCGAATCTATCATATGTCTTGCAGTTAATTGCAAATTAGTGATTGCTAATTTGCTCCTTGAGACAAGAAGTTTAATCTGATTTGCTACAGCTAACCTTGATCTATCAGTTGTAAAACTGCAACATAATATTTGCAATTGATCGCAAATATTTTCTTGCAACACCCCTCAGAGTCATTAACCAGTAAACACTGACTAATAGAGTAATCAAACTCCTTGTGTCTAATGCAGAGCTGCTAACCACGTTGTTGCCATGGTCATTACCCGTTATTTCTTCATGAAATACGATTTCCCATTGCTCTTGGAAGCGGGTGTGCTGGGGATGCTGAAGCACCCCAAAGATTTGCCGGGGGGGGGGGGGGGGGGTTGATGCGTGGTGTTATTTAGCCATAGGCAGCACCCCTAGAAATCGGGTAGGTGATGCTAAATAGAAATTTAACCAAAATCACCTTCATTATGTATAAATTTTTTTTGTTTGGAAGTCCAATTTTAGCAGACCACAATCACCATCATTTTGGGTTGAAAACCTTTTCTTTTTGGTTATCAAAATTTTCTTCAAACCAGCACCCCTTATCTAAAAGTCGTTCCCAGTGCCCAGCAATTTCCAAACAATTTTTTTTAAGAAAATCATATCCTATTGGAAAAAAATTATCTGTTTCATAAAACTTTATATATATCCAAGTCAGATGGGATGAATGTAATTTCAGGTATCTACATGACCTGTAGACCGAAGAAAAAAGAAATGTACTGACAAGATTTTTTCTATATCATATAATACCTTTCATTTCATTTTAAAGGAAAAGTGACCCCTAGGAAGTCCCCCCCCCCCATCAAATTACCATAGCACCACGCCCGTTTGCCTCTATGGTAATCTGAACGACAGCTTGATGGTAATGCAATGTGTTGGCTGTGCCTCCTATGTACATGACAATAGACAAAGGTGCCGAATGCATTTGAAATTCAAGGACTTTGGCCCTGTGTAACAAAATTGAGTAATCGACTGTGGGGCTGATATTTACAATTGATCGTGCACAATAATCAATGCAATCAATTGTAGAAATCTGCCCCACAATCAATGGCTAAGCTGTATGTTAATTGACCCTGGTAATTATTAACTACTGAAGAAGTGCATGTGTATGGCTATCAATTGTACATCTGCATGTTTTAGAGATGTCATTTCTTTTTGTCCATACATGTAAGTCACTCTTTGTGAAGTTTGTGAAGGATTTTTTTAGAACTGTTTGCAACTTTAAATAAAATTTGAGTTTTGCAGATCAAGACCACTGCCAATAATGCTGCATGCGAGTGCTACTTATTGATTTGTGTTGTAAAATGTATATGATATGTTTCTTTACAGTATATAGGATAGATATCAAACAGATAAACAGATAACTAAAAAAAAGCCTACTACATACTTTTCATTTCAACCACAAGTACATGTATGGTAACTGTCTGGGTAATAGAAACTCATCAGTGCCAACAACTTTTGTGAGATGGTCTCGTAAAAACTACAGTTGATATTGCAAGAATCAGGTTTTCTTGAAAGAAAAACTATGAAGTTCTGTATAGAGATCTAGTATTTTATTTTCCAGATATGATGAGTACTAATGAAAGATGACAGCTTGACAGAACATTCTTGGCAACTTGAATGCCATTATACACAAGCATTGATTGAATTCAGTATTCAGTTTTGTCTGAATCATAATTAGCAGTGCTCAAAATAAAGATGTTCTTTTTCTTTCTTCTATACTTAAAGTAACTCCCTCCTCTTTCAGACCTCTGATTTTCTTTGTAATGTAGGACACTTAATCAGGCATTTATCAGATCAAGCACTAAACATACAATATTGTCATTAATTAACATCATTTTGCCCCATAAAACTTCAGCTGCATAAAACTGACGGTCAATGTTCCCTCTCTCTTTTATCAGCACCCAGCAACCAATCAGAATGACAGGTTTACATGTCCAAATTTTGTTTCAGTACTGCCCAGGAGACGCAATCAAATGCAACACCAAAAATTAAATAACTGATCAAATGATTTACCAAATGAGAAACAAACTTGCATTGGAGCGTTGTGGCCCAGTGGATTACTCTCCGGACTTTGAAACAGAGAATCGTGGGTTCGAATCCCAGCCATGGCGTAATTTCCTTCAGCAAGAAACTGATCCACAATGTGCTGCACTCAACCCAGGTGAGGTAAATGGGTACCGGTAGGAAGTAATTCCTTAAGAAGATGTGTGCGCTATGAATGCCTAGCTTAGCCGGGTAATATAGGAGCGCCTTGAACACCTAACAAGGTGGATATGTGCGCAATATAAATATCCTATATTATTATTATTTCATCTCTTGTAACTAACACTTACATGCATTAAATAAACCTAAGATCCATCTCAATCTTCTTTTCATACTACACCTCCATCATTTTATTTATCAAAATATGGAATAAGCACTGTTGTACAAGTTACTTTGGTTTAAGCAAGGAAAAGAATTTATTCTCAATTACATGAACCACAGCTGTTTTATTTTCATATTCGTTAAGCAAACAAGCATGCAATCTTATATATATTTTTTTCATTAAGCTAGATACATTAATATAGGTATGATTTATTTTTAAATACCATTGAAAAGAAATTATAGCATTTTATGGGATAAAATGTATTAAGATCTTGTGAAAATCCTTTTGTGGCAAGCTGGATGGTTAAATACCACTTCAGTCTTCTATTATTTAGAAATATATTGAATAAAAAAAAGAAAAGAGAAAACAGTTCCCAACCTGAATAATCTAAAAATTATTCATTGATGTTCTACCTATTTATTCATTAAAAGTATTCTATTCATCTCTACAATGTCAACTTATATTTAACATTACTATAATAGATGTCAGTTTAACTTCAGTTGTAAGCAAATTTATCACGGGGGTGGTAATATTTAGATATACAATTGTAACTTTTTACACATGGTTTGTCTCTGAACTGCAGTAATGCTTAATTAAACGATCAATCCTATGGTTTGTGTTGAACGGTTCTGACAGGAGATTCTTCTCACCTCGCCTTCAAAAAATAAATACTATAAGTTATAAATTTATTACGACAAACAAACTTAGCAATTTTGTAAAAAGAAATAAGATATAATCATGAACGCTATTCCCTAACACGATAAACAATGTTGAAAAAGTTCTCATATTCTAGGATACTGCCATATTGCACACTGAAATATCTGTCCCTCAAAGCATTACAAATAGAGGGGATGAACTCTCTTAAGGTCTATTACTCGGCTTTGACTCCTAATGGCAAAAACGATTGCTTTTCTATCCTTTTATTTACATAATTGGTCTAAATAAATAAGGTCAAGACATTTGATACATATACGTTTGCTTTGGGAAGCATTTAACCTACTGCCAACCACAATCTGGAGGTTACTAAGCAAAAACCTATGGGAATTACAGAATTCACAAGTCAACAGATTTACGCATGAGCAAAATTATTTGTATTAAATCATCAGACAGGCTCTGTATTATAAAGCATGTTGTATGGCCTTGATAGGGTAGGGATCCTTAGTTGAATTACCATGAGGTCCATCAATTATATCACGATTAAAGATCTTTTATTTTTGTTGCCTATTCCAAGATTTCATCAAAGGTATTTGTACTGAGAGATACATTTGTTAAAAAATCTCCCACAATGTTGATAACCCCCTTTAAAAAGTGAGTATTTTCTTCTTTAATTTGCTGTTTAACATTGGTACATATATTGTGTACAAAAAGATTAAGTGGTGTTGTATAAACTCTAATTCACAAAGTCCAGGCATTGCAAATTGGTATTAATTAAAGAATATCTATTTCATTTACATCAAACCAAAGTATGTAGTCACTTGATTTTACAATCAATATATTACTGTTTCATAATCTTAATTTCTACAAGATTACATAATAACACTTACACATATATGTTTCACTTAATTCATTACAGCTATAAATGAACTCTGCAAAAAGCTTTAATGTGACACAACCAAAATTGTGTGTTATTTCTTCTCAATGATTATATTCGTTAATTCATTTTGTATCCACTACAAAAATAATAACATTTTCAATTGACGAAGTTTGAAATTTAATCTCGGAAAGAAATAAAGCTTCACAAATTTGTCTGCTTCATTCAATCTCATATTGTTCATATTTTTTTTCTTTTCTTATACTTAATGATTTGGAAATGAACTCTGGAAGTCTGAAAAAAAAACCACAATTAACCCAATCATAACTTTATGATCGCTGGGTCATATAATATACCTATGTAAACATGACTGAATTGGCTTTAAATCACCGATTCAAGTGGGGTGAGCACATGTGGGCAACAGAATCGATTACTGTAGTTGAACAACTACACATAAATACATTAATCATCACATGATATAAAGCATGTGGGACTACATGGACATGCTTTATGTTGATAGGACCCTAGCATAGAGCTGTTTGAGCTGATGGGGCTGTAGATTGAGGGAGTAAGACGTCGGTTGTTGTCCGGTTGCTAGAGGGATGTAGACTTTACCGAGATTGGTTGCATGGTCTTTCTCCTCTTGGACCTGAAATGATAGAAAAATGAAAAGAAGATGAGATAAAAAGCATAACTATATCTGGGAGTGTATCACAAAGAGTTGAGTCAGACTAAAAGTCACGCTCAAGTGCTTATGCTTGATCCGACTAATGTGGCGATACAACACGCACTGGAAATGTACATGTTTAGGCAATTCATCATCAGCAGCATCAAAACCACAATATCATTATCACCATCATCACCATCATCATCATCATCACCACCACCACCACCATTATCTTCATCACCACCACCACCACCACTACCACCATCACCAAAATCTCCCCGATCAACATCACCAACAAACTGTTTCATTTCATTACCTCCATTATGGATTTCCATTACCCCTATCCAAATGTTCTTTACTCACCACCACCACCACCACCACCACCACCACCATCATCATCATCAATCATCATCATCATCACCATCACCACCACCACCACCACCATCATCATAAAAATCTCCCCCATCATCATCATCACCAACAAACTGTTTAATTCAATAATAATAATCCGCTTTTATATAGCGCATAATACATCGAAACGACATGTCTAAGCGCTTTAGAGATACATTATTACCCCGGTCATCAGATTCAATCATTGCCTCCATTATGAATTTCCATTACCCCTATCCAAATCTTCTTTACTTTTCTCACCTTGGAATATTCAGTTGAAGTGAATTGACTGAAGGCAGATTTGACATGCGCCCCAGGCTTCTGTGATGTCACCAACTTCTGCACCTCAATTTTCAACTGCAAAATCAAAGAAACAAATCAATGACAGTTTGTAGTTTCATTCAAAACTGATCATCATAATTACATGTACCAATTACATCTAAAATGTTTTAGTTTTCCTATGATAAATCAAAACAGAGTTCGAAACAGTGTCGGTTTCCTCCTGAGGGTCTTCAATCAATCTTACAATTGATTTCAAAGTCAATTTTAGTTCACAAAATGGATCATTCTAAATTGATAATCATTATTAATCATCATTAATCATTATTAATCATCAACTAGAGCACTTAGGTCGGCCAGTGATCACCTTCGCCTCACATATTCATTAACTCGTACATTAGCTGGTGACAGAACTTTTACGGTGTCGGCTTCAAAATCCTGGAACGACCTGCCACTAATAATTAGACAGTCTCCAACATTAGCAATTTTCAAAAAGTCATTAAAAACTCATCTCTTTCGTACTTTGTAGATTTTAAAATATTACATTTAATTAATTCATTGTAAGCGCTTTGGGCCTAATTGGAAAAGTGCAGTACAAATAAGTAATAATAATAATAATAATAATTATGAAAAGTTTTAGTTTTTTCTCTGATATTTAAAAAGACGGACTTAAGATACTAAGGCCAACCCTTACAAAGACTTGCAATCGATCACACCTATGGAAAGCCAACACTGGCAACATCTCTGCATCAGTCCAAAGTGTTTTCTAACTATAAATACATACGCATGCATCAATTTCTTGACAAATCTTTGTGCTCCTCTTTGTTTCCAAAGGGGTGTTCATAGTTGTTAAATGAGGCCAAGGGAGCTTCATATGGCAGTTTATGCATGACTTTCATTATTATTGGTGACCTGTTTATCATGCTAAATGAGATATCCCTAGTATGTAGCCGACTTAAAGCTAAATGAACGTAGTTGCAGTAAAACACTGATTTCGTGAGAAAGTCTGTAAAACCAAGGTAAAGTATTGATATATCATCGTGGATCTAGATCTGGTACAGTTACATAAACTGAACTTTGTGAAATCATAATATCTAGCTAAAAAACGATCACACTGAAGATCGCCAACACAGATACATGTAGGCACACGTGGGACAGTGTATTATTATTGCTGGAATAAAGACCCGACGGAAGTGACCGAATCCGCGCTTATTTTGCTTATTTCTCAGCAATTACACAATTTCTTCCAGTATCCTTTGGCACATATTTTTTATTCATACAAACAGACACTTTGGTGATCATTATATTAAATTCTGTAAAAAGTCATTTTGAGATCGTTCCCAAAACTGGAATTTACCTTTAACGCCTAAGAATATATTCCAGTCATTCGTAAAATCATGCAGAACAAAATTATTAACAAAATTATACAACACCAGCGAGGAAGAATTACGATCAATGTTAATACCTGAGTGAGGTTCTTGCTGATATCTTGGATGCGGCAGTTCCTATCAACCAGCTGATGCTTGGGTGTGGCCTTCTCCAGGGCCGGCAAGGTGCCTGGTTTACGGTGGCTTATATCAACCACAGAAGGGCAGGCTGCAAGGTTGTGTAAATCCTGCAAATGTCGAGATCGACATTCAAAGTTAGTTTAATGTTGAGATCTTACGAGTACAGATATCCCTATCTCTAACAGCTATGTCAATTTATTTTGTATATATCCGTCACTGAATGAAAGCTTATTGGACTTTTTACAAAGAATGTCAATCTATTATAGTTAAGTCACATTCATAATCCCTTAAAATTATATGCGTGGAATGTTTGTTGAATTAGAGCCCTTAGTTATCAAAGAATGGCAAACATTTACTCTATTATATTCTAAAAAAACCTAACCCTGATTTTAACACAATTTTTACAAAATTACAAAGCAGGGCAATGTACTTTTTTTTCTACCTGCAACCTGGGGTGGGGCATTAGCTCGCAAGTGTTCCTGTTGAAATGCCAAAATATGTATACACAGATAAGCACATGTGGGACAATGTTTTAGTAATTGAAAAAAAAACCTGGGCTCAAATACCATGATTATTTATCAGTAATTACACATTTTCTTCCAGAATATTTCCACTCATAGGCAAACACTTGGGTGATCAATTCCGATCAAACTCATTTAAGATTTTTACCACAACAAGCTCCTGTTTAATAAAGGCTTAAAGCTATTGTAAATTTGCCACGATTGTAATTACCATGGAAACCTTGACTATGATTGGCTGCTGAGCCCTGTTACCATGGTAGTTGACATAAAGGCAAAGTGACAATAGTTGAAACTTTTTTTACAAAACGGACTACTGACCTGCATGAGTTTGCGAGTGTTCCTGGTAAGTTGAGCCACATCTTTGCTGGGTAATGCGGTGGTGTCCTCCTCTTTCTCTGCAGAAGCGTCAGTCTCTAGCTTCACAAACCCAGTAGGGCTGGCTATACCAACAGGCTTCTTGGGGACTTTCAGTGGGGGAAGCTCATCCATGATATTCTACAAAAAAAAATGAAAAAAATTAAAGACAAGTCCACCCCATCAAAAAGTTTATTTGAATAAAGCGAGAAAAATCCAACGAGCAAACACTGAAAATTTCATCAAAATCGGGTGTAAAATAAGTTAGGACATTTTAAGGTTTTACTTAATTCCACAAAATAGTTATAATGCACATCCTGGTCATTATGCAAATGAGGGGACTGATGATGAAATGAGAGACCACATACAATGCTGGTCAGTTCACTACCCCTTTAAAGCTACATAAAGTTGAAGGTACAAAGTCTCTTTATCAGATGACCCAGCAATGATCTAAACTTACATACGTCCCTTCTCAATTACTAACTTAGAATGACGGCAATATAAGATTTATTGTAAAATAACAAAACATACTGTACCTTCATTTTATGAGCTCTCAATCTAATGTTCTCGTGCTTAACATGCCTGAGGGCATAGCGTAGTGTATCCATCTGACAAAACACAAAGATGAACATAAATATCATTATTGACAATCTTTGAAATGTTATATATACATTTGTATTTATAGAAATGCAACAATCTTATCAAGATTAAATTGCAAAAAAAATCAGAATATGTCAAACCATCAAAGGACAAATTTTGCACTCCATGGCCCGAATTCACAAAGGTGGTTTTGAAAACCATCGGTTGAACCCATGGTTTATGGAGATTTGCTGTACGAATAACGCTTATTTACCGCAAATATTAAAAAATGTCCAATGCCAATGCACGCTTTCGTAATGAGTCCACTCTCCAAAACAGTGAACTCATTAATGAAATAGAGTACTTAACCACGGCAACAGGCGTCAATTTGGCGAACTTTGACAAAAGCATGCATTAGCAATGGACATTTTTAATGTACAGATGTATGCGGTAAATATGCATAATTCATACAGGAAATCTGAATAAACCATGGGTTCAACCAACAGTTTTCAAAACCACCTTTGTGAATTCAGGCCCATAAGTCTGTAATCAACTTTATGAATAGCCTTATCAAAACATAAACAATAAAATACTCAATCATTTTAGCTGCATCAGCTTTCCATAAAGTGATCAACCATTTAGCAAAAAACTAATAAATGCAAAGCAGAAATGTGTTTTTCAATCAAAATAATAATAATAATGGTGGCTACTTATATGGCGCTTCAAGAGAAATAAACATACACACAAACAATAATAGAAAACAAAAAAGAATAGAATTTTGAATTCTCCTGAATAAAACACACTATTAAAAGTCAGCTGTTAATGAGAGAGGAACAAATAAGTTTTCAATCACTTCCGTTGCATTAGCTTAATTAAAAACATGTAGAACTTGACTGAGTGACATTCTTTCAATAAACATACATTTCAATGCCAAGTATGTAATAATTCTATATTTATTATTTGACACATAATCAAACAATGTTTAAACATCAGTAGAAACTACATGTATGAGAAACCACCTCATTACACATACAAATATTCTAGCAGTAAGATGATGAGATATCATCACAGCTTTACAATGTGGCTCTTTGACACTTTTCACATCATTTATTTTACCTGTTGTAGTAACATGGGAGAATCTTTGACCATGACCTGACCTCCGCCCCCTGACCCTACTGCAGGGCCGGCAGGTGAACCAGAACCTATCAAAGAAAACAAAACGACATTCCAGTTTGTAAAATATCCCAGTAAAACGAGAATGTCACTGAGTATATCTGTCAGTCTTGTTTTATGGTTTATTCTTTATTCATTGAATACTGACATGATTAAAAACCAAAAGCTGAAACACAAATGTTTTACAAATATGAAATTACAAATACAGTGAAGCCTGTCTTTAATGACCAACCACGGGAAATGCAAAACATGACCTTTAAAGATTGTTGACTGCCATAGATGGGTTCTTGAATTCATAATCTGACTTCATGGGAATCAGTTTTAGTGGCCACTATAATAGGCAGGTGGATGCTATAGACAGGTGGACACCAACCCAGCTCTGACTAAAAAATGAAATGATTAAAATCAAATTATGATTACAAATAAAGAAGAGGTGAAGGACATCAAACACTGCAAAAGACGAATGGAGAGTGTCCATACCTTGCCCAGCCCCTCCTGACATAGCAGCAGTGACACCAGACTGTGGTGTGGTCCTGGTAATGCTGTCAATCAATGTCCGCTTGGATATTTGAGTCAGCCTCTGCTTGAGTTCACTCTTCTCTTGCTCAAGAGAATCAATGTCCACCTGCATATGGTCTAAGGTAGCCTCAAACTCTCTGCATTGATAGAGGAAAATAGAATAAATGAAATATCCATTTCTGTTAACGTCCTGACTTAATTTTTGGTGATAATATATAGTGATCCGCATATGCATTATCGAGGCTTTTTTTATTAAGCCATAAATACCCTTCTGGTAAAGGAAGGTTCCCTGCAAAAACCTGGGAAAACATTACTATGTATAACTTTGCTCTGTATTATGCATAATATGCATATGCATATATGGTCTTAGGTAGCCTAAAGCCTGTCTGAAGATTGGTAAAGACTTTGTAAGGTGAATTATTATTGAGTATCATCTAACATTCAACTCATTAAAAAATGTATTGGAAGTTTATTTCATGTGATTTTTTTTTATTTGAATAATTGGATATCTAGCATTCTCTCTTTGTAATACTTTCATTTTCGATAAAAAAATGTTCCTTTGAACAGTTATCTTCTTAAATTACTGATTGGGTATCAGAATGCTACAGACAGTGTTGAATTCATGAAAGTTTCAGCCAACTCCAAGAGGAGTGGTTTTACATCAATAGAAAAAAAAAAACCTGACCAAAATAAATGCTACTGTAAAATGGTACAATATGTCCACTAAACTTGTTTTTATTTCATATCATGATATACACCATATCACTTTTCATATTTTTTAAAATTCATAAAATGTAATAATTGACTGTAACTGGACCAGTCAAGGGTATATTTTGGGGAGTTTACCAAAACCTGGGAGACTTTAAAATTCTATGCATGAAATGATTTTGGGAAGATTGTCATTTTCAGTTGGCCCCTTTTTTAAGCTTACTTTTCTTTTTTCTTTGCCTGTTCTTGAGCCGAAGACAGCTTCTGCTCAACCTTGCGGACCTTGTCCTCAGCATCACGGCTTGCGTTCTCTAGCTTCTTCTCAACCAGACCAAGACGGACCTGACTTGTACTCACTTCATCTTGCTGTAGATGGAAAGGAGTATTATGGGAATGGTTACAGCAGACTTGCTATTTTCACCATTGTCCTACAATTTGTGAAACTAGCTCACTAAATAATGAGTTGAGCCCTCACTTGTATAGAAGGCTAGGTTTCATCAATCTTCAATATCAATGACAAAGATAATGGTCACATAATTCATTCCTTTTCTTCTCATTTTCAGAACAAAAATGGCTTTTTAACAAATTATCACTGCATCATACATGTATAGACGGCAACCTCCGCCTCGATAATACATGAAGGCTAGCCTAAGTTTAAGTAAACCACGGCTATGAGATTACGAATCACCTTCAAGTGGATCATGCATACCTTTTGTTTGAATTGTCGTTTCATTTCTTTCATCTCACTTTCCTTACTCTCGAGTTTATGACCAAGTCCTTCGGCATCACATATCTCTGACTTCACTTTTACCGCACGGCGTTCAACTGGGGGATGGATCTATTTAAATAACAAATAATGAACAAATGGATGAACCAATTTTGTTAGGCCTTTTAATCCACTGTAACGAGACATAAAAAGTTACAATCAATTTCACTTTCACTGCAAGTCTTGAAACCAAATACCCACACATTCATTTTCCTATCCCTCCTCATCCTTCTCATCATCATCATCACCAACACCATCGTCACCACCATCACCATCACCATCGTCACCACCATCACCATCGTCATCACCATCACCATCATCACCACCATCACCATCGCCACCACCATCATCATCATCATCATCACCACCATCACCATCACCACCATCACCATCACCACCTTCATCTTCATCTTCTTCATCTTCTTCATCATCATCATCATCATCACCATCATCATCATCACCACCATCACCACCATCATCATCACCACCATCACAACCACCACCACCACCACCTCCACCTTCATCTTCATCTTCTTCATCTTCTTCATCTTCTTCATCTTCTTCATCTTCTTCATCATCATCACCATCACCATCATCACCACCATCACCATCACCACCACCACCACCTCCACCTTCATCTTCATCTTCTTCATCTTCTTCATCATCATCATCATCATCATCATCACCATCACCATCATCATCATCACCACCATCACCACCATCACCATCACCACCATCACAACCACCACCACCACCACCTCCACCTTCATCTTCTTCATCTCCTTCATCATCATCATCATCATGATCATCATGATCATCATGATCATCATCATCATCATCATCATCATCATCATCATCATCATCATCACCACCACCATCACCATCACCATCATCATCATCATCAACATCATCATCATCTTCATCACCATTACCTTGTCTTGTGGAATGTTAGCATCATATTCTCCCTCCTGCATTGCTGTGCTGATCTTATTCAGAATCACCATGGCCTTTACCAGGCATTCCCTACAAAGACAGAAATAACTGATTATAAGTATACAATCTCTAAAAATAGTATGTCCATTATCAAGCATTAAAAGGGATACTGCAGTTGACTTGAACGAAAAGGGCAAAATACAAGCAAAAGCTGTGGAAATTTCATTTGGGCAAAAAATATCAAACCATCAAAACGGTAGTTTGTATATTAAAAAGCAAAAAGCAATGATAACAAAATAATTAACAAGTAATCAAGAGTCAAACAAAAATGGCAAATTTAAGATTTAACTTACTCTTGGATATAATTCTGCAAGTCAAAAATTGCACATAATTTATATAAACCACCTCTTTATTGATGAAACATATAAATTATATAAACAAAGGTCATAAAACCTAGGCTATCGGTTCTTACCGAACATGATAAAGGAGGACAATAACATAAACTTAAATGTAGATGTGAAAATAAACTTAAATATGAAATTAACCCCCCCAACAAAAAAAATAATCTAGAAGTTAATGGGAATAATGACTTGTATTTTGGGTGAGATTTACCCCAAAATAAAATAGGCTTTATATGAAAGATCAGTACTTCACAGACTTTAACAGTACCTGAAGCTCTGGTATGGTCCCTTGTCAGCCTTTCCAAAGGCAAGTTCCGATGATCTATCGGCAAGTTGTTCCAACTTCTTCACAGGTATACCATCAGTATCTGTGGGGAAAATGACAAAGAGACAGTCTTAATATATGTTTCATGCTTATCTTATGGTGCCTTTTGGTGACTTATTGCAGGTTAAATAAAGGGTTTATGCATATATGAGCATACACAGGAAGATGTTGGTATGGCCATGACACGATGTTTGCTCATACAACAATTGCTCCGGTCTTAATATCTCATAGGGCATAGGATTGGAGTTAGGATTGTAATAGATTTTTGGTCCAGAATAATGTAAAGATAAGGATTAGGGTCTATGCTTGGCTTAACATGCAGATTTTCGATAAGAGCAATTGTCACCAGAGCAAACGTCATGGAACTGGTATGTAAGTACCCCACACCACCAACAAAAGCAAAGCGATCCATGGGCTAGATGTTCCTTTGACTGAACAGGAGCCCAGATAGCTCAGTTGGTAGCATACTGAACATGCAAGCCAGGGTCCTGACATTGTGATTTGCTCACATTCTATTTTTTTCTTCAAAGAACAGACTTTAACACTGTATGAACCTTGTGTGGTAAGAATTACCATAGTAAATTGCAAAATCTTTTTCCATCTTTTAAAGGGCAAAATAGGATGGATAATAGAGAGGAGAAAGAATGAAGGGAATTGGTAGGATGTACCTGGAAGGGAGAGAAAGGGCAAAACATATATTTGCTGTCTTATACCTGACTGACCCTAGTAAAACCTGCCAGATTTTGTTCTTTCATTTAAATTTGACTGCCCCTCCCCACCAAAAAGCAGAACAATCCTATTTGTCATCAAGATTCTTTACATTTTCATCATTAGTTTACCTCTATATAATAGATCTACATGTAGGAGCTATATGTATTTCACATCCCCCCCCAAAAAAAAGTTTATTGGCAAACATTTCTGTATTTTCTTCTATTTTTCATTTAGTTTATTTTTTATTGATTTATTTACTGTTTATTTATTTATTTATCAATCTATTTATTTTTCTATTTATTAATTTTTACTTATTTACATATTCATTTATTTATTTATTTTATTTATTTTCATTTTATTTTTTCAGGGGGGGGGGGCTACATGACAACCTTAAAGAGATAACACAAACAGAAAAGAATACTAAATATTAAGTGTAAAACAAGTGAAAATATCAATCTCATACATTTATCAAATTATAATTTTCATTAAAGAATTAAAAATAAAATCTGAATTTGGCAAAATTTCAGAAACTGGTTTCAAACCTAATGAAAGGTAATGGATTAAATTCTAAGTCTTGAGAACTTTGTTCAACTTCCAATAATTTCATTCTGTAATAATACACAAGGTATGTAAATTATTTACCATTAAGCTGAAAGGTATGTGCAAATGCTTATCACCATTATATTGTATCTTACAAATTACTGCAGATGAAAGTGTGTGCAAATATATATCATTGCAGTTTAATTGCCTGTAAATTAGCAAACCCCATAAGTATACATTACTAGCGACCAGCATCTGTTATGTGCAGCTAATAAATAATGCAATAATGGGAAAAGTGATATCATAATTAATATATCTGATATTATAATATTGCAATCATAAAATGCATTGTAGCGACCTGTAAATGATGACCTGCTTTAACGACCATAAATGCCATGGTGGATAATGTTACTAGTAGTTAGTATACAGCATTCTATTTCCATAAATAATTAGGGCCTTGTATCATAGAGCAGAGTGATTGATCATGGGGTTGATTTTACAATTGATCATGAATGCAATAATCAATGCAATCACTTGTAGAAATCAACCCAAAGATCGATTGCTAAGCTTTATGTTACAGGGCCTAAAGTGCATAACAGATTTGCAGCTGTTTCATTTTGTAACAGAATTAACAAATTGATTAAATTGCCACTTTTTATTTTGTTTTCCATCAAAAGTAAATTGTGCTTTTGATAATATCATGCTAAAAGAAGTTACGGTTGGCAAATATATCAAGGCTTAGGCTAATGAGATAAACTTTTATAGGAGTTTTTTTTTCTCGACTCTAGTACAAATTTGGCATAAATATGGTTATACATGTAGGCCTACATCATATTTTGATGGAAATAACAATTCTTTCCAATAACATAAAGCAGAGTAAAATGACAAGATAATAATTCAACATAATCTTTTAGCTTTATAGAAAAAACGGTGCAATATTCCGACAAATAAAATAATAAAAAGCATTTGAAGTGTACATTATGGTATTGATTCTCTACATAATTCCTTGGAATCTGCATGGGATATAATACGATATTGAAAGTAGTACGAGTAAGAACATCATAACATTGCTTTGTAATAAGGACTGGGCCATTCTGAAAAGAGGGGTGTGAATTAAGATGCATCACGCAGGGACATGGCATTGGTAAAATGAGACATGAATGCCTGGCAGACCTATACCCACAGCGGGGTGATTACCACAATTTAGTTGCTAAACGGTTGGGGTACCGCTTCTGAAACTCGGAAAATTTGCAACCAAGGACACGGTCCCATGATTCAATTTCCTCATTAAAGTGGATCAGTCCAGGAATAATATCGCTTGCCGAGAAGCAGGATGTTAACATCTGTCTTTTTTATACCCTTCTGGCTCTCATGGTAAACTTGATAAACCAAAGCAAAAGATGTCAATGTTCACAAACTTACTTTCCTTTATTTTTAAAAAATTTATTTATCTTTTTTAATTATTTATTGTTATTATTTTTTTTTTTGGGGGGGGCATGATAAATCTACAACAATCCCTGATAATCGAAAAAAAAATAGTTTGAACTACAAGTAGCAAGTTTTATTTGTTAGTCTTGTGTGTAAGACCCACTTGTTGATAAACATTTCAATGCGATAAAAATTTTTTTTTAATTGTTTCCATCTCTGCACCCTTACACAAAGTCTTGAAGAGCCATCCATTTAAAAATGGGAACAGCAGACGAAAACTAAGGACACCTCTTCAGCTGGCCATCTGCTCCCCACCCCCTCCCCCGGGAACAAACCTTCAACTCTCTTTCAGATGGTCATTTGTTGCACCCCTACCCCTGTTCCACCTTCCTTATCAGGTCTTAAATCAGGAGTACTGAGCACCAGGCGACATTGGACTTGAAATCACAAGAATGCCATTATCTCAAGAATATGGGGAAGGGGAGGGGGAGACCACACCCCTCACTTCTTGGGCACTGTACATCCTTAAACCTGTCCACACTGCATTGTCTGGAAACCTGATAAATCCATTAAAAAAGGCCTTAACTCACAAGTATTAAGTAACGAGGGGGGAGGTATCCTCCCATCTTCCAACACTTGTTACCTTAGGAGGGACTTGTCTGGAATCCTAATATGTTCATTCAAATTGACCAAGATGCATTTTGTGAAGTAAAAATCAAGATAAACCAGGGAAGAGTGCATTCATCTATAAAAGGGAGAGGGGAACAGCACCCCTTTCTTCTTGGACACTTGTTACACCCTTACACGGAAGTCTGGAAACCTAATAAGTTCATTAACAATCGGGCATCAGCACACAAGTATTGAGCAACAGGCGATAGTGTGGACTAGAAAGCAGAGAAGAGGGCGCACATCTCTAGGTGGGGGAGCAGCACCCCTTCTTTCTCTAGAACTTGTTACCCCTTTACCCCTGTCCGTACTGCATAGTGTGAAATCCTAATCCCTAATGTTCATCCAAAAAAAATCAAACCTTAAAGGTAAATTCCAGTTTTGGGAACGATCTCAAAATGACTTTTTACATAATTTACTATAATGATCACCAAAGTGTCTGTTTGTATGAATAAAAAATATGTGCCAAAGGATTCTGGAAGAAATTGTGTAATTGCTGAGAAATAAGCGCAGATTCGGTCACTTCCGTCGGGTCTTTATTCCAGCAATAATAATACACTGTCCCACGTGTGCCTATCTGTGTTGGCGATCTTCAGTGTGATCGTTTTTTAGCTAGATATTATGATTTCACAAAGTTCAGTTTATGTAACTGTACCAGATCTAGATCCACGATGATATATCAATACTTTACCTTGGTTTTACAGACTTTCTCACGAAATCAGTGTTTTACTGCAACTACGTTCATTTAGCTTTAAATCGTGAATCTTGAGTAACAGGCAGGATAAGAAATCAATGCAGAGTGCACTTATCTCAAACGGGAAAAAGGGATCACCCATCCCTTCTTGGGGGTACTGATTAACAGGCAATGGTGGACTTGCCATCACTGGCTGTCACCCTTCCTTTCTTGAGCACTTGTTACACCCCTACACGTGTCTACACAGTCTGGTAACCTAATAAGTTCATTAAAAATCAGGTCTTAAATCACAGGTATCGGGCAACAGGCCATGCTGGCGTGGACTCGAAATAAGGGGAAGAGAGTGCGCTCATCTCGCCGAGACCGGGCACTGACATCAAACTCAGAACACTGAACTGTCCTCACCGCAGATACGGGGGTTCGTTACCGATTGCCTCAACCAATGTCCGGCAATTGCACTCTGGCCGAGTTCAAAGAACGGGGATGAGTGCGGCGTGACATCGAGTGACGCCGCAGACCGGCAGCTCCTCCAGAGCAACAAACCCAGACGGACAAGGATGCAGAGAGGAGAGATGTCTCCCCCCCCCCCATCCCCCTTGACAAAAATATGCTATTCAGCTCTCTCCCCCTCTAGCTCTCTCTTTCTTCTCTCCCACTCTCCTAAGGAAGTAAGCCCCTTGTTAAATCGAACCCTTTCCTTCTGCCTTATAGATTATGCTAGGCCCCCTTTTAGAATGGTTCTGCTTCTTACTCAAAAAGTCAATTTCTTCCTCTTCTTCATCTTTTTCCATTCTTCTCTCTTCATTTATCCTCCTTGAACCAGAGCATGCAATCCAAACCTTGCCCTACTTTCCTCCATCCCAGAAATAACTATTCTCCATAACAACTGTACACTATTCTCTCTATCCTACTCTTTTCTTTCATTCTTACTTCTTCTTTCTCTTCCCCTTCTCCCTCTCTCTCTCTCACTCACTTCATCAGCCTATCCCTCAATCAATATCTCCTGTTCGAATTTGCATTTCTCACTTTCTCTTCTCCGAAATATGGTGATGTTTGGTTGTTTTCGCTCGGCCAGGCGGTTGCTTTTGCTCACGGGGCTGATCGGCGGTGAAACTGAACACCATTGCCTTTTCTCTTATTTTTCAGACTTGTCACAAAGTTAAGCGCGGCCAGCAGTTATCACAATATCGTTTCCTGTTCCGATAAAAAATTCTTACATAGAGACAACTTGTTTTTGTAAGAGTAAATATAGTCAAATCCTGTTGGAATCAGGTTATAACACTTCTTTGATTTCAACCCTTCTAAAAATTATTCAAAAATATATATTCCATTCTATTTTTAACATGATGGGGTAAATATCCAAGTCATAAATTTCCAAAGTCTCATTTTGCTTTCAAAATAAAAGTTAGAATACAACAAGCATCTTGCTTTCCGACAGAGGTAAATTGTCTCCTTTAGCTTAGCAGCTGCTGGCCATTGCCATGTGGTACATGTGGTTGGGTGATTAGACACAGGCAGGTCTAGGGTTCAAAACCCCAACCAAGGCAATAATTGCCCTTCAGCCAGACATCAAGTCTGTTTGGGGTGTGATGTAAAAGGTTGGTCCCAGAAGTAAAAGATCATATCTGATTGATACATATCTGTATAAACCCCAAATAAACATCCACTCTAAGAGATATTTTTAATTTTCTCTTTAAGTTTATCCTTAATGCTATAGCGATAACACTGCTAATTATAAAGGACATACATTTCCTTCCATATCTGGTATTAGGGGGTCAAATCTTTTCACAATACTGCAAGATGTGGGGGAAAAACCAGGAAAAAAAAAAATCTTTTAGATATAAATCTCTGAAAGAGGGGTAATCCATTTCAAGTTAGAGGGGTGGTTGAATAATTCTAGCACATCACTGTATTAACATACAAATAATTATCTTCGCCATGTCCTCGTCATGTACTGCCTAAAGGCAATGAATTATTTATGAAGCAGACTGACTAGCCATCCATTTACACGAGGCATGACCCTGTCATGGGTCATGGCATCAATATTCATGATCATATCAAGGTAGTATTTCATGAAACAAAAAGTTAATGGTTTTTCACTGACTATTGTTATAAGCTACTGAAATACTTGCATCTGATTGGCCGAGGGCAGCAATAATTAGTCCGTGAAAATCACTGACTGAAATTTTGATGAAATGCTCCCTAGAGTGGGGTGTCAAGATTTAAAACAGAAGACCATGTTTTGAAAAAAAAATAACTAGCATTATAGTATGAATAAAATTACACATTTCAAAGTACGCTCCAGAACGCCTGAAAAAACTAACACTATATATTGATATTTAAAGAGTACTGTGTATGCCTACATCGTAATATTGCAACATTAAATTTAGAATTCTGTGCAACTGGTGTTTAAAATGATTTGATTAATCACAACTTAATAATATTCTGACCATCGCCTATAGCTTGTGGACTGACATTTTGATAAAACTTTTTTCAATATTCTTTTTTTCATTTTCATCAAAGAAATCCCTGGAGGCCACTTATACTACCCCCCCCCCTAAAAAAATTAAAACAAAAAAAAAATTGAACAAAAATATCTAAGTAACACAAAAATGGCAAACGTTTGCTCAACCTATAAATGAAGGTTACATGGATATTTATACTACCCTGAAAAAAATGAGTGCCTAAAAATAGAGAAAGTTTGGATCTTCGACACAATAAATAAGTTAGAGAGTACACCTATGCTTGGGAGATTCCATTTCCTTTGGGTGTCTGGACATAGAGAGGCTTTAAATCACAAACAAAAAATGAGAAAAAAAAGTGAGAAAAATAAAGTAGAGAGAAAAAGAGAGAACAGTGAGAGAAGATACTGTATGTATGTATAGGTCAATAACATGCAAAAAGTCCCTCCCTCCATCAAATCACAAACACCCCCACGAGAGATTGAACTATCCATCACAGTTGTCTTTTATACAAAGACAAGCTTCACAGCTGGGTCGATCCATGGAAGAGGAGAGGGGTGTTGAAACCCAACTCCCAAAAGTGTGCCATGGAATGAAGTGAAAGTGAGCAAATCTCGCATAAATGCATCAGCAAGAGAGAGAGAGAGATGGAGGATCTTGTTTTTTGATCACTCTAATTTCATCCACCATCCCTTTTACCGATCATTGGCCCCGAGGCTTGGACAGCATGGGGAATATTACATTCAATGAACCAAAACTTGGCCTAGATATGCCTGGGCCATGCAAAAACCTTTTGCATTTGCTGGTTTCTCACCGCAAAATCATTTCTCACGATACTCCTGCTACAATCAGGCTTTATGCATGGAGATACTGCTATTCATGATTAAACGTAAAGTCAGATCTAGCTTAATCTGTTGAAATGTTGGGTGAGTTTTACACAAGCTTCAAGAGGATAAAACACAATAAGATATTTTGTTTGAATTGCTTATCATTTGGGAAATGTTACTTAGCCAAGTAAATATGCTCAGTTCCCAATTTTAAATGATCAAGTATGATCTCCAAAATAGTTACATAATTACATGTACTACTGCAGAACTCACAAAAAATAAATGAAACAAAATAGGTTGATTCAAAACCTATTTATAACATATAAATAAATCATAAAATGATGTGGAAATGAACGAAACATCAATCAAATAAACATTCTATAGAACTCAACAATTAATTCAGAAAATGTTTCATGAAAGTGAGCATTTTCCGATTGAATACTAGAAATAAAACTATAGTAAAAGAAATCTTATAACGTAACTGACAACAAAATGAAAATAATAGTAACTATAATCTGGGGCATAAATCATGCATTGCAAGCCTATTTCCAAATAAAAAACAAAACAAAACAAACTTAAATACTGCAATCAACATGCAGGGGATGAAAACATTGATATCAACAGTACATTTTCATTTTAATCTGCCCCCCCCTGTTATCCCTCCCCCATGCCCCAGCTCCCATCCTCACCCCTACCACCACCCCTCCCCCAATTTCATACTCTCCCCAAATATTATTTAACATTCCACGTCTTGATTCTTTTGGCATATACATGCCTGGATTTACATTTTACATAGGATACAGAGCACAAATATTACTGCCCCAATGTGTATTTTTTAATTATGCATACATTAAACTTTGAGAGGTATGCATGTATGCTGTATCTAATTTTGATATCAAGGAGGGCAACTATCTGAATATATTATCTTATCTATATCCTTTTACATTAGGAGAGATGGTATCATGGCCCGATTCATTTAAAATAATTTCAAGAGAGAGAACCTAACATTTACTTTTTGTTTATCAAAACAATTTCCAAAAAAGGCCATCATATGTGTATGTTGTCTCTTGCCCTGAATGAATAGCAGAATGACTTGTGTACATTTATCACCCATTTTTGAGGTAGAATTAAAATTTCAAAAAGCATTTCAGGGTACTTTGGGCAGATACATATAACTGCTAGCAAGTATTAATCAAGAGGTGCGAAAACCTTTTTGAATTGCACAAATTTGTGAAATACAAAGTCTGTTTGTGTACAATAGAGATGTATGTAGTTTTGAAACTATTTTGTACAGTTTGCATACCCTCCTCCTAAGGCCAAATGGCAGATGATAAATGCAGCTTTTTTTTTATTTGTAAAGAACTTTGGAAAAGTAATCCAAAACATAATACAAAGCAAATTTTAAAACATATTTTTCCAACCTGGAAAGTTGATAAACGCCCCGGGGGGGGGGGGGGGCCACTTCCATTCACAAGTGGATACCATGTGCGACCATGGGGTCTCGAAAAGCACCCTAAACACGTATTTTCCATATACTGAAAATGCACCCCTTAACAAGTATTGGCGTGTAAAACCCTACCCTTAACAAGTATTGGAAACAAAACGATTTTATTGGCAAGTATTCCCTGAATTGAACCCCTAAACAAGTACAGCGATATTTCAATTAGACGTCGATCGGTCGTCGGTTTTACCTTTACCTATATACATCGATTGGGTTCAGTACAGCCACACCTCGCGCAAATCGTACTCTAAACACGAAGTGTTGACTATTGTGGTAAAAAGTACATCCTTTACAAAACATTTTAGTCTTAATTTTGTATACCCTTGCAAATTTGACCCTTAACACGTAGCTTCCTAGAGAAAAAAGATACCCTTTTTTTTATTATTTTAGTGTTTTTGACACTCTTATTACGTTACGTACGTAACGTGCCCTATCTTGAAAAAGACATCCTTTTTACGTGTTTTTTGGTCGCGCATGGTATCCACTCATCAATGTAAGTGGCCCCCCTTGGAAATACCCAATAAATACATGTCTCAGGTCTATGCATGTATTGAGTAGTTTAACCGCCCTTTCACATAGTAAAAATGGGTAATTTGAATGATTCCAGTGAAAAATAAGGCTAAGGACAAATTTTTAGCATGTGTGAAACCGAACTAGAACATGATAAGAATCACGAACGCTAATCACATTCACAAATTCAAATTTTACTCCGGAGGTGAACTCCAGTTAAGTTTCACTCAAATCACAGTTTTTTAGTGAGCATGTGAAAGGTCCGATAATTCTAAAGACGAATTGCAATCATCGTTACAATGATGATTCAAGATTCACGAGTGAAAAGGCCCTAAGATTCCCCCCAGTAGAATTCTTACACATTATTTACAGAACACATTCATTATTCATGAATAGCATGCTCTCACAGACTTCATGTACAATTGAATAGTAGCATTGCATTCCTAATATACAAATTTTAGGTAAATTAAAACTGGGGGAAGGAAAGAAGCCAATATCATTACTTTGAAATCCAGTACCAAGGTGAAGTGAGAAATAACCATTATAACAAATAGATCCATCAAATTCTACTTTTTCAAACCATAGTCACAAATCTAGGATTAGGCATGTACTTCTATCAGCTTGCACAGACTCGGCTCAAATCAATTGTGTTCAAGACAATTACTGTAATACCCTGTAATTATCTTCATAAAATGATTCTCACATTTCGTGTTACTGGAAGTGAAATGGGTATTAGGTTCAATTATACTCACATATCTGATATCAGATTATTTGCACAAAACATGATAATATTAAAACACATTTAATTTATCTGAATAATTATGACAGCTGGCAAAATGTAACTTGCCCTGTAAATAAGCTTTGTAAACCTTACTTTATAATGTGGACTAATAATTAAGGCATTAATTTAATTCTAATTCAGATGAAAATGGGTAATAAATCTTATCGAAATTGAACAGATGATTCCAATTGTGTAATTCAAGCTCCCGATTGCTCTATGAATCTAGGTTTTACAAGCATTTTTAAAAAAGAAATGCTGGCTGTTAATTATCAAAGGTAAACATTGTAATGCTTTATACAGAGGCTATTGTGGTAAAAATAAACATGAGTAGTGCAGACATCTCACATTCATCTCTCACTTCAGTTCTGGAGAAAAAAAGTAATGACAGTGACTTCCAAAGTACACTTTATAAGTGTATATCTTTCTTCTTTTTTTTTTTACAATTGAAAAGGAGATGGAAGAGGGGGGGGGGTGTTACTCCTTGGCAGCCTTCTGCATGCTCACAACTGTATTCTACTTTAGAAACATGTAGCTTTTCATATTATCATATTATGTTTCCAGAGCCACTCAGAAATACTAATTAGTGTAGTTTAAACTAAAGCTAACCCCCTCAAAAAAAAAAGAGAGAGAGATAGCAACAAATAAATATGTAACTAGAGTTTGCTGGGTTTTTTTTTTTACTTCTTCAAATCAATCGCTTTAGTTGATTCCACACAAATATATGATATTGAGCAGCAATTGTTTATCAAGTTGTCTTGATATATGTACATATTGTACATATTTTAATACAAAATTAGTTGTGTAAATAACCTGTATTTACATGTATAACAAATAAAAATAATCATTATTTTAATAAGACTTCAAAATATTTTGTCATATCAGCCAACACAACACCAAGCATATAAATGTCATCCCCATTGCCTCTACTGATTAATCATTTTCTAGCCCAGTATTTTTCCTTGCAAATTTTTCCTTGCGAGTGGCAAGTTGCACCTTTGCAAACCAGATATAGTATGCAGAATATATGAGCGGTATATATCATGTTTGCTATCATATTGATCATTGTAGTTACCAGTTCATTTTTCCTCAAATAGGACCACAGAATATTGAAATAGTTGATTGATATCTGTCATTTGCTGCTTTGTGAGTGACAATGCATAGTTTTAACCCCATATGGAACCAATTCAGCATTAGCTACAGGAACAATTCAATTCAGCAAGTGAATTTCATCAATTCGACAGTATACATATTTCGCAAGTTTGTTGTCCCATTTGAATGTGTATTCATACATGTAACTAATGATAATAAACTATATAAGTTAATAAAACCTAAATCAATAATGCAAAATCAATCTTTTATCAAGATTTGAAATCTATAATTGCACAATTTAAAATAAAATAAATCTTAAAACCCAGATTTCCAAGTTAATCAAGCTTAATGTTCAAACTTTTTAACTACAATTTCATTCAAAAGCAAATCAAACAAAAATAAAAGAAGCCTAAAGTAAAATCATGCAAAAGTAATAGATAATCAAAAGTCTAGCAACTGTTTAAAAAATCTGGTGTATCTTTCGATACAAATTACTGGAATTTTAAAGAAAGTAAACCAGCATTGACTTAAACTTTTTAGATTACAAAAATAAAAATGTATTTGTAACCAATGAAAATAAAATTAGAAAAATTTCCTAGAGTACAATAGAATGTTAACAATACATCACTTTGTAAATACTGAACTTTCTATTAAAAGAGAAAAAGAGCTTGTAAAAAGGGGTTAGTGTTAGTGGCTCTGGTATCTCTATGGATAGTTGACATGACCTTTGCTCTGGTGAACATTTCTTCCAGGATTCATTTCTCATTTTGACACAAATAGACGTTGAAAATTAAAATGAAACATTCACTCCAAACAGTTTACAACAGTGAATTTTGTTTTTATATTTAAGTTCAGATACACGTTAAGATCTCATACACTGTACATGCACCTGTCAACATTTTAAAATGAAAAATCCTTAAAAAAAAAAAATCTTTACACACTTAAAGTATACTGCACATCCTTCAAATATATTAATTTTGCTTTAAAATTATCTTACTGGTTGGCGGGTACGAGTCTGATCTAAACATAATTTTCAAGATTTTGTTTCAAATTCAGACAAAGTTTAAGAGTGTCAATGACACGATTATAAGGTTTGATTTCAGCTTTTCAAGTTGAGATGATGGTTGATATTGAAATCGGTTTAATGGTAGAGTCACACCAATGAAACTGACCCGAGACCGACTGATCGACTGTCATTGGAAACAATGTGATACGTTTAGTTGGTTTGCAGTCGGTTTTGCTGGTGTAACATGACAATAGGGTCTTCTTCTCCTATCACTTCACAATTCTCAGCCAGTGCAAACTCACTGCATGACACTGGCACTGGTCTGACGGTCCCAGACCAGTCAAAATTGTTGTCGGGCCAGTAGCTGGCTCTCATGAATTATGTTGTGTGTGTGTGTGTGTGTAATTTGCCCTATTTTTTTAGGGGGGGGGGGGGAGGTAACAATAAGCAATAAAAGACAGCAAAATAAATTCAAGTCTTTTTTATGATTTTCTTTATTTTGGGGGACCAGTAAATTTTAAGTTTGGACCAGTAAAAAATGGAAAACTTGTTGATGTTGATTTATATATTCAATAAATATTGAAAGATTAAAAAAAAATTGAAAAGCTGGGTATCTACAGGTCCGACGTGAGAAACAGGTTGGACCAGTAAAAAAAGGGCTAATGTGAAGACAGTGCAAACTGCAAGATCTAGATCTGGGCCCTGTTGCAGAAAAATTCCTATTATGGTAACTTTGCCATCTAATGATAACTACCATGGTAACGCTGATCAACAGCCACCAAGGACTCCATGCAAGTTCATGCAATGGGGTCTACATGTATGTATTTAAAACATCCAGATGATTTGCGATTAAACCATTATGGTAAGGGTTAGAAGGGTAGTGTCAAATCCAATTTTTAGTTTGACTTTTAGCAAATATCCAATATTCACCCCGAGGAATGGTCACCAGAGCATAAATCATTCAATCGTATAGATAGGTGGAAGGTGATTGGTTAATAAGGTACGCATGCCAACATTCCATGATGCAAAGAATGCTCTGATTGGCTACTTATCCGACCTTTGGCCTCCTCTTCATCGGACTTGTTTTTGTTCTTCACTGCCTCGTCTGTGTACAATCAAATTCAATCCACTAATACACATACTTCACTTTTTCAAAAGATCCATGCAAGTACATGTATATTCATCATCTTTTTTTTAAATTAATGTCTCTTATGGCTACACTGAGCAAGCATGAATGCATACTGCTAGTACATAGCATGTTAGATACCAGAAAAACTGGCCAAGAAACCAGTTATAACCAGTACTATTCAGTACTTACAAGGTACATTGGGACAGCTCACAGTGTATCTTGTGGGTTTAGCTGGCATGTTTCACAGCAAGATGACCAAAGTCTCTCAATATAGATACAATGAATCACATACATGTCGCAAACTAAAAACAGCATCAACTACCATTTTCCCAAGACACCACACCACTCTGTTTAATGCATCCTGCACATCAACAGAAATCACCTAAGCATTGTGTCATAATTCTTGGTCCTGCAACATGTCACTTAGGAATTGATGGTAGGAACCATTTTTATGATTGATTGCATTGACCAGAGTATACAAACAATCTTAAAAATCAATTATACAATCAATAGATCGGTTGCTAAGCTTTGTGTAAGAGGATTCTAGTGTTGGACCACTATAGATATCAGCTCATACAGCATTGTGGGATACACCTACAGGCCCGTATTCTGAAGTCCAATTTACCTTAGACCACGATCTAACTATGTGCTAAAGTTATGGGAAGCTGAAAATGTCAACATTTTGTTTGCACTGTGTATTTCTTACATTTACTTTGCTCTTTCCTTATATGCTTAAATGGTGAAAAAAAAATTGAGTCATCATTCCGAGACAGGTCTAAATGATTCCAGCAACGAATCAGATGCTACGTTGAACCTGTACTGTATTAGATTTTTTTTATACAATTGGCTATCCATAGTTAAACCACATCTTAAGACCAAATTTCAAATTAAACCCGATTTCAGAATATGGACTGCAGTGAATAACCTTATCAAATTGAGAGCAGGTATGCTTTAGGACTTGGTGACCAAGGCCCTTCAGAGCAGGGCCCCGTCTTACAAAGAGTTACGATTGATCCGATCAATCACAACTATGGACAGCAAGCAACGTCAACATCTAAATTACATATTTGTTCAAAATATTTTCTAACTATGATGTATATTCATGCATTCATTGTTTTCTTGAAAATTCACTGTGCTTCTTTTTGTTTACAGAGGACATTGTGCAAATTTTCTGTGGAAAAATTATGACACTGATGGATTTCCATAGAGTTACGATTGATCGGATCAATCGTAACTCTTTGTAAGACGAGCCCCTGATACAACAGATCACATACGGGCAATACCAACTATCATATATTAAACAACCAGTCATAACCAGACTTCCATCAGTCATCATCAAACCACCTTCCACATCGGTTACCAATGCTCTTCTCATCACTTAATCTAACTTTGAAACAGCTGGTGTGCTTCAAGACTTGTCTGTGGTTCTTCAAAGCAGATACAATCAATAACATACCAGCAATGACAATCAGTCAGAACCTGTCACAACCAGTCAGAACCAGATCTCAATAGACCAGCACATCATCCAGTCAATTGGTCACCCAAGCCAAACTCATATTTTCAAAGAGATGCAAGAATTATAACACTCAACCTGCAAGAGGGCTGGCATGCTTCATGAGGTGGCGTCCGCAGTCCTTCGCAGCAGATACAATCAATCACATACCATCAATAACCAGCACTAACCATTAAATTCCCCGTCAAAACCGGTGAAACCCAGTCAAAACCAGAACTCAATAGGCCATCACCACATCAGTCACCCAATCTAATATTGTCAAAGAGATAACCTTACCTGCAAGAGAGCTAGCATGCTTCATGGCGTGGTGTCCGCAGTCCTTCAAAGCGGTTACCACCTTCACCATAAGATCAGCACTCTCATACAGCGAGTTTTGAACCTGCAATAAACAATGATCAGAGTGACACCATGAAAACATGTTCATAAAAAAAAATAAGTGTATTTACTGATGCTCTTCTATGTCAATTTCTTTTGTTTGGTTTCAATTGAAAATTCTTATTATGATAGACATACTGTACTCAGGGCTGAACCATAAAGCAGTGTAATCAATGTTTGCAATCATTGTGTCCCTTTGAACATTGTTCCCATGGATTTACATGGAATAACCATAGATCGAACTGTTGAACTTTTACATTAGATGGCCCTGAAATATAGTTATCAAGTTCCAAGCCATATGCAATTCAGATTTCCCTGTTTATACAAAAAGAAACATTAAAATAATGGATACAAAGAAATACATGTATGCTACAGACGTAATGTATGGACTTCTCCATGCACAAGAGAAATTAAAGTTCAACTGATTGCATTGCTTATCGATAGCTACAAAAGGGAATTTATATAAAAACCATAAAGAAAGTTCCCAGAATGTACACATGCAAACTTACCTGTATATATCATATGGACGGAGATCTTCTATGTGCTTAAGAATAGAATGTACAGAATATTCAGTAAGGCCACTCTCCTTACGCATCCTACGTATCTCTGGATGAATTGTGACCAAGTATGAAATGAGGAATAATTGATTGATGCACAAAGGAATGAAAGAAAATGTTATGACTTACATCAACACCATAGGAGATTGAAGTTGGGCCTGGACTGGGACCATCCATAGTAGACTCCAAAGCTTGGCTTGGTAGACGTCGACGAATCTAAAAAAATAAAATGACAGTGAGAGAGGTTATAAATTAAAGAAACGTTTCTCTTATGGTAATAATTGATGATGATGGTGGTGGTGGTGATAATGATAAAAGTGATGAGGATGATGATTATGATGATAATGGTGATAATGATAATAATGATGATGATGACGATGATGATGATGATAATGGTGGTGGTAATGGTGATGATGGGGATGATGATGATAATGATGATGATGATGATAATGGTGGTGGTAATGGTGATGATGGGGAGGATGGTGATGATAGTGATAATGGTATTGATGGTGGTGATAATTACATTAAGAGCCTGTCTGAAATTTTTAGAGTCGTGGAGCAATGACCACTGAAGTGAAAATTAAATGTATGATAAAAATTAATGAATAAGTCAAAGTCAAATAAAATTCTGTTGATATTTCATGTATTACAGTGGTAGATCCACCCTAGTTGGATATGATACTATTTCAGGGCTCGTATTGTTTGTTTGTACTCAATAGTTGGTCCCTTAAAACCTATTGGCCCATATTCTGAACTCAAGTTTAAACTAAACTTTGGTCTAAAGTTATTAACTATGAATAGCCAATTTTTACACTAATTTGTAACAGTACAAGTTTAATTTATCAACTCATTTGACTCATAGCTTTCAGGAAATAATATGAAAATTGTTTTTCTCACCATTAAAGCAAGAGAAAAGAGAAAATCAAACATGAGAAAAAACATTGTAAGCAAACCTGGCATTTTTGGATTCCCATAATTTGAGCACAAAGTAAGACCCTGACCTAAGTAAAATCAGACTTCAGAATACAGGCCCTTGTGTCTGATCCAACTTGATCCGGGCCTACATTAGACTTCACTCTGGGCTTAGGGCAAGATCTGATAGGGGACTAAGCTCTTACCATTCTTGCAAACTGTTTGAGATCTGTGTTAGTACTCTCCATATCACGCATCAAGATTGAGAAATCAGCCGTCTCTTGATTGGCCTGTGTAAAAGATACATACATGTACATAAAGAAATAGCAATATGATATACATGTACCATTGTGAATGAACTGGAAAACCAACAGAAGGGGGAGTGAACTGATCAACGCTGTGTGCAGTCTTTAATTGTTTGTTTGTTATAGTTAGTCTTAAATCTAGCTTTTGAGATAACTATCAATAATACAGAGTATGAATAGCCTTTAAATTTAATTTGCATAGAGAAAGTTAAATGTTATTTGAGAAGAAATTACTTGTTTAGCTACTTGGTAGCATAATTACTGCAGTAAGAATATATCAAGTAGTGAATTAGCATGTTATCATTCAGGTGGGTCTGTATAACAAGACTACACTGCTCAGAATGATGCATTATGGGTAAGGGACCTGGCCAGATGATAGTAGTTGAGGATTTAAGGCAGGAAAGGTGATGCTATTCAGGCTGTAGGTTCGTTTCTGCTTTAAAGCATTTCACAATATGCACCACTAATATCCATTACGAGAGGGATAGTTTTCCACTTGTGGGTTGACAACTTTTTCCATGGTAGCACGCGGCGAGAGTGAGAATGGAAGTTTTTTTTAATATTTAACTGGAAACAGAATCACAAGTTCAGGGAGAATAAAGATTAAGCTGTAGAACTAGCAGTGAAAAGTTGTAGCATTGTAATCATTTAGAAAAGGAGACTAATGCAGGGCGTGAAGTACACTGTTGTAGACCTATCCCTCAGGATTAGCACCAAGGAGTGACGTCGTCACACGGTCTGTGCAAGGATTCTGAAATGTGGGTTTTCAGTATCCACCAAACTGTACAGCTACTCTTTTCATTTTCATTTCTAGTTTCTCTCCTCTTATTGTTGATAAATCAAATGAAATCAAATTAAAAATTACAATAGTAACAGTCCTGGTGGGTGTTTCATAAAGATGTTCGTAAGTTAAAAGTGTCTTTAAGAACGACTGGTGAATCTTTCTTACTCGCTAAATAATCACCAATGAACATTTAATTGTGAATATCATTTAATACAAGAAAGGATCACCAGTCGTTCTTAAAGTCACTCTTAACTTACGAACAGCTTTATGAAATGGCCCCCAGAACTGATGTCAGGTCAAGCATAACATTCCCATCGCAATTACACCTTTGCAATTCTAGAATTTTATTAGTTGCTAGGTACATCTACTCCTACATGCAGCAATTATCCTGTGATAAATTTATGTCATTGGTGCACCACTGTATCTGCAGTCACCACATTTCTCCGTTTGTTCTTTACCCATCACCAAAATTTTCTTTTAGTAGGAATTTTTTTTTGAAACCTGAGTCTTGGAAGATGTTCATATTATCAGACTATTCACCTGCATGAGAACTCTTAGTTTCTTGACCTCGAGGGCGACACAGTCGGATCCAGATGACATGAAAGAAATATGGTTCGCCATGAGGGTAGTAGTATTGATCTCCTCCTGGAGAAGATGAACGCTGTAGAGATGCTCCAGGTACTCAATGGCTCGCTCCAGGGATTCCATGGAGACATTCTCATCAAGCTAAACAGATAGAAAGGAATAGTGGTTTTGAGATCAGCTATCTGTTGAAGGTCAAATGGCATACCTGTTAAGATAAAATGTGCCCAAAGCAAGAGCAGAACTTGCAACCTTTCAAACTACAGCACCGGTCCACACATCTCGACACGTTGCCTGACACACTAGCCCTAACCATGACGTGCCAGGCAAGAAAGGTCCTCAGCTGATTCCTCCCAGGTATCAGGGTTGATGCCAAAGCACTTCAGGGAAGCTTTTAGTGTGTCTTCAACAAATATACAATACCCAAAAAGACGATTTGTCACTTTTTCTCAGAACTTGCAAAAAATGTCTCATCAAATCCAAATGTCACTGCTTTTAAAGGTGTCACACCTGTACACAAGATAGCTTCCTGAATAGTAAAGAAGACTGGTAACTTACCTGATCCTTTTTCAGGAGATCCAGCATGTGATCCACACATCGTTCATGGGGTGCTATCTCGGGGAAAAGGGTTCCAATCTTGCAGAAGAGCTCAACACTGCAGGTACTAAGGGCACTATTCGCAAAAAAACACAAAAATAAATAAAAATAGAAATTCGAAATGTTATAATTTTCCATATTTCCCTTAAAAAAATTCACAATGTGCATTTGAAAACAAATTAGGGGGGGGCAGGATTTGACAACAAATCATTACTCAAGAGAGGAAACGAATAAAGGGGAAGTTCACCCTGACAAAAAGTTTGTTGTAAAATTACCAGAAAAAATAAGAAACATTTTTATTTTTTTATTTTATTTCATTTCCAGGTACACATACTCGTATTGATAAAGCCCACTATAAGCAAGCCTATTACCAGTGGTTGCACCTGGGCACATTGAAAGGGGAATTAAGATAACCCACCAGAAGACTATTCTTTCAATATATAACAGGAGTTTTGCATGTTATAAAAAAAGCCATCTCTATCCAGTATTAACTGTCTTATTCTGTTGAATAAGGGGACTATTTCATTGTGACTGTCAGCACTGGCAAGTTGTCTTATTATGACAGTTACCATGGTAACAATCAGACACCATCGTTTCTCAGCCAATCAAATCCGATAATTTCACCGACGGAATGGGAAGGGGGTGTTCACACATGTTTGTCAGCACTGATTAAACTGTCAGCTCTGACAAATTCAGTGAAATACTCAGATTTGACTGACCTAGAGACACCAATCTGACTGTTACCATGGTGACTGTCACAGAATGACAACTTATCAGTGCGTACTAGCTTCATTGCATGGTGCCCTTGTCGATTGCAACACGGCCTGTTCCGCCACTCTTCCTGATCACTGAAAAAAAAAAATCATGGGGTGGTAATTCAGACAGACTCACGTATGATACTTGTTGAGGATCGTCCTCAGTTTATGCATCATGAAGGTGAGCGAGTTGAAGAAAGAGAGCTGCTCCCCGTGGTTATGACGAAGTACCTGCTCTCGGTTCATCGTCTCCGGTATATCAGCCTAAGAGTACAAGAAAACATATACATTTCATTCTAAACATTGAAAGATTGAAATTCCAGAATCTGTACAATATGTTTGGATTCAAGTACCACACTAAGTGACAACAGCACAATATCATGCTACTAAATTTGTATCTGACTGGAAAATGGTATTCATACATGTACTTTAGCTTTCCCACAATTTTGTCATTCAAATTCAAACCTTGCATTAAATAATTGACTGCTATGATAGCTTGAATCTACCGTAGCTTTGAAATACGAATAAAGAAGTTTGGTAGTCAAGATTGAAAATCCATGGCACTTTTTTTTTTTTTTTTTAAATCATATTCTTAAGTCCAACATGAATTTGTCAGAATACCTTCTTTTTTTTTTAAATCCAGAATCGGGATAAGAAAATGAATAGGCCATAATTGAGATTGGGAATAGTTAAAGGTTCAGAAGCTAACTTAACTTCAGAATGATCTCCATTTTGTACTTTATGAGATAAGAACTTATGATTAATCTCAATTCAATTTTTATATTGAAACTAATCCTAACACACCAGGGCGGCCCTCGATCTGAACAAAATGTAGATCTTTATGAAACATATTGCATATTCATTTTAGAAAAATAACATATCAGATACCATTCAGTTAAAGGTGCTGACGGAAGAAACAAGACTGTATGTATTAGGTGTATGTAAGAAGAAAAACTAGAGAAAATTATTGAATGAATGAAAACAATTTTGAATATGTTTCTAACAAAGGGATGTTCATTTTCAATTTGTATCTGTGATCCTGCAATCAATACCACATTATTTTATACATTGCACAATTAATAGCTTTAAGACCCCCAAAATTGTTATGCTATGTATTCAAATATCTTGAATCTTGATGCCAGTAAGCATCCAACAAGAATTTGCATGTATTCATCATAAAATGTGAGAATAGCCACAAAGACGGTCATGTGACAAAAACATGAAATCACATGATTACCAGGTGACAAGTAATTTGCTCCTACGACAATTGCTCTGGGCTTCATTTTGTCTAAGATATAGGGTTAGCGTTAGGGTTGCAGTAGGGTTTTATGTTAGGTTTAGGGTAGGGTATAGTGTTAACCCTAACTAGGCCGGGCTTTTTTGGCTGTTCTGTGGCCAGGGGGGGGGGGTTGATTCAACCCCCCCCCTGAGATTTCGGCCGCCGATCACGCGAGCGCCGCAAAAATTTGCACGCTGGTAGTGTGCGATGTAATCTACAAGGCTGTATGGTAAAATTTTCCAAAATAATGAGATTTTATTTTATATTAATTAATTATGCTAATTTATGCATAAATCATACTTTTTGCTCTAATTCACTATATAAAGCTCCTAGAATGCTCATTTTTGGTAAAAACATTCTTTGAAGCATTCTTAACAATCGCAATTGAAAAAAACTTCGGTTTGGAAATCAATTTCTTATGTATTTTATTGTTTTATGAATTTCTTATGTATTTCTCTGTTTTTCAACCTTTTGTTTTTCTTTGTTTTTTCCACCAAATTTATTGCACAACCTTTTTGAAGCATAATTATGCTAAAACAAATTGATTTCAGCTGTTTAAAGCAAAAATAATCATATCTTTATGAATAAGATGAGAAAACTCAATTTGCATTGACTTTGTACACAAAATCACATTTTGGAACAATTTTTGGTCTGACATGCACTTACGAAATGTTGCGTAATTTCGGAACCGTGTACCCGGGCGTCGCAAATTTGGTGTCAAAAGATGCGCGAGACTTGAAAGTATAAACTTTGTAAGTGGCGCGGTCAAAAAAATTCGCACGGCGGAATGATCGCAGAAAATGTTGAGGGGGGGTTGATTCAACCCCCCCCCCCCCCCCCCGGTCAGTTTAGGGTTAAACCCAGGGTTGAAGTTGGTCAGACGATTAGTGAGTGGAATTTAGGGCGGAGTAATTGTCGCCAGAGCAAATGTCATGGAAGCGATTTACTACGTACCTCTCTAAATCTTACATACCTTATCTTTAATGTGACTGATGAGAAGCTTAGACTTGGCCAGCATACGAGACACCAACATCAGTACATGGACACAATCATGGTCACCTGACAGTTAAAGATAGTCACATGATTCTTGACACTTACATGCATTTCTGTTTTATTCTCCCAGTATATAACAGCTAAATATAATATCAAGTGTTTATATCTAGATTCTTGATTTCATTTTGCCATATTAAAACCCATCTTTACGTCATACAAACATACAAAAGCCAAAAAGGACTGTTTGCATTTTAGAATCATTATCGCTATTATTTTATTTGGCAAAATGAAAATTAAATACAGAATACAGACAATTCAAATATCAAAGAATGAACAATAAGAATAGAAATTAACCACTAGAATGCCAGGGGGAGAAATAGTTAACTGAATAACTGTGGCAATATGCCTTCTGCCCCACTTCCATTGGTTATAAACATATACGTACATGAATTTAAAATCTTAAAATGATACATACATGAAGTGATAAAATCTGTCAAACTTTGGAAAAAAAAGCAACTTCCTAAACAATACTATTATAAATAACTTTGTTATGAATAAATATGTATGAGTCTTAGGTATCAAGTGCATAAACATGTACATGTAATCAACAGAGATCCTATGCATTTGAAATTAAGAGCCTAGTCATTAGCATACATTGCAACCGTCAGGCAGTCGTAAGGAAATCACTAACAGAAGTAATTTTCTACCCTGGTATTTACCCATCAGAACTGCTTTACACCTGTTTCAACTATCCAGCTTCAATATTAAAGGTTTTGTAACACAGTGATAGATTTGTTTCTTGCTATTACAAGCTCCCTGAAATAACAGAGGAAAATAAATGTTAACTGTTAATTTTTAATATCCACTTGCGACATTTGCCCCTCAACTGAAAATTGACAATACAAACAATTTCTTGCTTTGGAACTTGATACTAACCTCCTCTGCGTAGGAATGAGTCTGGCATGAAGGATGTGAGCAGACGGATATGCTCGTTGGCTTGGTTCACGTCCAACTTACGAAGCTCAACCTCAATAGTCTGAGAGAGATAGGATATACATAAGGTGGGGAAAGAGAGACAGAGGGGACGTGAGGGGGGGGGGAGGGAGAAAAAAAAAGGAAACATATTGCTTAATAAATTAACGAATATCTTGTTTACATTTTTACAAGAATCGCACACAATGGTACCCACATCAGTTAACTGGGACACTGTAGAGGGGTTAATAGGTTGAAAATGAATAATGGTTGGAAACAGTTTTTTATGAAATTTGGTCAGATAATTTTCTGACAATAAACATACCTGTATGTGATCTCTTACATTCAAACAATGATTAAAGGGGAATCCAGCCTTGGCCATAAAATGTTTTGTTGGGAAGGAGAAGAATAAATCAAACAGAATGGTGAAAGTTTGAAAGAAATCGGACAAGCAATAAGAAAGTTATACATGTAGCTGCTTTAAAATTGAGATCACTAATAGTAGGTACATTTCAAATTGGCAACTGGGTAAGTAAATTATGACAAGGGGCAAGGACAACTTTCCCATAGGCCATGTACTTTATTATCAGGGATTTGTGGTTTTCTCCTAAGTACCCATTCCCCTGGGGCAGTAATCTAAATATAACCCAGGTAGTATATTGTTTAATGTCCTCATGAAAGAAAAATATAATTTGAAGTAAAACATTTGGGAAAAATGACATTTTAGCCATAATATGTATTGGAGTACATGGAAGAGTAGTCCTTGCCTTACATCACTATGACATCCCATATGCAGCCAATTTGAAGTCTCCATGAGTATAGTGATTACCAATATTTACAACTTTTAAAAATTCATAACTTTCTTGGTGTTTGTCCAATGTTGTTCAAACTTTCACCTATCAACTTGTCTGATTTTTCTTTTTCTTATAAAAACAAGTTTTTATTTGGGTTGGATTCCCCTTTAAGCATCAGACACCATCTTGAATGATTGACTGAAGTGAAGAGCATCATCAAGAGTTCTACCTTCTTACCTTAGACTGCACCTTTGCTTCAGTAAACTTGGTAGTGAAGTCATACGCAGGAGCCTCGGATGGTGAGTTATCGGCTTCGCTAGACTGGGTCTGGTTCAGCAAATCACGATTCTTCTCCTGGAGCAAAAATTAAAAAACATCAGTGAGCATTTGTTCTTGTTAAAAGATCACAAAGCATTGTGAACAGATGGACGAGAGAAGATGGTGTCATATTAATAATAATAATATAGGGTATTTATATTGCGCACATATCCACCTTGTTAGGTGCTCAAGGCGCTCCTATATTACCCGGCTAAGCTAGGCGTTCATAGCGCACACAGCTTAAGGATACTGATGAGAATTCTACGGCAAATCCAGAAAATAATCAAACTTTTTTGTAGGTCTGACCCTCAAGTTTTCTACAATCTTTAACTTCACTGCGTAATCTGCTCAAGTTATGATACTTTCAGAGAATTACAAGTTTTCGTAGGAACTAAAAAAGACAAAAATCGTTTCAAGAGGTCCCATTTATAAGAGGTCAGATGTATATTTTATTAGAGACTGTCCCAAAATTATGGCCAGCAGAGTGTTTGCATCAATTATGTTTTGACACTTGTAGTGCTTAGACAAAATGCATCATTAATGGCTAGGGACCGAGTAAATACATACAATAAGAGGTTTCAGATCCAGAACATGAAATATTAATGATAATAATAATAGGCATTTCTATGGCGCCATCTATCTAGAAACATTCTATTCCGAGGCGCACAAGAAAAGAAAGAATAAGATAGTTTGGATGAGTGTCAAAGTACCAATAACTAATACTGTTAGAAAAGATAACACTTCAGCTTAGATTTGAAAGTCTCCAGTGATGATATAATTCTTGAATTCAATGGCAAATTATTCCTAAGAGAAGGTGCCTGCGGCAGAGAAAGCCCGCTCACCATAGGCTACATGTGTTTGGGAGTCTTAAGAAGATGCTGGTGCGATGATCTCAGGCTACGACCTATGAATATTGAATATTGAATATGAACAATCTACCTACAAATGAAGAGTTCGGTTGCAAAAGGGGTTAGGTCCACTTTGGACCATTCCGAGAAAAATCCTGTTTTTTATTCCCACTTATTGCAATATTCTTATGAGAAACTAAATTGTCATGATGTACTACCCTATCATGTGAACATAAAATTGGGTATAAAAGAAATCTACATGTCTTCAATTTTTTCTATATATTTTTTCAAAAATTATCATTGTGGACCTAACCCCTTTTGCAAGCAAACTGAAATGAATCCAATCTCTTTAGAATAAAAAATTGATTTTTCTTTGCCATTTTCATTCGCGTTTTAATGTGAATTTCAAATTTTCTTTGGTCTCATCAGAGCGACTAAAAATCTATAGGTTTTGAGACAGAAAACAAAATTCATGAAAAATGGACCTAACCCCTTTTGCAACTGAGCTCCTCAAATACACTGAAATATTCATGAGGAGCCTTACCTGAAGAGAAGCAGTGAGCTCCCTGAACTTGGCTATGGTCACCTGGTGATCTTGGATGTTCTCCTGGAATTGATTTATCTTGAGTTGATATTGAGAGATCTGGCTCTTGGACATGTCGAGCTCCTCCCTCAGCTCCATCTCTGTCTCCCTCGCGTTCTCCTGGAGCTCCTCGTTCATATCATTCATCGCTTCCTGTTACATGGAAGAGAGGTGATGACTCTTTACACCCAGGGGAACTGAACTCACAACACAGTGAAACTACCAATGAGATTTCTGAATTAGTTGGCCAAGTCTCCCTCTTAGCCTTACTTAGCCTAATTCTCACCAACCGGAATATACAGTAACACACGATTACGCCTCATCAAATGCTATGTGTGGTCCATCTTCATGTACGGCAGTGAGACATGGACATTAAACTCATGTACAGTGTATGGAAAAGAAAATAGAGGCCTTCGAAATGTGGTCCTATCGCAGAATGTGCAGGATATCATAGAAGGAAAGGAAATCAAACGATGATGTCCTGAAACTAATGGATCTCACACGGAAAGAACTATTGATATCAATAAAATAAAAAAAACTCTCATATCATGGCCATACTAGAAGACATGAATCTTTGTCAAAGAAAATCATGGAGGGAAAAATTGAAGGCAAAAGAGGAAGGGGATGTAAAAGGAAAAGCTGGCTTGGAAATATTGAAGAGATGACAGGCAGAAAGATAAATGAATGCTGCAAGATAGCACTGGACAGAGACAGATGGAAAACCATGACACCCAACCCCTTTAAAGACAAGGAACAGCGGTAAGGTAAAGTAAGGTAATTCGTGAATTTAATACCTAAATCAGCCAAGCATTTTTGCCAAGCAAAATTCAGATACTTAGTTTTCTGAGTCAAGTATTGAGTTGAGTAACTGTTGGGTCTTTCATAAAGCTCTACGTAAGTTAAGAGGGACTTGAAGAACTGGTGAACCTTTCTTACGCGCTAAATAATCACCGACTTAATGGTGAATATCATTTACCATACGAAGAACGAGTGGTGATCCTTTCTTACGCGCTAAATAGTTACGAATATCATTTACCATAAGAAAGGATCACCAGTCATTCTTAGAGTCGCTCATAACTTACAAACAGCTTTATGAAACATCCCCCTGTACTCATGGGTATTTCATGAAGCTCTTCACTAAGTTAAGCGTGACTTTACGCATGACTGAAACATGTTCTTAGGTGCTAAGTCAGGTACACAGGATACAACACACAGCTGAGAAAGGGTTACCAGTCGTGTGTTAAGTAATTTAAGAACAGCTTTATGAAACATCCACCTGGGCTCCATCTTACAAAGAGTTACGATTGATCTGATCAACCTCTACTATATGGAAATCCTTTAATGTCATAATTTGTTCTACAGGAAATTTGCACAATGTACTTGTAAACAAAGATAAGCATACTGAATTGTCAAGAAAACAATGAATGTATGAATATACATCATATCTAGAAAATATTTTGAATAAACATGCATTTTAGATGTTGATGTTGCTGGCAATTCATTGTTGGTTATCGGATCAATCACAATTCTTTGTAAGACGGGGCCCAGGTTTGTTCAAAATATTTTCCAGATACATGTACATGTATGCTGCATATTCATACATCCATCATTTTCTTGAAAATTTAGTGTAATTCTCTTCGTTTACAAAGGACATTGTACAAATTTCCTGTGGAAAAAGGTATGACATTGATGGATTTCCAAAAAGTTGGGGTTGATCAGATCAATCGTAACTCTTTGTAAGACGGGTCCAAGGTCTACTTACGAGATCAGCCATGGTGGCCTCTAGTTCCTGGAACTTCTCTTCCATCTCAAGATTCTTTTCAGTCAGACTCTCCACCATCTCCTCTGCTCCTAGTGCAGCATCCACCTACGTATGGTGAGTACAATAGAAGATGGTCAGCCTCAATATGCTTTTCACACTGCATTTCCTTAACCCCATACTATCCTTAACCCCAGACTATCCTTAACCCCATACTATCTTTTTTTGGTTTCACACTGTCTTTCTTAACCCAATACTATTTGCTTAGCCGAGGTTAACGCCTTAAACCCGGACTATCGCACAGCTCATGAATATTGATGATTTTGCCACACAGAGCGTGATTAACGTGCAATTTTGACTCCTGGTATTGGCTAATGCTTAGCTCCACCTTTCCTTAGCCCTGTTTCGTTTCACACTGCATCTCTTAGCACTGCAATAAGCCCACTAACCCTGCTTTTTTGCAGGGCCAGAGAGTACTGTGCGATTTATCGTGCGAGCCCACTTTGCTAAAACGTAGTGTGAAACCAAGGTGGGCTAAGCTTAACCTCGGGAAAATGTGCAGTGTGAAAAGCATATAAGAAGGTTTATCTTTTTAGGCTGTGAACTTTAAAATCTACAGCAAATTCAAAATCTTTTACTTAAGGTTAATTTTTCAAGTTTATTGACCTAAAATAACTCTTAATCCCCTTGTGAACTGAAATACATATCACATGATCAGGGATACTTGGTATACCTACAAATAGTAGAGCGGATTAGCCGAACAATTGTGCAAATTTTGACTAAAGCATGAAACTTTCACAAGTATTAGTATATGCCGTAAGATTTATTTTAAAGGTGGGAGGTAAATTTTAAAATGCCATTTTCGGCCGTTGCCATGGCAACGGATTAATTTCTCAAAAATGACATACATTCCCATGTAAATGGTAAATAAACATGATATAGATGACCAAAATGATAATTTTCAAGTTCCCAATTGAATATATATAAAATTTAGAAACATTCAAAATTAACAAGATAGTTCCAATTGGTCCGTTGCCATGGCAACGACTTGTTTTTCCCCAGAAAAATAAAAAATTTGATTAAAAAAACGTTGTAGAATAGGATTTATCTTTAATTTCCCCTAATTTTACAGTGTTAAACAATGATATTTTGGTTGCTCAATGTATAAACTGCATCTCAAGCCATTGCCATGGCAACCAAATAACATCAATTTACAAAAATAACATGGTTAACAAGACAATGGACAGGTGGAAAATACAACTGGAAATGACTTAATCTGTAAGCTTAAGTTTTGACCCCCTCATTTGAACAAAAAATACAGAAAGTGTTCTGCAGGAGTTCTTTATAAAGATAAAACATTATGTTGCCTTGGTAATGCTTGAATTAAATTAAAAAAAACGAATGTTGCAAAGGGCCCGTTGCCATGGCAACAGCTTATTTCCCTCTAGAAAGGTAAAAATATTGATAAGAATGTAGAATACAGACATGTATGATCATCTTTCCATTTTCAATAATTTTAAGGTACTAATCGAGATATATTTGTGACTAAATTTATAAATATAACATCTTAAGCCATTGCCATGGCAACCAGATAACATCTAATAAAAAAAAAACATGGATGACAAGGATATGGACAGGTGAAAAAAAATGAAAATTCACTTGATGTGCATCACTGTATGCATCAGGATTGACCTCAATTAATCTAGGGGAAACAATACAATGAGTGTTCTGCATGAACTAATTAGAATGATAAACATTGATGTTGCCTTGGTAATACTTGAATTCGATAAACATCAACGTTGCAAATGACCTGTTGCCATAGCAACTACTCATTTCCCCAAGAAAAGTACCAGTTTTGATCAGAAAATCTGTAGAATCAGATTTTTTCCTTTCATTTCCCCTAATTTTAGGGTAAGAGTGGATATGTTTCCTGTTAACATTCAAATTACATCTTAAGCCATTGTCATGGCAACCAAATAACATCTAATTTGAAAAAAATAACATGGTTGACATGATAATGGACAGGTGGAAAATGCAATCTATTAACTCAAGGTTTGACCCAGTCAATTAATTTTGAACAAAGATTACAGTGGTTCGCATTAGTTCATTAGAATGATAAAATTTGAGGTTGCCTTGGTAATGCTTGAATTTAATGATAAATATCACTGTTACATATAGCCCGTTGCCATGGCAATGACTCCTTTTTTCCCGTATAAAGTACCAAATTTGATCGAAAAACAGTTTAGAATCTGCATTTTGTCATAAATTTCCCCTAATTTTAGAGTGCAAAGCATTATGTTTGCTGTTGATATACAAATAACTTATGCCATTGCCATGACAACCAAATGACATCTAATTTCAGTGGCTTAATGGGGTTTCTATGCAATGGTTTTAAGGGTGAAGTAGTATATTGTGACTAGTTACAAGGACAGCCAGTGGTCTGATGTGTCCAAGACCCTGAGAAAATGGAGTTTGAAATGGCTGTTGATATATAAATGGACATAGCTTATTTCATATCCGTCTGGGATATATGATTTGGTGTCTAGACCACGGTTTCAATGGTCAAGTAATACACTATGACAAGTTACACGGACAGTCAGTTGTCCAGTATATTAAAAAAAAATCCAAGATGGCTTCCAAAATGGAGTCCAAAATTGTTGTTGCTGCATTTAAAAACGTAGTTTGTTTAATATCCTGGAATAAGTTTATGCCATGGTGAAATGTGTCAAACTATACATTAGGACAAGTTACAAGAACAGTCAGTGGTCAAGTATGACAAAAATCCAAGGTGGCTTCCAAAAATGGATTATAGAATAGCCCTGTTACAAAAAAATTGACATATTTCGTGTAATATCTGCCAATGGCATATTATTTTGATATCTAAACCATGGTTTTAAAAGTCAGTAAATACATCATGACATGGAACAAGTTACAAGGACAGTGAGTAATCCAATATGTCTAAACATCCAAGATGGCTTCAAACAATCGGGGTTTAATTGGAGTCTGTTGCTTAAAAATTGACATAGTTCATTGAAAGTCAACCAAGGAAAAATGATTTTGGTGTTCAAACTTTGGTTTAAAGTTTCGAAAAATACGTTTAGACTTACAATGATATCCAGTTGTCCAAATTGCCTAAAAATCCAAGAGGGTGACCAAAATGGCATCTAAAATGACTTCTATCACTCAAAAATTATCAGAGTTCATACAACCTGTGAGAAACAATTTTGGTGTCTACACTGTGGTATGAAGGGTCCACTATTACATTAGGACAAGTAACAAGGATGGTTAGTTTTTTAACCCATTCATTGAAGCCATCTTGGATTTTCAGGCAAAATGGACAACTATACATCATTGTAACCAGTCCCAACGCATCATTTGATCCTTGAAATCCTAATGTAGAACACATAACATCCCCAGGAGTATTTTTTTAATGTACTATGTCCACTTTTAAGTAACATTAAAACCCCCATTTTTCAAACAATCTTTGAATTTTTGGACACAATATTGACACCTGACTGTTTATTCAACTTGACACAATGTACAGTATTAGTTGACCCTTGAAACACTAGTGTAGACACCACTGGCGTAAATCCCGGGGGGGATGGGGGGGATATATCCCCCCCACTTTTCGAGGAGGGGGGGATGGCCTGTACAATCATCCCCCCCACTTTTTACGAAAGAAATAAAAAAAAATCACAAGAGATAATTGTTTTATTGGTGAAAATTCTTCCTAAAATACCGCTTAACAAATAAAACAATATTATTGAATCATAAAATGCAAATAAAGAGCCAGTTCACCATTTCCAAACGAAATACTTATGTCCTTATCATAACATTGAAGAGAAACCCCCGTTTCTTCCAATTCATCAATGTTGGGGTCTTTGGGAAGGGATTAAGATGGAATGTCAAAAAAAATTTAATGTAATCTCTAATAAAACCATTAAACCATCATGGGGTAAAAAAAATAATAATATTGGAGGGGTATTTGCCATATGGACATACAGTGGCGTAACTACGGGGGGGGGGGGCATGGGAGGCACATGCTCCCCCCATCGGCTGACCAAAAAAAACCCGGGGAAATGGGGAAAAAGAGAAAAGAGGGAGAAAGGAAAAGAAACGTAGTGGGAAAGAAGAAAGTATTATTCATTATAATGTTATATTATATTATAATTATGTTATGTTACATTACATAAGAAACATTTTTATCATAACTTTATGAAACATAATTTGCCCAGGGCCTACGTCTTCATTGTTCCTTGTGCTCGCATTGTCTGTTCAACGATAATCCTGTTGTACTAAAACATCCCGTTTTCAAGTCAATATAAACCAAATATATTTCCTAGCACTTGAGTTATCATTGTTTTATGTAGTGACATAGGCCTATGCTTCTTTTACATGACTCAAAAAGTGATTGCCCCATGTTAAGGTCTTCGTATATATAAAAACATTTCCTGTCCGTGATTACGTTCGCATTAGTGGATTGGTGAGATATGTCTGCTCTTCATGAATTCCTAAAATCAGTCCTTAAAATGTCCCTTTTTCTGATATGAATATCAAAAATTTTCAGCTCGCGCTTCGCACTCGCATCATTTGGTTAATGAAATACGTATGGTCCAAGTTAATTCCTACAAAGAAACCTTAGAATGCCCCACTTCAGGTCTGAATTATCTAACTTATCTAAATTTTCTGCTCGCGGCTCACGCTCGCAATATTTGATTAGTGAGATGCGTATGATAATCATGATTGCAATGACTACAAAAAGTGTTTCATGTGTTCAGATGTAATTCTACTAAAATCAGCAAGCGCTTGGCACTCGCATTAGATGACTATGGTGAGATATGCATACTCTTAACAGAAGCGGATCTAGAGGGGGGGGTTGGGGGGGTTGCAACCCCCCCAAAAAAAAAATCCGGGGACCATATTTTTAAATCTTATCTTTTTTTTTTAACTTGTAATTTTAGAAAACGCCATTTTCACACACAGATTTTCAAAAATTTTCCCTACTGTGGGAGGGGGGACACCCCCTCCCACACCCTCCCCCCTCGCTCGCTCCGCTCGCTTGGACTCGGTCGCTACGCTCCCTAGCATACCACCCCAACCCCCCCCTTTATAAAAAGCTGGATCCGCCCCTGCTTAATGGATTCCTAAAATATATTCCTTAAAATCTCGCTGTTTGGGGTCAAAATATACGAAAATTTCAGCTCGCGCTTCGCGCTCGCATTGTTTAGCGAGACAGGTAACTATCATGATTACGCAAATTTGATTATAATGTCCCTTTTTAGGTGTGAATATTAAAAAAATTCAGCTCGCGCTTCGCGCTCGCATAATTTGATCAGTGAGATACATATCCGTTCAATGACATTGTCCTTAAAATGTCTCTATTAGGTCAGAATAACTAGCAACTGAGCGCGCTTCGCGCGCTCACTCAGTGATTCAAAGATTTTGCTGGTGCCCCCACAATGCCGTGACCCACGGTACGCCACTGTGGACATATCAATTACAATTCCTTGCATATCTAAAAACATGATTGCAAAAAAAATGCCAAAATATTTCAGTCATCCCCCCCACCCCTCAACACGGATTTACGCCAGTGGTAGACACCAAAATCATATCCCCAATGTGTATTATTAATGAATTATATGTCCATTTCGAAGTAACAACAGTCAATTTAGACCCCATTTTGGAGGCCATCTTGGATTTGTTAACATACCAGTCCATTGGTTGTCCTTGTAACTTGTTCTAATGCATTAAACCATGGTTTTATGATGATGGTTTAGACATCAAAATCATATTCCCCAGACAGATATTGAACAAACTATGTCCTAATTTATTATTTCACTTTTGAAACTATGGTTTAGACACCAAAATCATATCTCACAGGTGAATATAAAAGGAGCTATTCCACTTTTAAGTCTCAGCAGCCATTTTAGAATAGTTTTTGGAAGGCATATTGGATTTTCGAATACACCTGACTGTCATTGTAACTTGTACTAATATTGTTAGACTCTTGAAACCAATGATTTAGACACCAAAATATCATCCTCCAGGCCAATATGAAATGAGCTATGTCCGCTTTAGGTATCAGCAACCATTTTAGATTCAATTTTTTGAAGCCATCTTAGATTTTTGGACATTCCAGACCACTGGCTTTCCCTGTAACTTGGTCCAATGTACTACTTGATCCTTAAAACCAATGAATAGAAACCAAATTAAAGCCATTTTATCAAGTAATGGATGAATTGTGGATTTTTAGCCTATGGCACCCACTGAGGGCACCATCTTGGAATACCCTTGAGTGCTTAAATTATTTTTAACCTTTCAACCAGTAAAGGTATTTTTTATCTTATTTGACCAGTCTACTTTTCATCTAAAATAACCAGTGAATAGATTACACTTGGCGTTGAATAGATTCATATGTTACTTTAAAAATTATCACAGTATTACAAAATTTTCTTCGTCAAAATCAGCAATGCAATTTTAAGGGGGCCAGATATGACGTATCAAGCAAAATTTACTTTAAAATGTTCTCACCGAGCCAGCGACAGAGCAAAATTTTCCAAATTTTTCATTTTTGGTATATTATTCGTAAAATAATCATATTTTATCCATCTCTCTTTCACTTTCTCTGTATTATTTCTTGATAATGATTTTTTTTCTTTTTTGGGAGGGGGGAGACGGGTTGCAAAATCCCCGGGAATTTTCTTGATGGAAACTTTCCATGGGAATAAACGTGACTTTTGTGGGAATTTTTTTAATTTTCGGCAATTTTCATGAATTTTTAAAGAAATGATGGGAATTTTCACAAAGTAACAATTTTCTGATATTTGTATGCAGGAATTAAAGAGTGTATCCTGGCAGATGATGCCTAATAGTGATTTGCTATCGTATGTCAAGCCAAGTATGCTAAAACAGTCGGACAAGGCATGATTTCATGATTTCATGATCTCCATGTAAAAGTTGATTTACTGTATTTACCTTGATTAGGATATCAAGACCATGTCTACTCCTCAAATAGACTTAAGATTTTGATTTATCAACCCCTATAATCCCCTTAGATATTGATATGATGAACAGCTTTAAAACACAAATTACCCCAAAACGCTTTCTTCAAAATGGCCGCCTGCGAATACTTTGAACGTAATTGTCCAGCATCGGAATTAGAGTTTCGGGAATTTATTTGAGCCAAAAAAAGTCTGATGTGATTTTTGTAGGTCTTATTTCGATGCCATGTATTATGAAATAAGATGGTGCTTATCATTTAGCATATTTATGTTCAGCAACCTCCTATAAGGAAAAAAAACTAAATAAACATATTTTTATCAAAATTTGTACTTTTCTGGAGCCATTTGTAACATTGATATTCATCATTATGTTCAAGCATTACCAAAACAAAAGTAATTTTTGTCATCCTAATGAAATCATGCATAACACTTAATGTAACTTTTGTTCAAAATTAAAAGAGTAGGTCAAACCTTACGCATATTCAGTTAATTTTATTGTATTTTCCGTCGGTCCATTATCTTGTCAGCTATGTTTTTTTTTTTTTATGAAATGTTATGTTATTGCCATTTCAACGCCTTAAAATGGTATTTATACATTTAACAACAAACATGTACGTGTATGTTTGGCACCCTAATCTTAGTGGAAATGAATGAAAATAAGATTCTACTAGGTTTTTTTTTTTTTCAAAGATGCTATTTTCTGGGGGGAAAATGATCCGTTGCCATGGCAACCGAACACACATTTGCAAAAAAATGATATCATTAAATTCAACCATTACCAAGGCAGCATCAGTTTTTATCATGCTATTGTACTCATGCAGAACACTTACTGTAATTTTTGTTCAAAACTTAATGACTGGTCAAACATTATGTAGCTTAAGTAAACCTTTATTTTACATCCCACCTGACCATTATCATTTCAACAGTAATTTTTTTTGTATTTATAAATTACATCTTGATTGGTTGCCAAGGCAATGGCTGAAGATGTTATCTACATATTAACAGCAAACATATATTTTCTAACACCCTTAACTTAGGGGAAATGAAAGAAAAATAAGATTTTATCATGTTTTTATTTATCAAAGCTGATGATACTTTTCTGGGGGAAATGAGCTGTTGCCATGGCAACAGAACATTTGAATTACTAATATTTATCGTTTAATTCAAGTATTACCAAGGCAACATCAATTTATTATTCTAATGAACTCATGCAGAATACTTAGTGAATTTTTTGTTCAAAATTAAATGACTGGCCAAAGCTTTCGCATATTGAGTTATATTTGTTTTTTCCACCTGTCCATGATCTTGTTATCCAAATTAATATTTTTTGTGAATTAGATATCATTTGGTTGCCATGGCAATAGCTTTAGATGTTATTTAAACAATTTGCATCAAACATATCTATGTTTAACACACTAAGATTAGGGGAAATGCAAGAAAAACCAGATTCTATAGTCCTTTTTTTATAAAAACTGGTACTAAATGATCCGTTGCTATGGCAACAGGCAATTTGCAACATTGATATTTATCGTTGAATTCAAGTATTACCAAGGCAACATCAATCTGTATCATTCCAATTAGTTCATGCAGAACACTCACTGTATTATTTTCCCTAAATTAATTGAGTAGGTCAAACCTTATGCATATTACATAAGTTAATTTTCATTGTACTTTTCACCTATCCATAGCCTTGTCATCCCTGCTGTTTTTTTTTATTAGATGTTATCTGGTTGCCATGGCAATGGCTTAAGATGTTATATTTATAAATTTAGTCACAAATATATCTCGATTAGTACCTTAAAATTATTGAAAATGGAAAGATGATCATACATGTCTGTATTCTACATTCTTATCAATATTTTTACCTTTCTAGAGGGAAATAAGCTGTTGCCATGGCAACGGGCCCTTTGCAACATTCGTTTTTTTTAATTTAATTCAAGCATTACCAAGGCAACATAATGTTTTATCTTTATAAAGAACTCCTGCAGAACACTTTCTGTATTTTTTGTTCAAATGAGGGGGTCAAAACTTAAGCTTACAGATTAAGTCATTTCCAGTTGTATTTTCCACCTGTCCATTGTCTTGTTAACCATGTTATTTTTGTAAATTGATGTTATTTGGTTGCCATGGCAATGGCTTGAGATGCAGTTTATACATTGAGCAACCAAAATATCATTGTTTAACACTGTAAAATTAGGGGAAATTAAAGATAAATCCTATTCTACAACGTTTTTTTAATCAAATTTTTTATTTTTCTGGGGAAAAACAAGTCGTTGCCATGGCAACGGACCAATTGGAACTATCTTGTTAATTTTGAATGTTTCTAAATTTTATATATATTCAATTGGGAACTTGAAAATTATCATTTTGGTCATCTATATCATGTTTATTTACCATTTACATGGGAATGTATGTCATTTTTGAGAAATTAATCCGTTGCCATGGCAACGGCCGAAAATGGCATTTTAAAATTTACCTCCCACCTTTAAAATAAATCTTACGGCATATACTAATACTTGTGAAAGTTTCATGCTTTAGTCAAAATTTGCACAATTGTTGTGATTTTTGGAGCTAATCCGCTCTACTAAAATGCATTGTTATCAAACTATATTTCAGCTTTAAATTGGGTTCACAATTATGTCAGACAATGGAAACAATCATTTAATCCTTTTCATTAAATGATTGTTAGGCTGCTTTACTATTAAAAAAAAAGGCAAAATCAAGAATAAGAAATTAAAAATTCTCACCTGTTCTTTCAGTTCAATGATGGTGTTTTCTGCATCCTGAAGTGAAAAGATAAGAACAATTTCTTATTTTGGCAATTTTAATCACAATCTGATACAGCACACAGACACATATTTCCAGTCAATATAATCAATAAAGTAAACATTGTCACCCCATCACCACTATAATCATTGTCATTATGCTACATGTGGGGGGTGATATGCTTCCGAGCATCAGCTATTTATTATGCTTTTATCACCCCTGACCAGCATGTAGCACTGCTCCATTCTGTATTGTTTGTTTTTACTATGTATAATGTCATCTATGTTTGTACATGTATCATGATTTGGTCAAATAAATAATAATAATTACTACCAGCAAATCAATTGTCATTTTTCGATTTTGATTTTTTTTGCTAACCATACTTTCATGGCCCGAATGCTATGAAGTATAAATAAGTGATGATGAAAACTAATCATCATCTGTTCTATCCTTAAAATTTTTGCTACCCGCTACAATGTAATTGCTTTTATTTTAGTATTGATGCTTCCAATATTATTGCAGAATTGTAAAAACCACTCTGGGTGGGATTGGGATGTGTGTACATGCAAGTGCATATTGAGCCGATTTTTATTTGGCAGCTAATCTGGCTTAAGTTCACCATTTTATTTGCTTTTAATTTTATTTTGTAAGACAAAATATGACTGCTTCTAGTCTCCCCAGTGTTTTTTCAAGCCAATAGGGTGAGTTATCTGCTCACATACCCATTCATGAGGGATTGCTCTGAGACAGAAATTCCAATATTAATAACTGGCTTTTATATAGCGCGATATCAATCTACGACTGCTCAAAGCACTTCACAATTATTACCCAGTCACTGGATTCATAGCCTGTTTGGTGTGCACTTGCTAAACAAACCACAATGACGTTTGTTTCCTACCGGTACCCAATTACCACCTAGATGAGAATAGCAAAGTGTGGATTGACACCTTGCCAAAGGATGCTAGGCCATGGTGGGATTCTTACACACGACCCTCTGATTATAAGGCGAGAGTCAAAACCGCTACACCACAGCACTTCCATAAAATCACAATACTCGCGGTCCGCCGTACAAAGGCCATTGAATGAAAGACAAGGGATTGCCAGAATTTTTGGGGGGAACCCTCGATTACCGAGCCTGGTGGCTGTATGGTCAGTAGCACAAATCATCTTTAGAATATCCTTGGTGTCCTACCTTAAGAGCTTTGTTGGTACTGTCCTTCTGTGCCTTGATGTCTTTAAGTTCTTGTGATAGCTTCTCCTTGTCCTTCTGAGCTCGCTGATGCTCCTGTTTCTCAGTGTTTGACAGGTCACGCAGTCTGTAGAAAAATAGGTTAAATCATATTATTATCTATATAGGGTGTTTTAGATGTTCATTGAAACGCTCATTTGGACGACTGTGCATTATCAGAGTGAATTACACAATAAGCCGAACATTGACAAATTCCTTTAAGGCTTATGCACAAAACATGTTTAGCAATGTCAATAAATTAACTGGCTTTGAGGGAGATACCGTTAATATTTCCCAAAGGAGTCTCACAACGGGTCTACTGATGGTAATATATGTACGGTATCTTCCGAAAATGAATGCCCGTCAATATTATTTTTTGTAATTAGTAATCAAATCAATTTTTTGTAGCAATTTATATGCCTGAGTGCATGTTGTTACTTCTGATTTCTGGTTGCTCATGAACATGAAGAGTAATCCTGTATTTGTGATGTTAACTGTCACTGTGCAAGTGCGCACCAATGCCTGGCACGTATACACACTTTGAAATGTACACAAGACTGGCGGTTGGGACCGATGAACTAGGAACGTGGATTATTACGTAAGCGCAATAGGAAAAATGATGAATTCGCGGAGACGGGGTGTATGAATATCATGGTCTCTCATCATATAGTTGAACCATTCCTGATTTATTGTGACACAGTTTGCATGGAGGTAATCATTTTTCACATCATTTTCACAGACACAATCTTGTGTTTATATCTTGTCACCAAAATGCCTAATCCAGGTAATAATGTGTCATATTGCTCGGTCTAATGAATTATGATCACTAAAGATAACAATTCGTATTGGATGGCTTTTCTTCATGGTAAACCAGAAATATTCCCATTCCGAGTCATCCATAATGATCTGTAAGTATCAACTGGAAAATCGGCGCCTACAGTCTCATTCTGCTCTGCAGGCGAGGCAAAAACCTTGGTTTTTCTTTTGAGCAATTACATAACATTGGCATATGAAATATCAATTGCTGGATGGTACACTGTAAGTTTCAGACGAAGGGGAACTGGAAAATAATCTACTTCAGGCCTCTGAGAACACTCACTTGACTAAAGCTTCCTTGAGACGATTGTTCTGCTGTTCAAGCTGCTTCAGTTGGTAGCTGGCTGATGCACCTTCCGTTCCTGGATTTCAAATTTTAAAAAAATTGTCACATCAAAAGAAGGAAAATTGGTAACTTCATGTACAACATAAGATAGCAATGTGACTTATAAAGTGCCATTTATGGTGATAATGCATCATCTCACAACTATTAAGATAAACACCACATTTAATCTTTGTGAAACACCACCAGTCAGTAATGGATAAATGAAAATAAAATCCTCATCAATGACTATGCTCAACATCATAAACTTCAATATCACCAGGCAAGTCCTAACTTTCATCAAGGTAAGATAATTGACATCATTATCATCATTACTGTTAAAATGTGATTGAAAATGTCCCTACCTCCTTCTTCGATCTCACTACGCAACAGCTCAAGGTCAAGGGTCAACTCTTCCACCCGCTCTTTGAGCGAGTCCACCTCCTGTTGGAGAGTGTCAGCTTTCTCCTCGGCCATCTCCTTATCGAGGGTAGCCATCTCGATGGTCTCTGCGACACCTGCCATCTCCTCCGCATGGCGCTCCCTCTCCTCCACGGCCTCCCTGGCTTCGTTCTTGGCCTCCTGGAGCTGGCGTTCAAGATCCACCTTGGCCTCCATCATCTTGGACTTGAACTCTTGGAGCTGAATAGGAAATAATAAACAGCAAACTCTTACAAAGAATGCTTTCAATAACAGATCGAGCAAGTAACATGAATTACGATATGTACATTACATCAACCCATTGCTTTTGGGCACCTAAATTCTTAGCTAGATTTGAAACTGATTTTCTTTGAAACAAACGGTTTATGCAGATTTCAGGCATAAAAAGTGTATGAAATTATATCAAGTAAATGCTAGTAAATGCAAGCTTTTCTTCGAAGAACATTAAATACGTGGTTTGAGTCCAGTTGCAGTATAAAAGTGAACCGATAATTTATGTAAATCAATGTGGTCATAACCGTTATAAATAGATCATCATCATAGTAACATCTTAACATCAATCAGCATCATCCTCTCCATCCTCCTCGTCAATGTAATTATCTTCATCATCATCAGCGTTATCATCATCACCATCACCACCAACATCATTACAACCACCACTTTCATCATCAACATCACCATTGCTACCACCACCACCATCACCATCATCACCATCACCAACATCAATATCACCACCAATCAACACAATCAATCACTATCAGCATCATCATCTTTGGTATAATTTTTCTTCATTCTCGTAAAACCTCCCCCCATCTAATAAGATGTCAATCATTAAAAAATTCTTAAATTCTTACCTGCTGGAGCTGAATCCTCATCTTCTCCCCTTCCTTCAGCTTGGCCCTGTCCTCTGCCCTCTTCATCTTCAACGTCTCCAGCTTCTCCTGGAGATCCTTCACCTCAAGCTTGAGGATCTCCGCCTCCTCCGACGAGAATCCATCACCCTGGCTACTCACCGAGGCCAACGGCTCGGGGGCAGGGGCCTGGGCAGAGGCTGGGGTTGGTGAAGGGGCATTGGAAGAGGAAGAGGAGGAAGAAGATGCAGGCTTTCCGATCTTGGTGGCTGGCTTGGTCGACGGGCGTTGGATCGACTTCGGCGCTTGGATGCCAGATGGGGAGGAGCTCTGGAAAGTTCAATCAAACCAGATTCATATCAAACATGGCCCTGGAATTGTTAGCGTAACAGAGCTGAGCGATTGACCATGGGGTTTATTTTTATGATTGATCACATACAACAAACAATGCAATCAATAAAATCAGCAAAATGATCAATCGCTTAACTTTATGTTAAAGGGGCCCAGATTCTTTTGAACCAACTTGGTATAATAAATGTAAAAAATATACTTGCACACAAAAGATTGAAAAGAAATGGTATACATTGAACGGTGATCTGAAATCCAGTTATATTAGCCCTTCCGGGTCCCGTAACACAAAGGTTAGCGATTAATTGCAAAGTGAAATGGCCTATCAAGATCATTGTTGCATGCGCATTTTGCTCAGGAGACTGACTAGGAACCAATCAGAATTGTTCTTTCAAACTAGTGATTAATCACTAACCTTTGTGTTACAGGGCCCTGGAGTTTCAATTATATGAATCCAGAATCACACAATATCTAAACATCAATTGACAGTAATAATTAAGGACATGCATTTAGAATCAAAGGTTATATCTCCAACTTAATCAGCAATAAAACTTATGAGGTACACAATTTTATCAAGTTGAATTTTAAGTAAAATAATGTATGCACATTCTGTTGATTTCTTTTGAATCATTAACTCAGCATAACGAAATTAAGAATTCATGCATTTATTAGTAATTAAATAAATATTAGCAATAATCTTAACAAGAATTTAACAGGTTGAAAGAGGTAGTAAGAATAAATATTTAAGTGGTAATCATCTTGCTACGATCAAAAATTATATTTTGTTAGGCAGCGAAGGAGCTAAAACTTAACTGAAGGAAAAAAGACATCAAAATATTGTAAATCAGTTAAATGATAAGCTGTCACTAAAAGTGTACAAATTCACACAAAACCTGTTTTACAAGTTCTTAAATAATAATAAAAAATTAATTTATGTACAAAATAAAATATTTTTTTATTTTTTGCAAATGCAGACTGCAGAAGTGCACTTTTTTCATACATGTTCATAAAAAGAAAAAAAAATACTTTGAGGGATGAATATTGCCAAACAAAATTTCATTTCAACAGACCTATATCCATATGGCCTGTTATTCAGCTTTCATAAAGGAAGAAGAAACCAGATAAGGACAGAAGTTCTTCCCAATTAAATCAATTTACTTCGTTCTGAAGGGAAGTTTCTCAAATATTTTTTTTTTAGTGAAAGTGGTTAGAATTTTGATTTAAAATCTGTTCATATTCTCAGTATTAAATTCACTTTATTATAAGTACATGTATAAATATAACTTGAAAAAAAAATTATTTTGATCTTACAAGAGGAGCCTTAGAATCCTCACTCCTGACAATCATGAATGGTAATATGACATATACATGTATAATTATGATTTTGGTGATTTTGTGAAACACAATGTTATAACATGTTACATAAGTATCATAATTTCATTGCATTCAATATAATTTACAGTGATGAATTACAAGTACATATACAATTTTAGTGGTGAACTACAAGTATTACAATTTTAACAGTGAGGAATTACTGAAAATGTATTATAATTTTACAGTGATGAATAACATACATGTCATGTTATGTTGATGAATTACATGTACATGTATTACAATTTAACAGTGAGAAATTACTTTAAATGTATAATTTTACATTGATGAGTAACATAATTTACACTGCAGTACCGTACTTCTTGCAATTTTTAAACACTAAAGATTATGCACCCCACAAATGCTATTAAAGCAGGTCCAAAAAAAAAACTCTGATTGACAAAGCCTTGCCTGACAATGCACCTATTTTGAATGTATTCAAAGTATCTAGAATAAAGGGGTCTGTATACTATAGAAATGATTTAAATCCCCTGTTTAATAAGATATATTTCCAGAGTAAGAATGTGAATTGCCTCCAAGATGTATTGATAAGTTGGGCATACTTTTCTATTTGCCCAACAAAGCAACAAGTCTATTGCAATCTACAATTATCCTTCGCAGTATTAGTTACTGTGATATACATGTACGGATGTACCTATATTTAGCTAGGTTAGTTCATAATCACTTTTTGAATACTACATGTAAGAGATTATAAAACCCAAGTTAAATGCTGAATACAAAGAAAATATATATTTTAAATCACAAATGAATGGAACTTTTTCGAGTTATATGTGATGAGGTTGTTTTAAATAGAATTTTCACTACAGAAATTTTATGAAATACCTTGAAGTTGAGCAAAGATGCCATCTTTAAAAGATCGCCTGACATTTAGAATATTTTTCAAGCCACATGGCTTCAGGAAGGTATTTCGGCCTATTGGGTTCATGGGTTAAAAATAGTGCTGTAGCCGAACTGCCGAACCGAACGGAAGTTCACCGAACTTGGCACTTCCGAACCGGACCGAACACAAAGGCCTGGTTCGGTGGTTCGGTAAAAAAAAAAAATTCGGCACATTTATTCACTACGTAATATGATATAGAGAGGGGACTACATATATTTAAATATAAACTGAAAAAAAAATATTGGTTAGTGATTATGCACAATAAGAATTCCACACAAAATATTTTTTAAATCCACCATTTAAGCTCACATCTTGTCTTTGATTGAATTGTTATCAACTTAAGAATATTTTATTAACATGAATATATTTTTTCTTCATTAAATGAGGGGATATTTGAAGCTAAACTCGGTATAAAAGTGTGGTTGAATTACGTATTGCCGTAATCGATCGTGATCGTAATCGGACCTAATTGTTTTCTATTTAATTAAGAAAAAGGGCAAGACATAAATTCATTCCTCGTAAATGACAAAGTATAACAGCTTCGGTCTCGTCTTTGATTGAATTTTTATCAGTCTCAATTTTTTTATTACCATGAATTTATTTTTTTTCTCATAAAATGTGGGGACATTTGAAGCTAAACTCGGTTAAAAAGTGTAGTTGAATTACGTATAAGTGTAATCGATCATGATTGTGATCGGGCGTTCATGTAATTGTTTTGTATTTAATAATAGAAAAAAAATGACATAAATTCATTCCTTGTGACTGACAAAGTAATGGTAAAGTATGTATATTTCACCTTCTAAAATATACATATCAATATTAAAGATAAATAAATAAGAGATGAAGGAATGAGGTTAGAAAAAACAGAAAAGATAAAAATTCAAAGCAAGTCAACGCATGTTCCCTGATCGTGTACCGGAAATGGTTGATAAGGAAAGTTGAAACACGAAGTCCAAACAACCTGCTCTCAGTTGCTATTACGCTGGTAACATTCATATTCCGAATTTGAAATGTTTTCCATTGTCAATATTTTCTAAAAAGTGGTTTAATCTGGTCATTTACTGAAAATGAAATGATAAATTTTCAGTTCCGTCTTGGTTCTGACGATCAACGCCGAGTGATTTCATAACACTAAAATACACAGTACAGTCCCATGTACTCATTTTCGTGTTGGAAATATGTTTGAAGTCACTCGAGTGTCGATCTTTCGGGACCAAGAATGGACTGATATTTTATCTTTTTAAAGTAATTGATTGACCAGATTTAACCACTTTTCAGAAAATAGGGACTTTCTAAAAGATTTCATATTCTTTGGAATGTGAATTTTACCAGTATAATAACAGTTGAGTGGAGGTTGTTTGTCTACTGTTCCGACATTCCCGATCAACACTTTCCAAACTTTCCAAGCTGCGTTTGCAATGGCATTGTAATCGATCATGATCATATCTACATGGAATAATCAATGAACAAAAAATATTATGTTCTTTGTAATTCTGTTTCTGTCCCCATTCTCTCATTATCAATATTATTTTCTTTGTTTTTTTTATTCAATTTTTCATTTATGAAAGTAGAAATGACTCTTATTTTTGGTTTCAAGATTGAAATAAATAAAAGAATGTTATGCAGCAATTTTTATAACCATTCTTTTTAGAAACAAAATTTATTATAAATATACGACAGATATTTTCTGTGATAAATTTTTTCGAGGGTTGGCAATCCTTAGTCTTATATGTTGATAATTTAATTGCGCATTTATTGCCGAACTCCGAACCGAACCAAAGTTCCGAAAAAATTTGCCGAACACTGCCAAACCGAACAGAACCCGAACATGCCGCCTGACTTGCAGCACTAGTTAAAAAGCCCCTTTTACACTACCATGGATTAATCTGGATCATCTCGTCGCAAATGGGAGGCTCCAGCATGGTCCATAAAGTAATAATAATGTATTTTTCAACCCATAGAATAGATAAAGTGAAAAAATATAGTAATGTACCTGTAAAGTGAGCAACAGTTTACAGTTGATGCATAATATTAAAACAAATCAAATTAACAAGTGGGATACATGAATATATATGACATGAATACTTAAAAAATATTTAAATGAAATGATTTGGTACAATATTAGAAACTTAATCATAAATTAATATATGTGCTTAACACTTAAGCTTGGGTGAAATTATCGGGATGGGTTAATAGGAAGAAATGAGGGCATAGCAAGAGCTGAAGATTATGTTAAATAGTATAAATTTTAAGAGAGATTTCTAACAACTGAAACTCAATCGAACTCATATCAAACAAAAAATAAAAAGGAATACTTATCAAGACAATTCTTTTAAAGTCTGCTTTTAACCTTGATTCAGTTGAATCGCTTCGACTATAGTGAAAGCACAAAATTCTGTTGACTTGAAAGATTTTGACTAAAAAGATCACACATTTTTTAGACAATCTGATCTAAATAATGCATTAACTTGGTGACTATTTGACTTGACTTCATAAAGATGTGTACAATACGCAGTGAGAAAGTTGCTATTTTGTAACCGTTTTGTCTCATATTTATAGCTGTTTTGATCCCATAATGAATAACAGATATAAAACAGCAATATTTTTTTCCATTTTCATAGGGATTAGTACAGGAAACGGGCTACAAAGAGGGGTACATGCACAGTGTAATAACATGTTGTGGGCATGAAAATAGTTCCTCTTAAATATGATCTTTGCACTTACCTGTAGTACATACTATGTCAGCATACATTTACATATAAGTTTTATGACTTAACAAGTTTACCTTATCATAAAAATGTTAGTTTTCTGTAATAAAACGTTTTTTGTTTTGGTTAAGTTGGTTAAAAAGTGTGAGCAAAATTACAGGATTTTGAGCGATGTTAGTAATTCTGGGTTAGTGGAATGCGAACACTTGAACAGACTCACTCTTCGCGGGGTTGGAATGTCGCTGGACCGCCGCATCAACGAAGGAATGGACGACTTTCTACCACCATTATTGGCCTGTTTATTTGACGTTGGGTGTTTTTATGTGCAGACACAAGAAAAATCACACACGAATATCTAAAGCTACTGCTACTCTATGAAGGAATCATAACATGACTATTGAAAGCTAAATTCATGCACAGTATAGAAACACACATGGACAGCATACAAGACTGAACAATTTGGGAAAAAGATAAATCTTTCAAGGAATATAATGAAATAATTTCCTATAAAATACCTCAGAATGGACATGAATAGACTTATATTTTCCATCCATTTCTGTTCTAAGGGAAAATAGATGAAATTAAATTCTTTTTGAAGGGGTGAATGGGGGAACACAATACGAATGTGGTACGGTATATATGAAGTGCATTTTATTTTCACAAGATGCCATGGGTGTGTGCATTATTGCTTTTAAATACAGTATATAAGCACATGGTAAACTGAATTGTGCACCTTTTTTTGTCCTTGATTTTGTCCCTTATTCTGTAGAATACAAATGAAAGAAAGTTACAGGCACAATGCACAAATAGAAATTCTATTATTCCTTTTTTCTTTAAACTTTGAAAGGCAATCAAATGATTATGTGTAAAAAATGGTTCATGAAAGCATGCATTCAGTTGTAAACTGTATGTATCATGAAAAATAATCAATTGGAAAATAATATTATAGTTTCATGAAGGATGATCACAATTAATGATCTAGAAGTTTGTTGAAAATGGTAAAGTCATGCATCTTCATTTGATATTATCCCGGCTTTCATACACTTTCAATTACACGTGAGAGGTGTACATGTAATGCAATTTGCAATTGTTTGCAGTGTAAATTTTTGCTAGAAAACTAAATAAATATATGTATAAAATGAAAAACGAAATTGTGATTTCTATAAAAAGAAATGTTATATGTTATAATGTTTTTGTTACTTAAGATTTATATTTATATTTTACTTCTGACAATTGTAAGCGCTGTGATACTATTTGTGTATAGCGCATATACATGTAAATACCTGGTAACCGTTATTATTATTATATTATAGGAAAATGAGACCAAAATAGGAAAAATCAGTGTCAATAAAGTGATATTGTAAATATCAAGTATTTTATATTTTTACTTGCTTATAATAATGATATCTTTTAAAAAGTACTTCAATCACATTTATGGCTAGTTTAATTTTATGGATATCATTTCCAATCGGTCTGACTGCAATAATTTGGTAGTAATATTGCACATCATACAGGACTACAGATCAAATAGTTTTGCTTGGATTGATAGTAAATTGAATTATCTGATTTTTAAGTGGTATAAAAGTACAGTAAATGTATCATCACAAAGTTTGACGATGTTTAAGCTTTGATAAGATCCCAAAAAATCTAATTCTATTTGGGCTGGTGACGAATGAGATATGAAATTAATGAAAGATATATATGTGTGGATCATGAATGAAATTTTAAAGAACATATTTTTGTTATGAAAAACAGAAAATCTGACATGCCGTGCTTGATGCATTCTCCTGCATATGCATGCCAACTCACACTTTTCTCTAAATTGCGTTCTGTCAACTTTTTGGCGTACATTGCAGCTCTCGACTGCTTGGACGCTAAGGTACTCTGAAAAATTATTCAAGTATCTGTCATGATCTGACAACTATTCAGCATTTTTCGTGTCAAAGGATAGAAAAATCCCATTTTTCCATTTCCAATTTTATCAAATATAACCAAGGTAAATACATGTACATAATGTACAAGTAGAAAATATTAAAATTTTCTTACAATAAGCCCCCTGCCTATTATTTTCACTTGTTATTTTTTTCATGGATTCATCCTACACTTCAACAATCGAGGGAAGTCTCTCTTTTTTTGGTAAATTTTCCATGTTTCATGAACTAAAGTCAACACCCAGAATAAGTTATTGTGGTACCGCTAAAAGTTTACCCAATTACCAAGTTGATCCAAAGTAATACCCTGTTTTAAGAAGTACATGTACATGGTGTAGTGAAGAAAAGGCTTTATCTGAAAGAAATAGTTCAGAGTCTCCATCGTGCAAAGTGTCATAACACACGTAAAGTGACAGAGAAAAAGCAATAGATCATTAAGATACAGGTTATCGGGTGATTCAAGTCAAGTGTAGAATAACACAGCAAACACAGTGTAACAAATCCCTACGTGTCTGTTTTTTTAGAAGTAGAGGGGAGAACATAGAATATGATAGCACCCAAATAGTCCATTTATCTACATGTACACAACAAAGTAGGGCAAACCTCACAACAAATCACATGAAGGTTAGTGAAACAGTCCCACCAACATAATCGATTCCAAAGCAATGAAAGCTATTGTGTCATTCATTAATGACATATCACTGGTCTGGGCCCCGGTAACACAAAGGTTAGCAATTAATCGCTAAATGAAATGGCCTATCAAGATCATCGTTGCATGCACATTTCGCTCAATAGACTGACTAGGAACCAATCAGAATTGGTCTTTCAAATTAGCGATTAATCACTTATCTTTGTGTTTTGGGGCCCAGTTTGGAGTCTGTATCATTGGTGTGACTGTGAACACAAGGGAGAAAGGGAGGGGTAGAGGATAGAAAATGCAAAAAGGGCTTAATTACATTCTACCTACAGTACAAAAAGGGCTTTAAAGAGTGGATGGGATAAGGATAGCTGCAGGTTTATCTATATAAAGAGAGAAAAAAGGACTTACATCGACCTTGCCCTTGGCTGCAAAAGGTTTCGGAATGCTGCTAGATGGAGCGGGCGTGGTCACGGGTGAAGGGGTGCGGTCTCCATCATCTAAGATACTGACCTGTAAGAAGTAATATATCATGGTGTATAAGGTGAATTTTCACAGAGGTTTAATTTCCAGAAATTCTGCAACCATGTAACTGCTAAAATTTCTAATCAGCAATGTTTAATGTATATATTTGTTGAAGTACATAGAAGCATGATTCAAAATTTGAAAATAGTAAGCTAATATGTCGAAGTAATCTAAAATCATTTTTATCTGTACACTAAAATATTGGCTTGTAAAGTATATGTGACGGCTGATCACACTAATGCATTGCGCCGGCAATCAGCATTCAGCAGATGTCGTCTATCACTCTATCTTGAAATATTACAATATCACACAGATTATACACAAGTACATGTAGGTTCAAATCTGTGATAAGCGATCACATGACAAGAGCTGCAAGGATTGCATTTATGTTGTAGATTTTGACCTAACCACAGTGAATATAATTACATCATATTCACTATTTTTTCTATTATGACAGATAAAGTTTCTTAACCCCCCCCCCCCCTTATTTTTTCCCATGGGGACAATATTTTCCCTCAAAGTGTGGAAAAGGGTAATGTCACTCACTGCTTATAAGCAGCATAATCAAGTAGTTTGATGTTTGCACTAGCTATGTATTTTCTATTATGACAGATAAGGTTTCTTAACCCCCCCCTTATATTTTCCCATGGGGACAATATTTTCCCTCAAAGTGTGGATAAGGGCAAAATATTTTGGGAAAATGTGACTCCCTCAGAGAAGCAAAATATTCTAATTTAACCGCTAGACAAAAAATATCTGTACAGTACCATTCTGAGGCACAACTTGTTATTATAATATCATTACTTCCTTGGGTTTAGAACGTGCAGTCATTCCCAGCACAGGATGCATTCAAGGAATTAATCCTACCAGATACCCACTCACTGAGCCTGGATGCAATGCAGCACAATGAAATTCTTGATGAAGGAAATTAAATAGCCTGGTAAAATATTAATGTTAACTTCCATTACTACTACTACTACTACTACGAGTTTGAGTGACATAAGACTAGCCTATAAGTTATGGACGAAATGTCTCCAAGCTGTCCTATCTATTCATTGCATTTTTTATTAATTCATAGTAAGATGAATTGTCAAGCCAAGTGTCCCTAATAGAACCATCAATGTATGCTGCCCTCCTTCTACCCATACCTCTTCTTGCTTGTATGGGTTTCCATAGAATTAGTTTTTGTGCTAACAATTTTAGATGCCATGCCTTTCTCGGGCCATTTTACAGATCAGTAGGCCTATATTTTAATGTGATCCTTCCATGAAACATGCAAAATGACCAATAACATTAAACACCATCCAAATTCATTAAAGAAGCAAGAAATTTATCCACATGATGTTGCACTCAACCCAGGTGAGGCAAATGGGTAGGAAGTAATTCCTCAAAGCTGTGCGCACCAGAATCGGTAGACTACATTGTAGCTTAGCCAGGGTAATATAGGAGCGCCTTGAGCACCTACATGTAGCAAGGTGGATACGTGCACTTTACAAATCCTATATTATTTTATTATTATTATTAAAGGAATCATTTGACTAAGCCATAGCAAACCTTTGTGATACATGCCGTTCACCTACCTGTGATTGTCGGATGAGAATCCCATGATTATCAGGGCAGGAGAAGTACTTCTTGCCCTGGACGGTTCCATTGTTCTTCCCCTTTGGTTCATCCAATACAACACCAATCCATTTACCACTGTGTTGAATATTTCATAGAATGAATGAGAATTAATATCATTCTCAGAATTTTATCTTATAATGTTTATGATATTTTGCTTACATATAATACTCTGTTTTACTTTTACTTCTAGATAAATACCATATACTGTACATGCCTCAATTTATTTTGTCTGTATAAGTTCATTGTAATTATTTCAACCACATTACTTTATTCTGTTGAAAATGAAATAAAATAAATTGAATTAAATCCATTTTTTTGTTTTGTTCTTAGTTCATAGATGTAACTGGCACAAAGGGAACCCTAACCTTACAAGCCCTGTTTTTTTTCAGGTGTTTTCCTTGTCCCTTCTATCTATACTTCCATAATTGCTGTTTATTTTCTGTCTTTTTTGTTTGTTTTAAGATTATAATGAAGATTTGTATAGACTAAATGTCAAAAAAACACCTTCTGTAACACACATGTATGTACAGAAAGACTTATTTTATCTACAATGTATATCAAACTGAATAAAGGGAGTGAGCATCAAGGTCATTGCATTGAAATTGATTAAAAAGCAATGAATTACATTTTTTGTTTGCTATTTATCGCTACACATGTACATTGTATGTAGGTCAACAGAATAATCAAACACTTTAAACATAGATAAAATGCTACTTGCAGTACAATGTAATTGAATGTAAGGCTGCTTCTTGTAATAATTTCAATTGTGCTATACCTTGGGATTAAGCTCCTATGTAATACAAATTACTGTACTTTGCAATATCCTCATTGGATATTTGTGCATTTATAATAGACCAGTTCGTAGTTACATCAGGGACAATTTTGGTCAAATGACCTTTCATTTATTTCATTGTGATAGGCAGATTTCAAAGCAGGATATAACATATGCATGCCTCACATAGCAGGATGAAGAAATTGAATTATACCAGGTGACTAGAATAACACACCATTGAAGACTCCATGAAGGTATTTGTTGCATTTCTACTTTGAATGCATATTATAGCATGTTGTACAATGTACACGTACTTGGCAAACTGCAGTGAATTACCAGTCGTGGACGCATTTTTGTTCTTTGTGGATGCAAATGAAAAACACAATTGAAAAGAATATATGAATAATCAAGACACCAAAGTTGGTGCTTATCTCATTAAATTTTAAACCACCATGCCACTTTAGTACAAATGACCTTTCTCTGATCATGCGCAGAATCTTCTGATCATGAGCAGAATGGAACTATGAACTGGCTTATTGCATGCACTGATAATAGTAATAGGATGCTGTGTGAATTTACATTTAAGAAAATAACATCACTGCACAATTGATTTCTTGACCCCTACCCCTTGGAGGACAATCCCCCCCCCCCACAAAAATATAGATAGAATAAAAAATACAACACTTACGCTGCAAAGGTTGTTGTTCCAACAAATGCTACCTTTCCTAACCATCCTTTCCCGATGATCTCTACCCGGGTACCAATCTTGACTGGCTTCTCAGCCATACTCTGTCTTTCTTTCTGCAAATAAAACAATGAATTTTCTTGTAATTCAACAAATTATAAATGTGAAAAAGTTGCATTTTCCAGTCAGAAGTTAATCAGGACATTTAAACAAATATAAGTTTAAGTATATTAAAAAAGGTAAAAAATACAAAATTGCAATGTAAAGGTATAAAGGTGGATCTCAATGACTCCAAATGTGCCATTCTAATTAATGATTATTTTGCAAGAAACTCTCATTTGAATGTTTGTACACACGAATGTAGTCGAGTTAAATAAAAATAAATAAAACTCCATCCATATGCATGACAGATGAAATTCAATATCATTAAGGCTCAGTTCTATGGAGTAACCTTCTAACGTTAGACTCCTTTTAGGACAGCATTCAAAAGACAATAGGCACTATTTTTTCATCAAATGTAATGATCTATAAAACGCATTTTCCAGTCTTCTATATTTCCTCATTTTGTTTAAATATTTTGTATCTTGTAATCATATTTCCATTTCAATGCATCTTCATTTAATCCAGTTCTTGTTTTAAATTTGTATATATTTATGAAGATCGTTTCCAACAAGCCATTTGCTTTTTATGATCCTGAAATGTAACTTAGGATAAAGCATTTTCACAAAACAATTTAATCGTTCATAACAAATTGATAAGCAAATACATGTGTATGTAAGTGTGCCATCGCCCACCGGCATCACACATTCATCATCCCTAATCTAAGGATATTGATAATGATTAATATCAAATTTTGCATATTCCATTATTTTCCAGCTTAGCTGGCTAATCACTAGGTCTCTGCCGAACTTTGTTCAGGTGAGACAAAAAGTGAATGGAGGAGCAAACAAGGGAACCAGTGCATGTGACTGAATAAAAGCGCTTCACCATAAGGCCAACTAATTACAAACAGTTGCAGTTTCCCTATATTGTCATCTTTAAATAATCATTTACCAATGAGAACTTCATAGCAGACTGGAGAGAAGAATCTGGAAATACATCACCCTGATCATTTTCCTGGGTCGCCATATTCAAACACGATTTTTCACAAACTGCACTCGTAAACTTGAACCTGTACGTGCACAAGTCAACTGCTGACAATGACAGTAGATATATGCACAACCTACATGTAGTGTAGAAGTGCACAATGTTCGAATTGATGCTTGAATTGTACAAAAATTTCACAGGCTCCTCTCTGAATAAGACTTAGATTACCAGAACCTCAAAAGGCCATTTACTGGAATAAATCCTATTCAAATTTCATGCATACCTTCTAAACAAATGTCATTTAAGTCAACCTTAATCTTTGCAGACATATTGTAGCAGTAAGTATTGTACAGGTGTGGTTCATTCCTTGAACACAGGGTAGTGAAATACCTTGTTACTAGGTGTCAGGCAATGAATAAGTATACTGATGAGTATTTCATGAAACAATGAGTGATTTTAACTGTTTTATGCTCCTGGGCATCATTGTGTATCTAATTGGCTGAAAGCAGATACCTTAATACAGTCATTGAAAATCACTGACAAAGACTTTCCATGAAGTGATCCCCTGGACCTGTTCTCACTACGCTTTCTAAAACTAGTTTACTGGAAAATGGTTCAGGAAACAAGTTTGGAAGACCGCTTTGCTAGCGTTCCCATTTGATCACCTGAAAGTAGTTTTCAAAACCACTTCATGTAAAGCGATCTTGTTGCTACGGGAACGCTCTCGATGGGGTGACACGTTTCGAGCAAAAATTGAAACCGCAGCACAGGCAATCTACACACAGTGTGTGGAGTAGCGCGCTCAAAATGTGCAAAAATCGCTTCCCGAAGAACAGTTCTGACTGTCCTCACTTACGCTAAAACCAGGTTAACGAGACAAAGCGATCTTGAAAACTACATCGTGATTGCTTCCAAGATCACTTCAACCGTTCTCACTACACGTTAAACTAGTTTCCAGTAAACTAGTTTTAGGAAGGTAGTGAGAACGGTGTCTTGGTCTATTCATAATATGCACTGGTACCTTGGATTAGAACCTGGTATTCACACACACGCCTGTGAATTTAATTTCTTTGTCATATGTACCTTTACTCTTACCACGTGCAATGAAATTTCATTAATGAGAAGTATTTTATATCCAAAGCAGGGGTTGTGGAACCGCGAGGGAGGATAGTGGTGGATTTCAGCTCCCCCTCCCACTTCTTTTAGTGAACATTTACATGAACGTTATGATTTTTACATGAATGCATGTTGACCCCTAAATCCTTTTTTACTCAACCCCCCCTTCAAAATCGTTCTGCAGTTCCTCCGAACAAATAGTTTTTAGTTTTGTTCAACTGCATCAAATGTCATGTATTTTTGTGATAGCGGTCTCATTCAAGTACGACTACACTCTACATGTACAAAAAGGACTGTACTCAACGGATGAAGAAGAAACACTTAGGAGTTTTGTAAAGGAATGTATCAACATTCAACAATCTCCAATGGCAACTTATCACAAACACAAAAATAAAAAACCTCCTAAAAAACACACGTAAATAAGACAATGCTTTGTAACAAACAGCTTTGAGTGAAATAATTTTACATGAGTTTTCCTACCAGTAATGACAAAACATTCCCTTTTCAATGATCACAGGGATCATGTGAGATTTGCAAAACCTAGTAATATCAATCATACGTATCTGTATGACATCTAATATCTCTCTTGACACTTTTCATATTGTTACCCTTCAGTGGAGAGCTTGATCTAAAAAGTTTTGAGTTTTGACCATTCTGATTTTTTTAAATTGTGAAATATCTTTCCCACTAGGGCAAGGACTAAAACATTTGAACACCAATCAAGCAACTGCTAATAACCTTTTTGCCATCTTTTTAAACTGTTTGACCGTATGAAAAAAAAAATCCATGAGGCTGCTAAAATTTCACATTTCACCTCATAACATGAATGAAACAAATTTTATGGCGATGGATAATCCAAGAACAAGTTATAGAATAATTGATAGTGAACCTATTTATGGTTTCAGGTCCTTTTTCTCAACTTAAAAAAAAGTAGGCCTATTACATGTATCTTCAAGATGAAGTGCACACCATGAACTTTACCCATACTATCCCCTGCTCAATCTTAAAGCTGAAACAATCTTCCTTCTTTTTCAAAAACTTTGCAGTAAACAATTATTTCATGAGAAAGTCTTTTAAATTAAAGCTACATGTAATATTCACCAAATCGTTGTAGATGTAAATCTGGATCATTGGTACATTCCTGTTTGAGGATTGTCCCAGAAAACAAGGATATCTTTATAAACAAAGACAAATCCCATGTTTAATAATTGAGATTGTCATTGTTTATGAGCACAGTTTGTTTGTTTTTTCACTTCCCCTGCAGAAGCAATTACAGGAATTGAGAGTGCTTAAAATATAAGCTGTGGCCTCTATTCCCTCTACAGTGCGTATAAAAAAAAACGGGATATATTTGAAAAGTTTTTTTTTTCAAATTATGATCTCTATATTTTGGTGTCAATACATGCTCTGGAGTCTTATCCTCCAAATGCCATTAAAATAATTTTGTTTCGTTCATGCTTGAGCGAACATGGAATGTTTTTGTCTGGGGTTAAAAAGGAGGCTTGCGCCAAAATGGCATAAAATGATAAATATGATGGTCGGACTTCTTGCTAATCAGCAGACTTCCTCTTAACCTTTTCATTATCTTTGCCATAATTTTCGAATTATGCGGTCAAAATTCATTTCCAAATCTACTTATTTGCTCGAATAATTCTGTTGTTGTTCCTTTTTAATATGTTCTCTTTTAGCTTTGAATATTCCTTCTTTAGGCAAGAACATTTATTTTTTTAACCAAAGTATGGGAGAGCGCTTTTTTTTTCAAATCCTTTCATTGTGTGCTACAAAGGTTATGGTGCCTTTGAACAGTGGCATACTGATCGGTGGGGGCTAGGGGTACTCCCCCCCCCCCCCAAATAAAAAATAATGACCCAAAAAAAAAGTGGAAAGGAAAATAACAGAATCATAGAAAGTGAAATATGATATCATTTTCTGAATATTATGTCAAAATCACAAAATTTGATATTTTAATTTAAAAAGTGGAAATTTTTGCTTGCTCGCTTCACAACTTTTTAATACATTTTACCTGATCTGCCATATCTTGCTCCTTAAAACTTGACTCAATAAACCATTGCCATTGAAAGAAATGAATCCTTTCCTGTTTGTCCTGTCAAGCACATAATTAAACTTGGTGAAGGATTCAATAACCCCTTGAAAATAGGATTCATGTCTTTTATAGGTACCATAACATAATTTGTTTCACATTATAATTTTAAAGGTACCATAACATAATTTGTTTCACATGATAAAAGGATTTGAATAATTACAAATTCTACCAATTAATAATGCAAATCTTATTACTTGGGTTGACAAAAATTCTTCTTTTCTTACTTATGAAGGAAAATTCAAAGGTAAAAGAAGTTTAAATGAAAAACAATATTATTCAGGTAAATCAATAAATTTGTAAATGAAATTTGACAGCATAATTCAACAAGTGGAATGCCTCTGGCCGTCTCACCTGCATCACGCGATTCAATATAGCAGCAGTGCTGATTTTGAAAACTACTATAACTCGCACAAGATGTTCAGTGATACTTGGTTACTCTTATTTCCACGTTTTATGAACTAGACCAATACACTTATAGAGATATGATGGCAATTCAACAAATACCCCCAACGTGGCCAAAGTTCTTTGACCTTACATGACCTTTGACCTTGATCATGTGACCTGAAACTCGCACAGGATGTTCAGTGATACTTGATTACTATTATGTCCAAGTTTTATGAACTAGACCAACACACTTTCAAATTTATGGCTGTAATTCAACAAATACCCCAATTTGGCCAAAGTTCATTGACCCTAAATGACCTTTGACCTTGATCATGTGACCTGAAACTTGCACAGGATGTTCAGTAATACTTGATTACTATTATGTCCAAGTTTCATGAATCAGATCCATAAACTTTCAAAGTTATGATGGTAATTCAACAGATACCCCCAATTCGGCCAAAGTTCATTGACCCTAAATGACCTTTGACCTTGGTCATGTGATGTGAAACTCATGCAGGATGTTCAGTGATACTAGATTAACCTTATGTATAAGTTTCATGAACTAGGTCCATATATTTTCTAAGTTATGATGACATTTCAAAAACTTAACCTTAGGTTAAGATTTTGATGTTGATTCCCCCAACATGGTCTAAGTTCATTGACCCTAAATGACCTTTGACCTTGGTCATGTGACATGAAACTCAGGCAGGATGTTCAGTAATACTTGATTAACCTTATGGCCAAGTTTCATGAACTAGGTCCATATACTTTCTAAGTTATGCTGTCATTTCAAAAACTTAACCTCAGGTTAAGATTTGGTGTTGACGCCGCCGTCGCCGCCGCCGTCGCCGTCGGAAAAGCGGCGCCTATAGTCTCACTCTGCTATGCAGGTGAGACAAAAATTATGGCAAAGATAATGAAAAGATCAAGAGGAAGTCTGCTGATTAGCCAAAAGTCTAATCATCAAATTTATCATTTCTGCCATTTTGGCGCAAGCCTCTTTTTGAGCCCCCGACAAAAACGACCCGTGTTTGCTCAAGCATGAACAAAATTTATCTTTTAAAATGGCATTTCAAAGATAAGATCTCAGAGCATCTATTAACATCAAAATATAGATATAATAATTTGAAACAAATTTTTTATAGACTTTTCAAAACTGTCCCGGTTTTTTTTATACGCCTTGTAGTTCACCATTTACAAGTATTTTTCATGTACTTGCCGTCTTCCTACAATTTTGTTATGAAACCTGATATTTACAGTGACTATGCACTCGATTGACATCAGCCAACATGTCAGCACTTTCTCTACACTTCTCGTGTAGAGAAATCATTACATATACAGTCCCTGTAAACATGGACGATACTCGTTTTCAGACTGGCGCTCCAAGTTTTGTCCAAACTCTTGGGACAAGCCTTGTCACGGTAGACAGCTGCACATTCTTGTTAGGGTTTTTTGTACTGTGTTCTAGGCGTTTTTTCTGTTTTATTTTTTTATTTTTTTTACATATTTTGTTAAATATTGTCTTTTAAGTCAAGTATGAGATCGATATCACAGAGTATCTTTTAATTGTAGAGATGTATAAAATATTTTATTCTATATACATTTTTATATCAAATTTTACAATTATTGACGTCTCACGAAAATGATAACCGACCAATCAGGTAAACGAGTACGCGTATCACGTGACCTGAAAATCAGCTTTGTACCACTTCAATTGCACTCCACGGTGACCGGACCGACTGCCAAGAAAAGCTGGAAATAGGACTCAAAATGTAAGTTTCCTTTATTTTATTACATTTAAACTAGGATAACATGGGCTATATTTAAATTTTCACTCAATCATAAAACGAAAAGGAACAGACCAGCATACAACTCGTACTTAGTGAGTAATATCACTAAATACTTGGGTGCAGGAAACACAAACCGGTTTTTGTGGTATTGTCGCCTATGAGGTCCATACATATTAATGTTAGGACCTCATTGGTACTAGGAGTGACTAACAATTTCCTCACATTATCACATGTATTATCACTGCCGATTCCAAAACAAAAACATCTCAAACGCAAATTGCACATGCGCAGGGATCGCAGCTCAAGATCATGAATATCATATTCACAAGTCGAGAGATCTATTCCTAAACAAAGGCTTAAGTCTGTAACTGTAGACACTAATGTAGGTGTAGACCAAAAGCTTTTGTCTCTGTTCCGCTGAAATCCGTTGGCTCCACTCACCAAATACAGAGACCAAAGTTCTAGCTCGATCTGTACAGGGACTCAATGGCCATTAACCCAGAGAGCTCCTGCCCGCGCAGCGGGCGGGAGCCCAGAAGCTTACCGTGTATTTGACCATATTCACCGGACTAGGGTGATTTATGGTCTAAATATTTCTCCAAATGAATTGTGAAAACAGAAAGTATACAATTACCACGATTATATGGATGAAGGTCTAACGAGTGGCAGTTTCCTGACATCTGGGAACAGACTGGAACCTCAAAAAAACGAAAAGTTCTCTCCTCTACCCCAGTCTCGATCGGCCATTTTGTTACGATTTTTAACAAAAATGGCCGATCGAAACGGGGGTAGAAGGAGAGAACTTTTCGTTTTTTTGAGGTTCCAGTCTGTTCCCAGATGTCAGGAAACTGCCACTCGTTAGACCTTCATCCATATAATCGTGGTAATTGTATACTTTCTGTTTTCACAATTCATTTGGAGAAATATTTAGACCATAAATCACCCTAGTCCGGTGAATATGGTCAAATACACGGTAAGCTTCTGGGCTCCCGCCCACGTAGCGGGCGGGAGCTCTCTGGGTTAAATGGCCATATGTTTATGTATTAAGTTCGGATATTAGTGAAGTTGCGCGACAGACGAAGTAAGTCACTGTTTTTTCCCCTTTTAAGTTTTTATTTCCCCGTTTTGGAGCATTTCAGGCCAAAACGGAATAATAATTTTTATTATGGTAGTTCTTTTTATATATTCATATGAAATAAAGACAAAAATCAATGAGCCCGTCGGGGGGATTTTGCATTATTAACCCCCTAATGGTGGCTGCACGATAGCGAGCCGTCTGTGTACGAGAAATAAAAAAAAATTAAAATGTTAAAAAACTCCTTGAAACAGCTGCCAGCTGTCTAATGTAGGTGTTACATTAACTTGTCTTAAATAAAGATCAAGATCTCATTCTGAAAATGAATATGCAAATAAAATAGCGAAACGGTACAATCCCGATTTAAAGACTCCCTATTAAAATAAACTTTGCCCATTTCATAATTAACACTGACTTGTCATGCTTGTTGCTTGTCTTTTATTATGTTAGATTCAAATGTGTTGAAAACATGAACAATGACTGTGTTGAACATGAACATGTGTTGAAAACATGAACATGTGTTGAAAACATGAACAATACAGTAAACATTACAGACTTTGTCCGTCAAAACATTACACAATATCAAGCATGTGGGACCACAGCTTATTATTGGGAGTAAGGATAGGGCAACGCCTTCTCTCAAAGCCGATATTCAGACTTTTAAGTCTTGGGTAGACTTGCTATATACCAATATAATAATGACACCATAGTTTCTGCTTATTAAATAAGAAATATGGGAACAAAAAGTTACCTAGTCACGACCAAAATCCACTTTTCCGAAAATTTCCTACTCCCTCCCTGTTCGTCAGATATCGAGACAATGTCATTAACGTACCGTAGAGGGCGTCAACACTTCGTGCTCGCACTTACTTGTTGTCACCGAGTCGTGGTGCCCGGTGGTGCCCCACTGGCCCAGTCCTCAGTAATAATTGTAGCTTATAGTAATACCCCCCCCCCCCCTTTCTCTCTTTTTTATATTTTTTTGATAAATGAGCATAGTGTTCACTTTTTGGCAGTTCCACTTCCCTCGGGTTGACATGATATCTCCAGCGTAATGCCTCCAGTATTTAATTTTTATGATAGGGTGAAAACTATGTGCCTCTAATTTTTACCTAAGCTAATACCTGTATGCATTGGTACTTTGTAATGGCAGTAGCCCCGGCCCTATTAAGTGAAGTTGTAATCTGGATCTGGATGGTTGATGTACAAACGCCTGGTTTGGCTATCCCGTACATTTTTGGCTACAGTGCATGAAGTTGGATGTGTACTTAATGTATTTGGATCTTTGCAAGAAGTTCTTTAAATTTGGGGATTGGTGTAGCCTCCCTTACAGTATCAGGGAGTTGATCCACACTGGAAGTGGATTCAAATCATAGAGATGCGCAATATTAATCTCTATGGTTCAAAATTAAGCCTGCCTCCTGCAGGCCACTATTTTAATTGTACTGCACATAGAATGGAAACTTGTCGGATCCCCCCCCCCCCTTCTCTCCCCCCCCCCCCCCTCCCTCTCTCACTCTCTCCCCGGCTCCCCCTCTCTCACTCTCTCCTCATCTCAATTTCTCATTCTTATTTGTCTAATTAATTTATTGGTAAAAGCGATCCGATTTAGTTTTTATTCATTTTTTTAGATTGGTATAATACTTTATCTCTGAGTTTGGTAGGCCTCTGTATCATAATCACTCATAAATAATTACAGATTTCAGGTTAGGATCGTAATTTTTGACGATTTAAGGTTCAATTCAAAATTCAAGATTATTTCGTCAGTCCATAAATGTAGGCATACAAAGATATTTAGCTTCCATTGACTTTAGAATATAAATACTATGTAATGTGTTACAACAACAATAGAAAACTATATACACAAACAAAATAACTAGCTTTCTGCAATAACTCAATATCCATTAAAATTCATAATTCAATTGGGAAGGTGTATATATGCTGCTAGACCCCCCCCCCGTCCCTAACGGGGTATGTACATTTTAGATTTCGTAATAAATAATTATACAAGTTTTCTAAAACATTGTGAAACACAACTGAAATTGCACGGGGGTGTGGCAAATGTGACCTGATGGTTTATCAAGATTTCATTTTAAAATTAAAAGTTTTACCTATTTAGTGTATAACCCCCAATTATAACGGTTCATGCCAGGGGCCGCGGAAGCGGGGGGGGGGGGGGGCTGGGGGGCTTCAGCCCCCCACTTTTTTCCAAAACCGTGTACAAAAACGTAAAAATTACCATATGATTGCAATTTTTTGCATGGTCAGCCCCCCCCCCCCCACTTTCAAAACCGTTCCGCGGCCCCTGCATGCATACGCCCCGTGCTCATGGGAGATCACTTTTCATTGACAATATCTGATACTGGCAATTTCTACAATATCCCTCCAAAGTATACATCCTTCTAGTTCAATATTAGTGTACAATGAAAACAGCAACAACTCCCTTGTGATATACGATCTCGGCTACTCTGCACCCCCGGGTCTGCACCCTCGCTTATGTTCTCAGCATAATTTTTTACGGCCTGGAGAAAAAAAGTATGCGTATGTGACAAACTTGTGATTAAAAATATAAATTCTAAAGTACACGTTATTTATAGAGGCTTGAAAGAAATTTATGCATGATATACATTAATTAATTAGGCAGATTATCCGCTTTAATTTGTAATCAAGTTTTTCTCATCAGTAGAGTTCCAATTATGATGAGTACTATGTTTTCATTTTATAATGTGACATATCTATATCTTCTTTACCATGTTTACGGGTGGAATGTATAAGGAAAATCAGAGTGTTTTATTGTAAGCCGCGGAGGGGGGGTGTCACTGAATATGTACCTCTGATACCCAGTGCGGTAAATTGCCAATTCGTATACTGCCAACTCGTCCACTCAGGCACTCACCACATGGTCTGCTTATATTTAGTCTAATGCCATTCCGTCCATCAACATTTCGTCTAACAACCATTTGGTCCAATCATCACTTCGTCTAATCACCATTTCGTCTATATGACAATTTCGTCTCATAACCAGTTGGTCTAATATTCACTCATTTTGCACAATTTAACACTTAGTACAATTAGACCAAATGGTATATGAAACTAAATGACCATTGGACCAACTGGTTATGAGACGGAATGGCCGCAGACTAAATGAAAGTAGACCATGTGGTGGGTGAACGAACTGAAGGTAGACCAAAATAATGATTAGTAGACGAGTTGGCAAATGGACAAATTGTCATTAGACGAATGGAAACAAACCCCCCAGTGCTACCAATCCGCGTCCACCGGCGAATTTCTGCTTTAAAACAAACAACAACAAAAATCACCCCTTTTGGCAAAAGTCTTCGAAGACGCCATCTGCTGGAAAAGGGGCTAGATTTGACACCCTTTGGTGCAAGATAGAGCTATGATCTAATGCGCTCCCTTCTAGTAAGTTACCAATGCACAATTCATCGATAGTATCAACATGAATCATATCATGTTTATTAGGTACATGCCAATAATTATCATTAATCTTGGAACAAAGCTCTGGTGTAAATTTTCTCTCAATGAAACATTCGAATTAACTCTTTTCTCACATTCCCTTTTTTCATTGTATCTTATATCTATCATTCATGTATGTTTTTGTAACTGACCTTAATTTACCATGTCCAAGATTATTACCAAAAGAACGTCAAGCGCAAGACATTAGAAAAATGTTGATGTAATTTGAATCAATGTCCTTTCCTTATCCATTTGGTTTCATGTATAGTTTCTGTATTTTATATAGGCCTATATATTTTCTGTTTAGTTAATTTTTTTTCTTCAATGTCCTTGATAGTTTTGTTTAAAATCATTACCATTGTCACTGCCATTGTATCTGGCTACACCCCCATCATGTCTATCTACACTGTTGCCGCTGCCCCTTTAAACCACTGAGAGATCAGTGCTTTAAACACGTACATCCGACCACCCCACACACCATCACACGCACACACACATAAACACACTCGTTCACGCAATCGGCCATGCATTATTGCCTTCGGTCATGCCGGTTGTGGTCAATACGTGGGATATATAACAAACGACATCAGCGGTCTTTGTATCTGAAAACAAAACACACAATATTTACCTTTCAATGTTTGTCCAAAGAATTACCTATTAATTGTTGTAAATTTCTGTTTATTTCTATTAATGAGATTTCTCGTTATCTCCTAATATTGGTGGAATATGGCACATCTGTTTAAAAGCCTAAACTCGATAGATATCTTGAAATCATCTTATCAATTGTTTGGTAATTATCAACAACGTCATAAATACACACACATATCATCTATTTATAAACCATTTAGTAAAAAGGAGCCGTTGAATTTTCAATATCATGAAACAAGCAATGAAAAGTGTATAAATACCGCAAAATTGTGTCCCAATGTTTCACATCTGAGTTTCAGTCAGCAGCGACAGATCTCATCCACAGTAAGTATTTTTTTTTATGATTTCATTCTTCTTTATTGATCATGAACTTTTGTTTTCGACATGTTTCATTAATTTCAGCGATTAAATCATCCTGTCATTAAATATTTAAAGGGCAAAGGGGGACCTAAACCATAGATGAAGAGGAGTAAGACATCTCATTATATACTTTTATCATAAATTGTAACACATTTGCATACTTAAAGAGCATCACTATGTCAGCAAACAATGCTGTATTTTTTTTAAGGTCGGTGGTAAAACTGATAGAAGGGAGTATTCACACCGCTACGCAGAACGCTTTCAAGAAAATAGAAAATGTATAATCAAGTGCCCCTCATGACACTGAACGACCAAGCAGTCTTTGTCGAAACTTGGTGAATCAAGCAGTATCTTCTTCTTGGACTCTGGACAAACAACATTATCTGCAAGTTTTCGTCAGCTCCGAAACTTAGGACGAAATTGCTGTTCCGGCTCAGCAATTTTCGACAAAGACTTCCTTGCTGTTCATTGTTATTTGACGGGAATTTTCAATAATAATAATAATAATAATCCGTTTTTATATAGCGCTTAATACGTCGGAACGACGTGTCTAAGCGCTTTACAGATATATTATTACCCCGGTCATCGGATTCAATCAGTCATTCCCGCACACAATGCGTGCAATCCTCCACTCCCTGGGGAGTATTCCCATTATGTATTCAATACATTTACTCTGTCATTAAATCTTTCCCCGTTGCAGTTGCGAAAAAAAACCTATTTGCAAAAGTATGACACTTCTTAATGTCTGTTCAGAAGGCAACAGATATGTTGCTTTCTGATCTGTTTATCTGACTTCTCTTCGTTTTTCTTTTCTATTCTCTAGAAGATGCGTGCTTTTACTCTGTGCCTCCTGGCCTGTATGGCCGTCTCAGCCTACGGCATCGCCTCCTACAACACCGCTACAGAGAAGATCAAGAACAGATACCTCGTCGCTATCAGTGTAAGTATGATGCTTCATAGCTGACCGTATTCATTCATTCTCTTTTCTTTTAATCACATCTCTGCGCCTTCATTATCTTACCAAGTTCACAGTCAGCATTGAAGATTTAAAAATTTCAAGATTTAAGATTAACATTTGTTCGTTTCCACAGAAAATAATACACAATAATTATTAGATAGCATACATTCACTGCAATATCGTCACTAATATTAAACACAAAGTGTACAAAACATAAATTAATAATACTGAAATATAATACACAATATGATGATATAAAATTTAAATATCGGTGGAAATATATGGGTATCAACTAAAAGAGAATAAATGTAGAGAATTAAAAAGGAGAAAGAAGAAAAATAAAACGGATAAGGGAGTCTTGAATGGAAGAGGAAGATTGAAAAATGTATACAGCATCAAATAACCTTAAAATTATGTTAAACACTTTTTTATTGTTGTATCAGCCAGCTAGTTAAGGGAAAGCAACTATACTTCTTTGTCGGGGCTTGTAAAAATCAAACTGATGGAAGTAAAAAATGTGAACATTCTTTTGCATGACAAGCAATCTTTTCTTGATATCGCAAGTTAATTGGAAAGGGGTGGTCTTAGAAATTATTCAATGCCCCATTCTTCCAAGACAGGCTGGATATGATTGCTATCAGTGTCTTTTTTACTGTTTTATTTTTAATTATGCTTTATTGTTTTAAAAAAAGAAATCATTGTTTTTGTGTTGACTCGCCATGCTCGCAGGATGATGTCGAAGTAGGTGATTTTGCCGATCGTCTTCAGACGGCTTTTAACACTCGTCGATTCAAGCTTGGAAAGGTCCTCAAAGTTTTCCGTGCAGTCAGGGCCCTCTCTCTTGAACTCAGCGATGAGGCCGTTGACTTCGTAAGTAAAAATTTCATCTTGATAAAGGGATACTTTAGATTACCCATCCGCGGCCCGGCATCTTCTGATTTGGTGAAGGGAGGGGGTGAGACTGTGCAAGGATAAGGAAGAGAGTGCGACTTTAATTTAGAGAAGAGCCCGGGTCATGGGGCCCGTTTCATAAAACTTGTTATAATAACAACTTGTCAATGACAGTTAAAAGCTACTGAAATCTTTCTATCTGATTGGCTGTGGTACAAAAAATGTTTAAAGTCCAAGCAAAAGTGTTCTAATATTTATTGCTTAAGAGTTCCTGATCATATGATCAAATCTCGAAAACATTTGTTCAAATATAAACCACTATAAGTTCATAAGATAATCCAGATACTAAAAATTTTATATACATGTTGATTATTATGTGTTTACGGTGTAAACTGAAAGAAATCTTGTCGGCCTTCTACGATTTCATAAATATGGTAGTCAATGTACATGTCGGTCCAGCAAGTTGGTTGACATCCTTTTCGATGCTTCGATTTCATTGACAGGTTCGCCGCTTTGATGGAATCGTAACCGTTGAAGAGGATGGTGTAGTCCGTGCACAGGCCGTCTCTTCATGGGGTCTTGATCGTATCGACCAGAGGAACCTCCCCATGGATAACAACTACAACTCTGCCTGTAAGTCCAAGGACCCGGTTACATTAAAGATACGATTAATTGCACAACTAAACGTAATTAGAACTCTATGGCTAATCATGGATGTGCAGGCATTTTTTATTGTGATTAATTGTGAATATTGAGCGTATCTCTCTATCTTACACCCCTTATTATCATTATTTACCTTTTTTTGCCGGTATATCTGATGACTGGATGAGTAGCATATTAAGGCGTAATAATCAAACACCCACTCGGCTCCAAATCTGCATCAAATTACTGACATTTTATTGTCGATTCCCATCTAAAACAGATCCCAATGCTTGCCTTGAAAGAATACTTTTTAATATTTCAACCCGTTTCTTTGATTAAAAAAATATATACATGTATATTAGAAAAAAAATATTGAGGCGGTTTTGTGTTTGTCAGCTTTTGTAAAATTTAACAAGTTTAAAACAAATTCCAGTCCTCAAATTCAACGGATTAATATCTTCGTTCGTCCTAATGTTGACCTTGAAAAAAAATCTAACTGTTCAAACCGTTTCTTTCAATATAACAAAATTGTGACGGTGCTGTTTTAGTCTGCTATGTAAAATTTAACAAGTTTAAAACAAATTCCTGTCCTCAGATTTAATTTGTTTGTTTATTTAATCGGTCAGTTCTAGAGAGTACCCGTTAAAATCGTGTTTGAAATTGACCCTTTTTTCTTCTTCTCCATATTGTCAATATTCAGACGATGGTTCCAACGTCAACGTCTACGTTGTCGACACCGGTATCTGGGCTACCCACAACGACTTCGCAGGCCGTGCCACCATCTTTTACGACGCTGTCGGAGGCAATGTAAGTTTGTAAAAAAAAAAAACAGAATGCATATAGTAAGTCTTTACCGAAGTACTTTCGACTTCGAATATTTATGAAATATTCCTCACATCCCATAGCAGAGCCAGCCTTACAAGCTGTATGTGGTTTTATGAAAACGTGAGTGTTTTGCATAAAATGCGGATGTCGAAAAGTGAAATAATTTGACATTCATATAAGGCTCCAAGCTCTCGCGGGGGTTATAAGTAGTCATTGTTGTTCAGGGACTTGTGCAAATTGAGACTTCTCCAAGATTCCGAGAACAATTGACAACGCTTCCAATATTCGAAAAAGATTTGGGGAACGTCCGATTGATAATTAGAAGAGGTTTCACAAGATTCAAGATTTTAAAAATTAGCCAGAACGCTTTACGAGTCCATTGACCAAGGGCATTCGGAGAAAGTCTCCTCCAAATTTGTATCTTGAGGGTTTTTTCGTTTTATTTTGCTTTTACTGTCAAAGAGTTAATTCATATCAAAGATATTCATCAAGACAAATCTTTATTTTCTTTAATGTTCATAGGGCAACGACTGCAACGGACACGGAACTCACTGCGCTGGTACCGTCGGAGGAACCGAATACGGAGTGGCCAAGAACACCAACCTCTTCGGCGTCCGTGTTCTCAACTGCCTCGGATCTGGGTCATACAGTGGAATCGTTGACGGTATGAAGAATATGATAATATATCGATGCAATACAAACTCAGAAATTATTTTGATACAATTAAATTCAGCTCAAGATAATTGACTGGATTATGACGTCGGTGGTGATAATGGTGGTGGCGCTGACGACAACGATGATGATGATAATGATGATGATGATGATGATGATGATAGTGATGATATCAATGCTGTGGTGGTGGTGGTGATGATGATGGCGTTGATGGTGATGATGATGATGATGATGATGATGATGATGATGATGATGATGATAGTGATGATATCAATGCTGTGGTGGTGGTGGTGATGATGATGGTGTTGATGGTGGTGATGATGATGATGATGATGATGATTTGTGGTTAATATGTGGATGCTGATGATGTGTTTGGTACGACATTGATTGTCGTCACTAAATGTTAATGGCTTTCTATGTATTATGTTGACTAGGAGTCAATAATTACTATACTGTAACTCTAATTCTATACGACGGTCAATCTCCATTTTTGGATTTGGGGACTGTATCATGATTATCAATTTTTTATCTTCCTACTCATCCATTCTATATTTCAGGTATGAATTACATTGCCACCTATGGAAGCAAGCCAGCCGTTGTCTCCATGTCTCTCGGCGGAGGAGCCTCCTCCCTCATCGACAATGCCGTCAGGAGCCTCTACACTCGTGGATTCTTCGTTTCCGTAGCTGCTGGAAACAGCAACGACAACTCCTGCAACTACTCCCCAGCTCGCTCTGGCTACGTAAGTGCTTACCCTTCACCATCATCCAAAAGTACATCAACCAAGTTATTCCCTTGAGCCCCGTTCCCTCCACTTCTTCTCGATTATACACAACCCTAAGGAAAGTCAAGGCTATCACTTGCATAAGTGTCGGTATATACTATTTATTGGACTATATTCGAACGATAGATAAGGGTACAAGGTATCTGGACTACATTACAACGAATAGGTTTTGTCAGTTTGGATTTGGACTCGGAGGTTGGTATGGGAATTTGGGCGTATGCATCCATATATATATTGAAGCACTCGAAGCAAGTATATCATTAGTAAAAATATCTAGTTTGAAAGTTGTTGTGAACCCACAACAATTTCGAGGTTATCATGTTCATGGAGTATGCAAATTCGAATGAGAACACGCGGACTGTTTGATTTCTCAACCATTGTTCAACCTAATGATAACAATTTGATATCAATTTGTTATCACAATTGGATATCAAAATAATTCAAATGATTTCATTTTTTGTCTCCATGCAGGCCATGACCGTTGGTGCTACCGACCGTAGTGATTCCCGCGCTTCCTTCTCCTGCTACGGCTCTTGCGTCAACATCTGGGCTCCTGGTGTGGACATCACCTCCACCTGGATCCGCTCTGACAGTGCCACCAACACCATCAGCGGTACCTCCATGGCCTGCCCACATGTCTCAGGTAAGTTATGGTTACCAGGAGCAGGGGTGACTGGAGATGGAAAACTTTAGTACAGTTTCCTCTTTCTCCGCATTACCCTTTTCCTGATGTGAAGTTTGTAGAATAAAGGATGCAGATTAAACAAACACAAAGTGGCTGGACATGTGTATAAATAGCCCCCTGCATGCACGACTATAAGGGCGTTGTGGCGTGCGCCTGTAATCCAAGCTATGCGGGGAAGTTACAAATTGATGCAGAGGTTCGAGCCATGGTCACGTCTTTCGGATGGTGACGTTAAAGGTCGGTCCCAGACGTAAATAATCATATCTGATTGATACACGTCTGACAAAACTCAAATACACACACACTATAAGGATGTGATGTTAAGTAGTAGTAGTAGTAGTAGTAGTAGTAGTAAAATTGTATTTATTGGCAAAAACAACACATCGCAGCCCAAAGGCTGAATTACATGAAGTTTACAATTGTAATGTTACAAATTTGATTACACATTATTTTCACCATTCAATTACATAATAATATGAAATAACTACATCTTAAGACTAAGTACAACTTTTAACAGACTAAGGGTTGAAAGGGTGGCATAAAGAAAGAGAGATAGAAACATAGAAATGAAGGAGAGTATATGTTGTATATTATGTTGTATACTATGTTTCTATGTTAATGTTGTCGACATCGATGTCATCATCGTCGTCATCGTCGTATAAAAAACTCGACCTTCTATTATTTCAGGAGGAGGCGTGTTATGATCATCCACCCTTCAATGGATTTCAAATTAAAAAAAATATTGTGTTCCGGAAACATATATAGGTCCAACCAATATTTTTGACAAAGACTAAATTTTATCTCTTTAACACAGAAAATGCGAGCACCAGGAATGATGAACACAGGCCCAAAGCAAATATTTCATAAAATTATGAACAAATATTTCTTATGTATTATTTTAATACAATATAATATGCAACAATTTCTTCTTCCCCCACTACGTTTCTTTTATTTCTTCCTCTTTTTATCCCGTTTGTTTTTTGTTTTTTGTTTGCCAACTGATTAGGGAGGCACGTGCCCCTCGTCCCCCGTAGATACGCCACTGTCCCGATACATGTCATTGTAATCAAAAGGTTTTAGAACTTACAGAAACCGTTACTTAGTATATATCTTGTCTTAACATCTGATTGTCGCCCATTTTCGCCTTTCTGCAGGTGTTGCAGCCCTTATGCTCCAGGCAAGCCCCAGCGCCGCCCCCGGCACCATCGGCAACGACTTGCTGAGCACCGCTACCCCTGGACTGGTCACAGACATTGGATTCCTTTCCCCAAATCTTCTCCTCTTCACCAACTAAACTATGAAGTATTGACGATTTTTCCGATTGGTGCAATAGATCATGTAGAGTGATTAGAAAGTAATAAATTTTGTTATGTAATTAGACATATATGACTGGGACGTTTATTTGTTACTCGTTGATTTTCTGTGTTGAAGACAGAGTCAGAATGGGGTCGATAAATATCGACTAGGGAGACAAGATCAAGAGAAAGGTCATGAAGAGAGAGGGAAAATAAAAGAGAGAGAACGAAAAAGTGAGAAATTATAGAATGAGAGAGAAAGGTGGGTAACTGACATGAATGAAATATGCGATACTGGAGAGAGAGGGAAAGAGAGAGAGAGATGGGGAGAGAGAGCGGGGAGAGGGGGGGGGGGGTGAGAGGAACACATACAGAAATTATGTGAAATTTTACCTTGTTAAAATACTTTTGTAATCCAATGCACAATTTAGTTGTCAAACTACGAAGCATGGAGATATGTATACTTATTGGTTACATGTTTTGGATTCGAATAGCAATTTTTATTCGAATTAACTAACCATCTACATATCTATCTATCTATTTATCTATCTATCTATCTATCTATCTACTTATCTATCCATCAATCTATCTATCTATCTATATATATATCTATCTATCTTTCAATCTATCCATCCATCTATCTAAATTATAAAGAGAGAGGGGAAGAGAGAGAGGATGGGGAATATATAGAAAAGTGGTTCCGTGACATTTGCTCCGGCGACAACTGCTATTAATTCCACACACTAATGGAATGACCAACTTAAACCCTCGAATTAACGCTTTACCCTATCCTAAGCCTAACATAAAACCCTATTGCAACCCCAACCCTGTATCTTAGACGAAATATAGCCCGGATAGGAGCAATTGATGCAAGAGCAAATGTTGTGTCACCAGAAAAGGAAAGAGACAGGGAAGGGGTTTAGAGATAGAGAGAGAGAGAAATAAAAAAAAAAGAAAGAGGGGGTAGAAGTATAAAGGACAAATATATAAATGTACATGACTGAGAGATATGATATCGTGAGGGAGAGGGGAAATAGAGTTGAATATCATTATCATATACAAGGTGATATTATACAGATATTGACTGCCTAGAGGGAAAATATAACATTTGAGATCCTCGAGGGGAGTTATATTTTTGTCGAGGGATATTATATTTTTCCGAAGCGCGTAGCGCTGAGGAAAAATGTAGTTCCCAAGACAAAAATATAACTACCCAAGGGAAATTAAATGTTATATTGTTCCCGAAGGATAAAGTCAATATCTGTTATATTACAATGACATGTATAGATGCATATTACAAGATAGGTAGAAAATTGTACTGACTCACCAATATTGTAGTTCCACTGCACTAGATGTTAAGAAATCCGAAAAACATGATAAAATCCAATTGTTAAATATTTCCAAACACCAACAAGTTGAACACGCTAAAAATTCCAACACTTTAAAAGTAAACACGATGCTGAATACGTCTAGTCTCTATCTAGATTCCGTTGTATAGTCAAATGTTAGTTGTAAAAATTGACCGTACAATTGTAAAAATTGTACTGCCGCTTCTTGTCCAAGGCTAATTTGTTCGAGACAACATTTATTTGAGGTGAAGACTGAGACTGTGAACTTTGTGACGATGCATCTTCGGTATTTGCTGCTGGCACGAGAGCTGTAGGATTATGTCCTGGTCCTGGACCTGGTCCTGGACTAGTAGGCCTAGTACTAGTACTAGGATGAATGCGAGAAGTGGACGGTGCTGTAGGCCTCGTCTGTGTCGATGGACCAGCTGTTCCATCACCCATAGATGACAGACATCTGCTCATGCATCTTTTTTTAGCTTCATCAACATAAGAGTAGTGTTTGATACTACTTTCCGACTTGTGTCCGGATACGGACATGATGTGTCTCGCTTCAAATCCACTCGCATCCAGGACGTGGATTGACGTTGCGCGTAAGCAGTGGTTTGTGTACACCTTAGATGTGTTGGCTTCAAGTGATATTTTCTTCATTTTTTCACCCAATGTATTCTTGCCTGCGGGAGAATTATAGTACCACACTTGTTGATTTCTTTCCACACCTATCTTCGGACGCTGAAAAAAATCCTCACATGCAGGATTAAGATGAGAAACATACAGTTCAAAAGTTTCAACGGGACAGTCCGGTTTGTGGGTTTGATACATCCTTCCTTGTTGACTGCGTGAGTCGTCCAGTGATTCTCCACGGTGATTTTTAGTTAATTTATCAGTGGCGAGGTAGACATATTTCTCATTTGTTGAATCCTTTACAACGACGAAATCTTTCTTAGAAAAATTCCGCAAGTTTTCTCTCCCACGATTGCACAGATGCATCATAATGTCCATGAAAACTTTGTTTTGAAGTCCTCTCGGTGTGTTCACATCAGTTGCTGTCGATGATTTAATTTTCAAAAAATCATCTTTTGTGATCGGTTCCTTGTGATCAACAGATCCCTTTCCTTCCTTCTTCAGCTTTACAAGAACAGCATGAAACATGTCATTTGCTTCTCTGAATTCCGGGTCATTCACGATGTTGAAACCAAATTTGCTGAAATGTCTCTGTAGTCCATATCGTAGCGTTATCATCGAACGTTTACTGTACAGTTCACCGTTTGATCTACGCACCTCCGCATAAAACGATCGAAGAAAATTGCTCAGCTCAGCTGATGTGATTGTTTCTTGGATTGTAAATCCTTTGTGTTCACAGTAAGCTTTGAGAACATTCTCCGCCAAAGTGATAACCCTTTTAGTTGAACGGGCATCTTTTTGATCAATGATTTCCTCTAATTGTTCCTCACCAAGCGATGCGAATCGACTCGCTGAAGCAGCCATTTTGACGAACAAAATTTTGTTTCTTCCAATTTCGCGCTGCGCGAATGCGGCGCAAATATGCTCATGTGACGTCATACCTCGGAATATAACTGCGTTATATTACGAGGTATGACGTAATCACAGCGTTATATTCCGAGGTATGACGTATTTTACGTCATGTTGGGAAAGATACCGATAATCATCCTTGTTACGATGGTCACGTGACGGTATGCTGACCAATCGCGCATAAGTATCTATATAGGTCATGTAATATAATTGAATATCAACTCATTGTTTACTCCAGAGAGGCTACTTCAGCTCATATGAACTGTTCTCTCATCGGGCCGTGTATAATGTGATATGAGATTAATAGTATTACAAGACGGGCCGTGGACGAAAAGAGGAAACCCATATGATAAATACTGAGCAGAAATGTGTATTTTGAGACGGAAAAAAAAATCAAAATTACTTACGCACTAATGTAATCCACAAATCTACGAATAGTGTACATGGTATATCAAATATAGTAGGTAGAGACAATGGTTTCCAAGAGACTAGTACTCTAGCCTAACCAGTGGCGTAATTTGAGGGTGCAAGACACGTCGTATGAAGCAAATTTTGTGACCTTTTAGATACAAAAATATAACTTTGTGATAGATTTGACATAATATTCAGAAAATTATATATTTCACACTTTTTCTTTCCCTATCCTTTCCTTTTTTCCTTTCCCCCCTCGGTCTTGATATTTTTAACCCCCCCCCCTCCCCGTTTTTAATACATCTCAAATAGTCCAGTCCTATATCTGAACGTCAGTGAACCTAAAATATGCTGATTAAACTTTGGATTTGCAATGATCTCATAGGCCCGTATTCTGAACTCGGATTACACTTTAACTCAGGTTGTAAAGTTGTGGTTTAAGTATTGATAGCCAATTGTTACATAAATAACTAACAGTAGAGATATCATATTTCAGCTCATTTGGCTCTCAAATCTTCGTAATTGTCTAGGAAGTATAAATAGATGACTGTCTTCATCATCGATGAGTCAGGAAAGAGCACAGTAAACATAATAAACATACAACTTAATAAAAATTTTGATACTTTTGGCTTCCCATACTTAAACCACAACTTTAAACCTGAGTTTAAGTTAAACCCGACCTCAGAATACGGGCCAAAGGGTACTACCCAGACAATTCACGGTGTTTCCCGGGTAGCGTTTCATCAACATGCGCACCACCGTGGCACCCGACGAGCTTTCAGATCCAACATGTCCAACAACTTCACTTGTTTGGAGGGTGACACGAGATTTGCTCCTGCGACAATTGTTCCGGGCTTTAAAGATGTAGGTTTAGGGTTAGGGGTGTGATAGGGGTTTTATGTTAAGATTATGATAGGGCATAGGCGGATCCAGGGGGGGGGGGGCCGAGGGGCCCGCCCCCCCCCCTATTGGCGGAGCAAAAAATGAAAAAAAGGGAAAGAAAGAAAACAAAGAAAAAGAAGGGGAAAGAAAGGAGAAAAAATTAAGCAGAGGGAGACGAGTGAATAAAATAAGGTCAGGGGAAGTCTTGGAAAATGATTTTTTAAAATATTTCATATCACTATATAAAATTTTCGCACGCGCTTCGCGCTCGCATTGCCTGTTCGATGAGATACACATCTTACCCAATAGGCTGATATGTAGCTTAAAATATCAAGTTTTGAAGTCAATATACAAAGCATATTTCAGCTCGGACATCGAGCTAGCTTTCATTATTTTGTTTGATTTACAAATTGATTTTTTTAAGTTCTCTGTAAAATGTCCGTTTTATGTTGTGAATATCACTTGCAGCCTTTTGCGCTGTGCACTCGCATTAATTGATTTGCCAAGTAGGCCTACCTATTGCCTTTGTTTATTCCATAAGATCCTTTATATATTAATTCTATAACAAACTAGTTAAAATCCCCCTTTTATGACAGTTTATCAACAACAACAAAACTCATGAATCCTATTCATGATTACAAAAGTGCTTAAAATATCCAGTTTTCAGGCCTCAATGTCAACAAATTTCACTCATTCATTAGGCTTATTACATTAATAAATATGATAATAAAATTTTCATTGATTCCTAATAACTAAACTGTACCTTCAGAGAGGAATATCGACAAGTTTCATATCGCGCTTAGGAAAATGAATAGGAAGATAGTCATCATTTTCATATGATTACAAAATGTCCTTAGGTCGAGAATTTCCAGGTCCTAGGTCAAAATAATAATAAAAATATATGCCGTATCGAGCCCCCTCAACATTTTTGGCTCATTACGCCACTGGGACAACCCCTTCAAAGAAACAAACAAAAATCAACTTTGAGCGGCCGATCGGGGAAAATATGGGTGAAAAAAAATTCGGGCCCCCCTATTGGCGGAAGCTGGATCCGCCCCTGTGATAGGGTACCGGAGAAATTTTATGGAACCGGCTGGAGGATCAAAAAATGATCGAATGTTACTCTGTCAAGTCTTTTCATGAAACTCTCCTCCCGATATTCCGCTTCGAAAGTCTCTAACAAAAACGACTGGACTATTTGAGATGTATTGGAGACGGGGAGTGGAAGGGGGGGGGGGGTTACTGCCCTTCTTTTGATCCCGGCCGCCGTTCGCGCGATCGCACCAAAATTTGGCACGCACATCTTTTCTCTACCATACAAAAACTTAAATAGGAATAAAATATGCAAATTCATTCGACAAAAACACTACTTGCATTTTCCAGATGTCGTCTTTGTAATAATTTTTCAAGGTTTTCATGAAGAAAAATTATGAAAGCAAAATTTTTCCTAACGTATTTCTTTGATTTTAGAATTTCTTAGTATTTTATTCTTAAAAGGTAAAATCGCGCGAAGCGTTGAGGGGTGGGCCAAAGGATGAGGCATTATGCAATCCAGTCTTATATAGTAACTGGCCAATTTACCCACCATACAAGAATGACCCAAATATGTTCCATGGCAAGAAAAAAACAAACTAAACCCCTAAGTTGGAGAGCTAATACGTAACACTCAACATTAAAAATAGAAACAAAACAAAAACAGTCACTAGCCGAGCATCTGGTGCGTAAACGGCAACAATCAGTTGAAATTAAATAAAATGGAAATGCATAAATGAGCATATCAAACATCTAAATGCATATAATTATTTTATACGGATATAATTGCGATTGTCCACTAGTTCAGACTAGCTAATCAGAATACATTAATACACTTGATCACAAAGAAAATGGTTGATTTCCCCAGTCATATATTTTGTGTACTTTCTCTGTACAAACCAAAATAAACATAATTAAAGACTTGAGATCCAATGCGTTATCATCTTTTCCATTCAAACATGCAAATTGATATAAATTAATCAAAATTAAAAGATGAACATTAATCTATGAGAGGTGGAGTATACTAATAACAATCTTGATAAAAGCATGGACCTCCTTGGATTTGTAAGGAGATAGGGTTCTTATATTGTTGGTTGTGTATGTGTTTGTTATTTAGGGCTGACTGAAAAAATAATGAAGAAAGATGATATGGCTACGTGTTTGGATTCGTAGTGACAAATTTTACTTCAGTCTGATTCAGTAGCGGGTCCTGGACTTCATCGACGGGGTGGGTGGGTTCATAAGATATTATTCTACTTTAATTGGCAAAAAATATGAACAACCGGAAAAAGAAGATTCCGATCGCAAGAAATTATCACATTTTAACCGCCAGCCCCCCCCCCCCCCACACACACACAAACGCAACACGAAATCAACAGTGAAGAAGAAAGAAGGGGGTAACGTTTTATCATTTTTTAATTTTAAATGTTTTCTTCTGCATTCGTACTACGCATATAATAATCCAGGCGGGAAGGGGGAGGGGGATGAGTCATCACTCTTTTATGCAGGTAATTTTAGGGGTGATCAAGGGAGCGTTTCATGAATGGACTTGTCGGACGTTTTATCCGACAGTTACTATAGCAACAGTGTCTCTCAGCCAATCATAATGAAGGAAAGATGTCAGATCTGGCAACTTGTCAGACAAAAATGTTGATGAAACGGTCCCCAGATGTTTCATACAAACTTCATTGTGATAATGTTTTTCATTGTGATAATAAACATACATCTATGAAAATTGGATATTATCCTTGGGTTGTTGTTATTCTACGTGCATGTGATCCAGTCGTTCGTTTAATTAACTTTTTTTCATTAAATTTGTTGGAAATGATTTAATACAACATCAAATATTATACAAAAAACATTCAGTCTCATACAATTCATTTACATAACAGGGAATTTTGTAATCATAAATAATCAAATTTTTATCGTTAATTTAAGCCCAATTAGTTGACATTCATATGACGTTCATCGAAAATGATGCAATCTAAATCTTTAGCTGGAATAAACTTCTAAAAATAGTGAATCAATTAGCCTGAACCCCATAACCTCAAGCCTCGTGAAAACTTAACATCTGTTATTCTATACCAATCTCGGTCAATGGATTCCATTGGCCAGGTCAGTGGGTCCGGCAGATTAAAATAATAACAAACGTCAACGACTCCTAATTTGAATATTATGAAATTAATCCTCTTTGTTTCAAGGTAGTCTCTTGTTGATTCTAGTATGTTATTATATGTTATATAATTATGTTGCACCAATCTTGCACGTCTCCAGCATAGAAAGAAGAAATTTGGTATAAATTGGGGTATATCTTTCCATTTTGTACACTCTTCCAGTTTTAGTCAGAACAAGCAAGTAGACATTACCAGGTCACAGTAAGTACAATTCATTATTATTTTATACTGGTCTTTTTTTTATTTCTGTCTTGTTTCTTTCATGTGTAAAATTTGTATTTTCTTGATATGGTTCACTTTACATGTGTAGGCAGTAAATATATGCATTGTAGAGTTGGGTAATACTAACCTTTAATTAAAAAGGGTAAATACTTATTCATCTGTTTTCCTTTTTACAATTATCAAGTTTACATTTTATGTATCAATCGACATTTATTTAAAAAAATAATTTGAAAAAAAAACAGCCATGGTTTTATTAATTATGACTTAGTACCCAATGTTGTTAAGCTTTCCTTGTAAGTGATTCCTGTCATTTACACACATACGCATATGTTTCACAAAAAACATTTTCTTGTATCTCCTCCAAAAAAAATGTTTCAATCTATGCTGGAAGTAATTTTGAACAAATTATAAATCCATTTGATAATAGTCAAAATGTACTATCAATATTAATTAATTATATTTTTTCACTAGACAGCAAATCTTTAAAGCAGTACAAAATTAGAACATCACTGCTGAAAAAACCTAGTGATCTACAGAAATCATCCTTATCACTAGAAAATATGAGAATTTTAACAGTATGAATCACATTTTTACGTACTACATTACGTGAACACAATGTGAACACTCATATTGGAGAGGTGTCCCCTATATGAATATATCTTCACAATGTGAACTTTCACATTTAACTCTGTAAATCTCATCTTCAAATGGTCCATGCAGTATGTGAACACAATGCTAACTCTCACTCTCTGTTGATGCGTCCACGGTGTAGAAATATCTTCACCACGCTGTGAATTTTCACATATAACTGTGCGGATCGCATCTTCAAATAGGCCATAATGTGAACCCTCGAATTGTAGAGGAGTCTACAGGGAGAAAATATATTCAACTCTCTGTTAGATTTGAGCATTTTAAAAGTATTAATCGCAATTTTACATATTCCATTATGTGAGCATACTGTGAAAAATTACACTGTCGAGGTGTCCACAGCGTCAAAAAATAATAAATAATAATAATAACGTTTTATTTACCCAGGGTATAGCCACTTCAGTTAGGAATCTGCTCTACCAGCGGGCCCTGCATAACATAATAATTATGTTATTGTTACCCTTCTCTAATCTAAATGCTGAGCGCCTAGCAAGTAGGCAGAAGGTCCCATTTTTATAAGTATGACTCGGCCGAGGGTCGAACTCACGAGCCTCCCGTTCATGAGGCGGACGCTCTACCACTGAGCCACCATGACCGTGAATATTGTAATACTGTGAATCACATATTTACACAGTCCACTTTAAGCTTACACACTGTGAACTCTCAAGCTGTAAAGGCGGTGTGTTCTTTCCATCATGGCTTACATACATATGTTTATAAATTTCTTTTCTTTTCACCTGAAGATGCGTGCTTTTACTCTGTGCCTCCTGGCCTGTATGGCCGTCTCAGCCTACGGCATCGCCTCCTACAACACCGCTACAGAGAAGATCGAGAACCGATATGTAGTGGCTATCAAGGTATAGATGTTTGAGTTTTCACATCGGACGAATTCTAGAACACAGTAAAGTATTGAAAATGCCGGCAGATGACGATGAATAGCTTGGAGGGCTTTGTCGAAAATTGGTGAACCAGATGAAAGTTTGGTCCTGAGTTTCGGAGCTGATGTAAAAATGCAAATAGGTCGTTTGTCCAGAGTCCAGGACGAAACTGCTGTTTTGATTCACCGATTTTTGACAAAGACTGCTTGGCTGTTCATTGTCATGAAGAGTATTTGACAATACATTTTCCATGTTCTTGAAAGCGTTTTGCGTAGCAGTGCGATAGCTCCCTAATAGCTAATAGATAATGCTACAGTCACACCCACGAAAACGACTCCAGACCGATCAAATCTATTACGTTATTACCAATGACGTACTATCGGTCGATTTGGAGTCGGTTGGCTTGGTGTGACTGAGCTTTGACAATGCGACCAGGAAAATCCTTTATATCATAAAAATCAAGCTCTTGGTTTTGAATCGAAATTTGATTAATTGATAGTCAACTCATGTATTTCTGACCAGACGAATATATACACACACAAAAAAAGTTTACCCAATATTGGGTAAAATGGGAATTTACTTGTTTGTTGGGCAAAAAGATATTTTGTAAATTTTACGCAATGTTGCATTGAAATTTGCCCTTAAAACGTGCATTTTGCCCAATATTTGGTGAAAATATCCAGCAAACATGCATGATTCCTTCCTACCCAATATTGGATAAATTTTTACTCAGTGTTTTCAGAGTGCACGAATCACATTATTTACACTATCCCTTCATGCCTGATTATAATACACTAGCTTATGCTCTGAAACAGAAATGGAAAAAAAAGATAATCACACCAGTTAACATAATTTCAAGTATTATTTTCTCCCTATTGGTTCCTTTTCTTTCTCTTATCACATTTTTTTGGTTTAAAATGACCAATATTATTCAATTATCATAACCCGATTACTACTTCTTATCTCTTATAACACCTTATCATCATAAAGTAAATAAGTAAATATACTTACCATCAGTTTACGTAATAAAACCTTATTCCGTTTTCCAGATGGCTTGAGATTTAAGGTATTTTGGTTACTGCTTGTACTGACATGTGTTATGACGTAGAGTGTAACACAGCTCATATACAAATACCATTACCACCAATGATCAAAATTCTAATAACTAAAATAACATGTAATAGACTAAGGAAATATTATTTGGTTTCATATTGGGGTTATACCCAATATATTTTTTAATTATAATTACGTTTTTTCAGTTGTTTTATTTGTTCATGTAAAAATTTATTCTTTGGAATATTTACTTACAGTTTATCTTTTTGTGTGTAAGTGGGTGTGTGTGTGGGTATATGTGTAGCACACACTGCTAGTAAACAGACCTTCCACTAATCTCCAAACAGCCACATACATGTTAAAGTGACACTCTTAAAATGTTGGGCAACACACTGTCCACACAACAATTGGTTAAAAATTTTATCCAACTCTGGGTAGTTTTCAACCAATACTGTGTAGTTTTCACCCAAATCACACATTATTGGTTTAAACTACCCAGAATTGTTTTGTAGACAGTATGTTGCCCAACATTTTTAAGAGTGTAGTATAATGTTATTATGTAAGAATTCATTCAGCGAATCAACTTACAAGGTCGAAATAAACATCTTGTACCTAGATTGAAAAATATATATAATAAAAAATTACTTCAATAAAATGTGTATTTTTCAGTGTCATCTTTTTAAATAAACATTCTTTAAAACAGAGTGAATTACCCAGCCAATGGTCAAAATAACAATTCGACTTGGCTTCCAACTTCATGAACTTCGGGGCACTCGCGTTTATAAGACCACGAGTTGACCGCCGAAGGGTCGCCAAGTCTTATTCACTAAAAAACGAAGTAGAGCCTTGTTATCGATCGTGAAAATTATTCTGAAAAAAAAAAAGGATCATTATTCCAACGCCCTCTTATATTTTCTTCCCTTTACAAAACCAGGATGACGTCGAAGTAGGTGTGTTTGCTGATCGTCTCCAGAAGGCTCTTAACACTCGTCGATTCAAGCTTGGAAAGGTCCTCAAAGTCTTCCGTGCTGTCAGGGCCCTCTCTCTTGAACTCAGCGATGAGGCCGTCGACTTCGTAAGTTGGCATATTCCTTCCACGACTTGGAATAAGTTTACAGGGAGAAGATTTGGCCTTTTTTTAGACCACGGTCTAGTCTAATCTGAGAACTGTATTATCCTAAATAGCGAAACCGACCGCAAACTGGCCGATGGTAGGACCATTCGGGTACATATGGGGGGAGGCCACGATCAAGAAAAAAAAAACATAGACAGGAAAAGGGATGAAATATGATATCTTCTCTTTTTTGTAATATTAAGTAAAATCTACCACATCTATTTAGACCTCTGAGTAGGCTCTGTTTGACGAGACCCATTACACAGATCAATGACGATCATCAGAAATCAGTTCTACTCAGCCACTTAAACCAAAGATTCTACCTCTCAGTCAATTTAACTGACTGATATAGATTTATAGTTCTATAGGCGTATTCTGACACAAGAACCTGCTTTCTGGGGTTTTTACGCCTTCTATGAACACACTTTACATACTGTATTTTACATTCATTGTTTTGCATATTCATGATATTATTGATTTGTACATTCTACATGAAAAATGGATGAAATATAAGTCGGAAGAAAATTAATGTTGAATTGAAATTGAAAAACTGAAAATTGAAACTAAAGGATTGCTCGAAGCTGAAAGTCAAATCAGAGTCAAGATCTTTTATAAAATAGTGCCGAGACGTCACATTAGAATCATGCATGCATCACAAAAAGGCTCTCGAATAGTACTCGTTCAATCAAATTCACACAAGTATAATGTAGAGCCTTTTATTTCCGATGTCATTGACAGGTTCGTCGCTTTGATGGAATCGTAACCGTTGAGGAGGATGGTGTTGTCCGTACCCAGGCCGTCTCTTCATGGGGTCTTGATCGTATCGACCAGAGGGATCTTCCTCTTGATAACACCTACAACTCAATTAGTAAGTTATAATTCGCGATTCAGTTTCAACAGATATGTGTGATTAGATAAAGCTAAGGTTATTATCGAAGTCAACCCAATGAAACTTATTCCAGACGGATTAAATGATGTTATTTGCAATGGCATACCTTTGTTCGTTTTGAATTATTTTCTGAATAAAATAACACTCACGGTCGCTGGTTACCCACCAATGTCGCCCTACCCACGTGATTATTTAAAACGAAATCTTGGGTTGGTAATAGTTCATAGAATATTGTCAGCCAGGGGCACTAATCTTGCTCACATGCAAGAATATGGCGAATAAGAAAATAGAAATATGTTTTTGTAGAAATTTATTCGAATTAAAAGATACCTTTTAATATACTAGGCAAACTATGTATTGTAATGAATGGTTGCTATTACGAAACACGATCTCATTCTGGAAAATGATTACGATATATCACAGACTTTAGGTGAGTTTCTATTTGCCTATTCAATATCAATCTCTTATGAAACAGACGACGGATCAGACGTCAACGTCTACGTTGTCGATACCGGTATCTGGAACACCCACAACGACTTCGGAGGACGTGGCTCCATCTTCTATGATGCTCTTGGAGGCGACGTAAGTCTTCTTTGTTACAAAGTGCGGTTGGCGTATTTCCCCCACACTTAATACGATAAGGGATAATTACTATAAACGGTGCCCAGTAGGGTTTATTTAGTCAGACCATCTGTAATAGCTCTATGGTCAGACTACGCCTCCTGAATATTAATGAAATATTCATGGAACAGAATATAGCGTAATTCCCAACGCATCGATCAGCTCGACTGGTGTGGAGCGATCAAGACGATGCGCTATTAATTATAAATATGTATGTAAAACGTTTGACGCGAAATACAATTATTCCTTACATCTAACAAAATTACAAAATTACCTGTCAATTTAGTGTAAGTGTTGATGATCCGTATAATACTATGTTACGATTTAATAATGAAATCAATTTTTGTCCTGCCTGCTTTTCGATCCCTTAACTAGGGTGTTGACTGCAACGGACACGGAACTCACTGCGCTGGTACCGTCGGAGGAACCGAATACGGAGTGGCCAAGAATGCCAATCTCTTCGGCGTCCGTGTACTGAGCTGCCTCGGATCTGGATCATATAGCAGCATCGTTGACGGTAACACTGACTCATCATCATCATCGTCACCACCACCACCACCACAAACAACAACAACAACAAATCTTAAAAATTGTTATTGTTCCGGAAAGAAAGTTTTTTTTTCATGCTGAAATACTCTTTGGCTCGAGATTACGACCGTCACATTTTCTTCTACCAAGGATTTTTTTTTGTTTTGCCAGTCCACTCTTTCTATAGCTGTAATTCAAAACTATCAAACATGAACAAATATTTATAAATAAATTGTAGAATTGAGCGTAACTAAATCTAGAGAGGTCCTTTTACACAAAAAAACCCAATCGATTTTATATATCAATTATATCTTCCAATGTTACACAGCTTGTTCTCAGATTCATATTGCTAGCAATGTGTAAAGAGAAATCAAATCATATACCCCGTTTCATGAAAAAAACTTACGATCATGGTAGTTTTTCCGTTACCATGGTTACGGTTAAATACATGATAGCAGGGCTCAGTAGCCAGTCAGTCCATGGTAGTTGCCATAGTGACAAAGTTATCATATAAGTAAAATCACTCTGATCATCATTAGTTTCACCATCAGCTTCATTATAACGCTCGGTTTATCATTAAATATAATAATGATAATAATAATATGTAACATTTATAAAGGCCTTTGTACAAATGCTGCCTACTACTATCCCGGCTGTAGCAAAGCTGCCAATAAGATGAATTTAAGAACAGATTTCAGTCGGGAATCCATTTACCTCACCTGGGTCAAGTGTAGAAAATGCATAAATCGAACTCTGACCTTATGATCTATAAGGAGCGTTGTGGCCCAGTGGATTAGTCTTCGGACTTTGAAACAGAGGGTCGTGGGTTCGAATCCCAGCCATGGCGTAATTTCCTTCAGCAAGAAACTGATCCACAGTGTGCTGCACTCAACCCAGGTGAGGTAAATGGGTACCGGTAGGAAGTAATTCCTTAAAAAGCTGTGTGCGCTATGAACGCCTAGCTTAGCCGGGTAATATAGGAGCGCCTTGAGCACCTAACAAGGTGGATATGTGCGCAATATAAATACCCTATATTATTATTATTAAGACATAACCACTAGACCAAGACTCTTGTGCATCATTTTCTTATCATTTTTCAGGTATGAACTACGTTGCAACGTACGGTAGCAAGCCAGCTGTTGTATCTATGTCCCTTGGAGGAGGTGGATCTGCCCTTATTGATCAGGCCGTCAGGACTCTGTACCGCAACGGCTTCGTGGTCTCCGTAGCAGCCGGAAACAGTGACGACAACTCATGCAACTATTCCCCCGCTCGTTCCGGCTACGTAAGTACTCAGGGTGAAGTGCAAGTTGATAATATATCTCTGGGCATATTTGAAGCAGTCTAAATGGATGAAGATTCTTTGATTACTTTATTCCTCACAAATATAACACGTAGGGAGCCATTACACATCTGTTTTATACCGATACTCAGTAAATTTAGAGCCCCGTAACACAAAGGTTTGCGATGGATTGAAAAATGAAAGAATACTGTTGATTGGTTTATGATCGGTCTGATGACTAGTATGCGAATGCAACAATGATGCTGATTGGGCAGTGCCGTTAACAATTAACTGCTTGTAAACATGAATGTTTCAGATCGAGCCCAGGGGTAGCGCTGTAAGACATTTTTGCAGGTGTGTTAAAGCGCGTAATTCATTAAATTAAAATTGTCGTAAGTAATAATAACACGGCTTGGGCAATTATCTACCATGTCTACAGCTTGTAAAAACTGTATTAAAAAACATATTCAGGATAAACGAGTTAATTTTTGTTATTTCTAAACTAAGCATCAAGCATAGTTTTGAAATGGCATTGAATGGCGGACTCTATTTGGCTAAATACCCACCCTACAAGCCTTTAAACGTATATTTCGTTCTCCACCACACAGGCCGTAACAGTTGGAGCCACCGACATCAATGACGCCCGTGCCTATTTCTCCTGCTACGGCTCCTGTGTAGACATCTGGGCTCCTGGTGTGGACATCACCTCCACCTGGATCCGCTCCGACAGTGCCACCAACACCATCAGTGGTACCTCCATGGCCTGCCCACACGTCTCAGGTAATCTTACTGCACTCCAATGCATTAATTCTGTGCGCTTTCAACTCTTATTTCGTTAGAATCGGATTAAAGTAAACAAGTAGGGTACCAAGACCAACTGATTTGATGGTTAAGAATGGAGAATAGTGAATTAAACGAATAAGTTCGATGTATAAAAATAAGATAAGTTTCTCGGGAAGGAATGTTTGAAGAGTCACAGTTCTTTTGCTGGTATCGCAACGCTGAATTTGTATCCGATTTATTTGTTAGTTATGTTTTTACAGAAATAAAAAATGTCCATCGTTGTTTAACTTATCATGGCCAGACCTTAGTTTGAATGCATTTGCACTCTATTCTGTGGATTTGTGATAAAGATATTGTATGAAAAAACCCAGACTCTTCGAACCCCCCAACTCTCTCTCACTCTGCATCATCATCTCTCTCCATAATCTCCCATTCATCGCTATCTGCATTAATTCGCTTTCCATTCATTCTTTCATTTTGTGTTACTCAGTAATAAATTATCCCATCCTGGTAACTAATGATTCGTTTCCCCATATCTTTCTTGCCCTCTCCTCATTCAGGTGTTATCGCCTTGATGCTCCAAGAAAGCCCCAATGCTTCCCCAGCCTCTGTCACTAGCGCCCTCCTCGGCAATGCTTCTGCAAACAAGATCAGTGACGTCAGGGCTCTCTCTCCAAACCTCCTCTTATATACCAACTAATACCCGATCCACCCCATTTGTAAGATTATTTTACCAACTATCTACCAGTATCTGTTTGGATATGTTTAAATGCTACAATAAATGCATGATACACTTATCCCGAACATGCAAAACAATCCCGACCCAAATGCAGTAGCTTCTATTCAAAAGGTTTGCCTTTCCACACGCATATATACTACTCAGATTTATGTGGAATTTTCCTAAATGTCGATATTATGTTATGATTAATATAGCACCTTTGCAACTGTAATAAATTGAGTTTCATTTAAACAAATTGTCAGCTGAGATGGTAATGGTTTAGAGGGGTGATATCTTACACGAGATTGTGGTGACGAGAATGATATCTTACACGAGGCTGTGGTGATGAGAATGATATCTTACACGAGGGTGTGGTGAGGAGAATGATATCTTACACGAGGGTGTGGTGAGGAGAATGATATCTTACTCGAGGGTGTGGTGACGAGAATGATATCTTACACGAGAGTGTGGTGACGAGAATGATATCTTACACGAGGCTGTGGTGATGAGAATGATATCTTACACGAGGGTGTGGTGACGAGAATGATATCTTACACGAGGGTGTGGTGAGGAGAATGATATCATACTCGAGGGTGTGGTGAGGAGAATGATATCTTACACGAGAGTGTGGTGACGAGAATGATATCTTACACGAGGGTGTGGTGAGGAGAATGATATCTTACTCGAGGGTGTGGTGACGAGAATGATATCTTACACGAGAGTGTGGTGATGAGAATGATATCTTACACGAGGGTGTGGTGACGAGAATGATATCTTACACGAGGGTGTGGTGAGGAGAATGATATCATACTCGAGGGTGTGGTGATGAGAATGATATCTTACACGAGATTGTGGTGACGAGAATGATATCTTACACGAGGGTGTGGTGAGGAGAATGATATCTTACTCGAGGGTGTGGTGACGAGAATGATATCTTACACGAGAGTGTGGTGACGAGAATGATATCTTACACGAGGGTGTGGTGACGAGAATGATATCTTACACGAGGGTGTGGTGACGAGAATGATATCTTACACGAGGGTGTGGTGAGGAGAATGATATCTTACACGAGAGTGTGGTGACGAGAATGATATCTTACACGAGGGTGTGGTGAGGAGAATGATATCTTACTCGAGGGTGTGGTGACGAGAATGATATCTTACACGAGAGTGTGGTGATGAGAATGATATCTTACACGAGGGTGTGGTGACGAGAATGATATCTTACACGAGGGTGTGGTGAGGAGAATGATATCATACTCGAGGGTGTGGTGATGAGAATGATATCTTACACGAGATTGTGGTGACGAGAATGATATCTTACACGAGGGTGTGGTGAGGAGAATGATATCTTACTCGAGGGTGTGGTGACGAGAATGATATCTTACACGAGAGTGTGGTGACGAGAATGATATCTTACACGAGGGTGTGGTGACGAGAATGATATCTTACACGAGGGTGTGGTGACGAGAATGATATCTTACACGAGGGTGTGGTGACGAGAATGATATATTACACACGAGGGTGTGTTCACGAGAATTTAAATAAAACATTTCCGTTCCAAACGTTTACCAAAATGCGCGGGGTTTACGGAAATACGCAAGGATTTCCTAAACATCAATAGTTGTGTTGTTTGATAGGTTTTTCTTTATGAGATCTTCTTCCAAAGTTTACATTCCCTGGACAAATTTTCAGTAAACTAAATAAAAATGAAATAAATAAATGTGAGTTTTCCAATTTTCCTTGACATTCATTCACTTATTTTGTTTATAAAAGTTGTAGACAGGTAACATGTGTCAATTTGAAATTTACACAAGATTAATTCATTTGTGTATTATAATCTCACATGAACATGTCATAATTGTATCATGAAGAAGAGATTAATGTACAAAGAAATTTCACAAGGCGCGATTCTTTCCATTGCAAATGTCATTTATTCGCAAACATGGAAGAAGACATTAATTCTCTGCAGCTTGAAAATAAAGATATCAGATGTATAAAAATGTTAACAATAATGATAATAAATCACAATAATAACCACTACGATAATGATATCAATTATATTATATAAATCTTATATTGGATAAACCTATTTCCATGACCTATTTTTCAAAACAGTGATATCGACGTTTTAGTCTGGGTAACTTTTTCATGGAAGATGAGACATTTGTGCCTTTTTTATGTAAGTGTAAGTGTGGCTATAGATATTTCACCTTTGGTACTATCTTTACATTAATTAACATGATCAATGGTAATAATAATGCTAAAACTTATACCTTTGAACAGGGAAACTGATTTTAAAAATCAAATTAAACGAATTACAAGCTCATTTGACTTGATTAGTTTGAAAAAGCTGGTCACATATGAGGGTACGGTGCCAGAGTAATTTAGAGTTTGGTTATTATCATAGAATTTCCGAAATCTTCGGCACCAACCTAGTTACACTAAACCAAATGCTAACCAAATTTAACAGTAAACCGGGAACCAACCGACTTCATATCATTGAGTGTAGCAGCTGAAATTACGATATACCTGGTGGGTGTTTCATAAAGCTGTTCGTTAAGAGCGAATTGAAGAGCGACCGGTGAACCTTTCTTACGCGCTAAATAATCACCAATGAACATAATGGTGAATATCGTTTACCACAAGAAAGGATCACCAGTCGCTTTCAACTTATGAACATATTTATGAAACGGCCCCCAGGGTTCAAACTGAATCTATGAAATATCCGGGGGAACTATTACAAAAGTTTGACTCTCTAGATATATGGAGTTGGAAAGTTATTTGACTGGAAGGTAATTCTGATTGGTCACCGACTCTACACGAAGCCTACAACACACCATCTTCTTTCTTTTAATGACGACTGAGCGGAAATTAGAGGGAACATAGAGTATTTTCTAATGGTATCACAGTTTTGGTCTCTTTATACTTGGTTTATTCTTCAGCTAGGAGGTCAGTTATCTGCTGCATAAGTTCCATTCGGCGTTTGGACACGTCATCCGCGACCTCATCTTCTTCTTTATTCTCAGGAAGTTCGTCGGCTGGAGAAAGAAAAAAGAAATACCCATTTTATTTCAATCTATTGTACGTTTTTAGAAACCTATACTTTATCATCACCGTCGCAATATCTTATCTGGTAGGGATACACATGTGGGCTTTTGTTATCTCCTATTCCACGCTTTCCAACATACAAGGTGTATTTGTATCTTTGCATATTTTGGTAATATAGATAATCAATTCCGGGTTTTGTACTTCAAATTATATTTAAAAAAGATTACGCGCAATAAGGCTGGTTTAATCGAATTCCCCCCTGCATTGTTCCGTGGTAAAGCATAAACATTGCACTGAGAAACAAAGGACTCGTGCCACCCCTGATCCACAGCAGCTATATCACGTTATTTCGTCCCTTTCATAAAGACATGTAAAGGCATGACATGTCATACAGGTAAAAGCTTCTCCCATTTGATTTGCATTGCCTCATACATTACAGAGTATTGTACAGGGATAAGCTTATCCTTCTTGATTTGTATTACTTCATACATTGTAGAGTATCCTACTGGTATAAGCTTATCCCTTTTTGGTGATTCGTACTACCTCTCGATTTGTTTTGTGAAATAAATTGTATATCTTTAACCGCTTTTGCTCTATTCTTTCCCAATTTATTTGATGTTTGAATTTCAAGTGTGAATTGTTAGAGTGATTCTTCATGAGTTGACTGAGTGTGAATGATTGAAATGTAAAATGTCACTTTTTGTACATGAATGATGTGTTGTAAAATGTTTTTTCATTCTTTTTTATATGTCTGAAAAGGAAAAGATATTATTATCCTCGTATTTGTTAAGTAAAATACAATTTGGCATAATATTTTGACAAAATCTGGATTTGTCCAGTCCAGATTGAAATAATTTATTGTTATGTTTAGGTTGGTGTAAAAATGTTGATAGGTCAATAAAATTTTCAACTGGGAATCAAAATTAATTTAATTTACAATGGCCTCAAACTTGAATTATGGAAATACTTCTCATTATGCCACATTCATACTGGTAGAACCAAACCAGACCGACCATACTGTTAAGTTAAACTAATTTATAATACCAGAGAATCGCTTGGTTTGGAAACGGTTTTGTTGGTGCGCCTTTATCATTATGGTAATACCAGATCTGGAAAAACACAATTAAGGTTAACGCATCCAAAGACGAATTATGGTAAAAGATGCTTTGTCTACCGAGGTGCCCAAATATGGAACTTTATTGAAAAGAAAATTCCCCCTTGAATCACTTTACATTCCTTTAAAACACACCTTAAAAACATGCTCATCCCCCTCATCCTGATTATTGTTCTTAGCAACGCCTACACCATTTCCCTCTTCATTCAATCCCTTAGCCCCTGCTTGAGTTTAGGTTATCTTTAAGTTATTTTTCTATTGTTTACATTTTTAAACATTTTTTCTTTTAATCCCCTTATTGCTTTTATATATATTTTGCTTTTATTATCATATTGTATTTTGTTTCTTTCGCCATTATTTTATGTTTTTATGCTTTTGTCATTACCATGTTTGATTGTATATTGTACATTTTTATTTTTGTATGTATGGACCCCTATGGAAAACAGCATTTGCAGATAGGGTGTTCCATCCCACGAGTGGTAAATAAATAACTAAAACAAATAAATAAAATCACACAATAACTCGTTAAATGATATACTTACGTGAACATCCACCATACAGGTTATTGCTGTAGCCTGTATTACACCAACAGATGTATTGTCCAAGGTTACGTCCGAAGGCACTTTGCTTGCACTCACCGGCCCCGTCACAGTTGTTGGTGTCAGCGTTACACTGACGCAAGGTGTCACGGGCTTGCAGTTCCAGTTGCAGATCGCGAGAGAGCATGGCTAGAAACTCAACCTCACGTTCTGTTTGGGCTGTATATGTCGGGAAACACAAATATGAATATTGGTCAAACGATTCTATACTAATGAACAACGTTAAACAATGAGGGTCCGGTCAACAAAGCGGGACGTTCTATCAGGATATTCGTAAAGCTAGATATCAATCAAGTCAATTGGATTCATAAACGAATATTACTATACAGCTCCCGAAACTCTAACAACCCCCTCCGTCCCACCACCACCACCCCCAAGGGAGAAAGATGCCCAGCCCGTTTATATCATATTTTCAAACATCGGTAACTTTAAATATTAATCATTTTTATTTCATAATAGCAGCAATAGTAGTTACAATTTCTGAGTATGTTGCATAGGTAAATTACCGATAGGTCTAAATAGACCTGCTTTGTCTTCTCTTCGTTCGGTCTTATCGCGCATGGTCTAATCCGAGTTCGTACACTCTAAAAACGCAATGGCAAAAGGCTGGTAAGGAGTGGAAAAAAGCCAAGGAATTATAGCGTTTTCCACTCTTATTTAAAGAAAACACCACCCAGTTAGTGCACTGTTTGATCTAATCACCAGTATGTCCATGCGTAATTTTGTCTAATTTCCCGTTAGGCCGCCTGTTTTATGTAATATACACTTGGTCTAAGAGTCTAGTCTCTATGGTTAGATGAACTATTTATAGACCAAATAGTGACAAAGTTTACCATAATTAGTCGACGAAGTGGTGATTAGAACTGTACTTTAGCTTTAGGTGATAAGAACTGTGCTTTAGCTTAGATGAGAATTGTCTGAGTATAGGATCAAGTGTATTATAGACCAAACACAGTATATGTGATGGTAGACCAAATGGAATTAGACCACGTGGTATTATACTATGCGAGAAGTAGAGTAACTGCCTGTACACCAAGTGACAGTAAAGATGTTGAATACTTACGGGAGCAGCCTCCGTATGCATTGTTCTTGAAGCCAGCGTCACAGAGGCAGATGTATTGTCCGCTGTTACGGCCGAAGGTACTCTGTGTGCACTTGCCGTTCCCGTCGCAGTTCTGTGTGTCAGAGACGCAACGGGACATTGTGTCACGGGTCAACATTTCCAGCTCCATGTCGCGAGCAACGTTGGACAGGTATTCGATCTCTCGTTCAGTAAGGGCTGCAGGAGTAATGATAATAATAGTAATGATGTAGGTGATGATGACGATGATGATGATGGTGATGATGACGATGATGATGACGATGATGATGGTGATGGTGATGATGATGATCATAAAGATGATGATCATGATGGTGATGATGATGGTGGTGATGATGAAGGTGATGATGATGGTGATGATGATAGTATGTAGTAGCGGTAGGGCGCCCAAGAGGCAATGAAAGAAAGAAGGTATGGAGAGAAAAAAAAATCAACATTCGCAATGATACATTAATACCTCGGTCACATTTGCTCTACGGCGGCCGTACGGCGAGTCGAAAACAGCCGTTTTATTCATTTTTATTCAAACCACCTATAATTAGCTGGTACAAAAAATGTTAAAACGACTGTTTTCGACTCGCCATACTGCCGCCGTAGAACAAATGTGACCGAGGTATAAAGATTGATTGATTGATAAAAATTTAACGACACTATCAACACATGCGTGTCATATAAGTGTCGGACAGTTAATCTGGAAAGGTTACTATAATACAGTACAAATTACCCTAATGCAACTTTACAAAGGAACAGGATTATAAGTGATTATCAGCAATAAATTAATATGTTAACTACTTCCCCGGGATAACTTCCCTACTCTTTACGAAAAGAGGAGTAGGTTTTTTAACGTGCAAATGGTGTGACTCTCCCTTACACGGGACCGACGGCTTAGAGTCTCCTCCGAAAGACTAGACAATTGGAATAAAATACCTTGCCCAAGGGTATACCTGTTGTGATTGGGATTCGAACAGTTTCCCACCTAAAATCTAATAAAAAGATTGATCTCCTTTAGGAAATTTACAATACATAATCGTGAAATATCTCTAAATAATGTCTTAAGGTCAGGAACATCATAAAAGTTAGTACGAATATGTGCAAAATCAGCACATTCAATGAGGATGTGTTTAACTGTAAGTGTACAATTACATGATATACATTGAGGTGGATTTTCTCCTGCAAATAAATATGCATGTGTTAAGTGAGAATGTCCAATACGAGCACGGGTCAATACAATGTCTTCCCGTCGTTTAGCTAATGGAAGAGAATTTTGTGATTCAAGTCTTGGTTGGTGTTGATGGAGTTTATTATTAGGATTTAGATCCCATGATGTTTGCCATTTATTTCTAATATAAGTATTAACCTTTGATTTTAGATCCGTGTAAGGTATCTGTATTTCTGTTACATCCAGATCTAAAGCTTCTTTGGCTAACTTATCAGCTTTTTCATTACCTTGAATCCGAGGTATAAAGAAGGAGTAATTTACACTAAGAATAGGAAAAATTTAATAGACGTGCCTTCAAGTAACGTTTAAATATATCAATAGAAGTGCATTCTCGGATAACCGGGAGGAGGTATAATTCAGGAAAACCAGGTCAATAAGTGCAAATACCTGTATTCTGATGCCTATGTAGTTTGGGAAAATGAATAGGAAATATTTAAGTGATACTTGAAAACCTATTGACTTATAGCTTCTTTCACTATCATCAGCGCGTGTTTCTAAAAATTATTCAACTATCCATAATTTCGTGTCGTGAATGCATCACATTAAGTGTCGTTTTACAATTTGGGTAAACAATCTCATTTGACTAAAAAAAAGGGTTATGTTATTTATCCTCATTTTGTGTGTGTATGTTAAATACAAGTGAAATGTTATTTCTTTTAAATTGTTAGAATGCGACTAGAACCTACTTAAAGCCGCGCTGGATCTATTTCAATCCCGAGAAATTCGTATTTCTCATCCATTTCCTCTCTTTTTTCTTTTTCTTTTTTTAATTGCTTGAAAGTCATAGTCGCCCCTGTCCCCCATATTTTGATACATACCATTGCAACCACCATTTAGGTTGTTCTTGTATCCAGCATCGCAGCGGCAGATAAACTGTCCAGTCCTCCTACCGAACGTACTCTGAACACAAGTACCGTGTCCATCGCACTCGTTAGTGTCTGTCATACACCTGCTCTCGGTGTCTCTGGCTTGCATCTCTAGGTCTTCCGGCTTAGTCTCAGGTGGCGCTGGAGACAAAACGAAAAGACATCAATGAGACAGAATTTTATTTTGATAGTGAACGTGTGTAAGAATTATGACACTGGGGTCGAAACGAGAAAAAATACATCCAGGAGACAAAAAGACATCTGTTATTTGTTTTATAGGGAACGTGTACATTTTTTAATCTTCCGAGCTAGTCTCATATGGCCCTGGGAACAAGACGAGAAGCTATTATATGACACTCGAGACAAATCGAAATAACATCAGTGAGACAAAGACATTTTACTTTTTTTTTTTCATTTTTGTGTACATTATGATTCGAGGGTATTTCTTAGGACTTAGTCTTAGATGGGAACAATACGAGAAGACATCAATGAAATAGATATACATTTTTAAACATTTTTTTTAAAGGGTACGTAAGTTTTTGTAAGTATTCCGTCTTAGTCTCAGATGACACTTGGGACAAAACGAGAAGATACCACTCAAACAAAAGGACATTTTCAAAAGACTTGGATGTAGGGTATGTCGGGGACATACGTCCGACTGTAAGGGATGTGTTTAGGGATATAGCTATGGGGGTGTTATTATTTCTTTTTGTCCGGATAGATGTAAATCTATCTCAAGTGTGCGTATAAAGAAAACAAGTGTGAGCAATTATTCTATGAAAGGAAAAGAGCAACTCTTGTACAATTTTGTTCGTTTGTATACTAACGATGGCAAGAAGAGTCGGATCCTCCATATCTGTATGGCCAGGTACACTTGCAGTAGTACGATCCCCATCGGTCCGAAACGCATGAACCGTGTTCGTTGCAGTTCTTGGTATCCATCATGCACCTAGTCTGAGAGTCTCGGGCTTCCAGACTTAGCTCCTCATCTATCACGGAAGGTAATGATATTTAAAGGTCAAGTCCACCCCAGAAAAAAATGTTGATTTGAATCAATAGAGAAATATCAGACAAGCATATTGCTAAAAAATTCATCAAAATCGGATGTAAAATAAGAAAGTTATGACATTTTAAAGTTTCGATTATTTTTCACGAAATAGTTATATGCACAATTTAGTCACATGCAAATGAGAGAATCGATGATGTCCCACACTCTCTATTTCTTTTGTCTGTTATTGTTTGAATTATACAATATTTCATTTTTTTTTTACAGATTTTGCAATAAGGACCAACATGACTGAACCATAAAACGTTAAACAATGGTAATTCCACATGTTCAGGGGAAAAGGAAATAAGGAAATACTTCCATACTAGCATTCACCTCACCTGGGTTGAGTGCAGCACATTGTGGGTCAATTTCTAGCTGAAGGAAATTACCTCTGACTGGGATTTGTACCCACGACCCTCTTTCTGTTTTGAACACCTGTGACTAAATGACTTAATTACCGGGCCACAACGCTCCAAGCAAAATTTGCATTCAAAACCGTTTAACAATTGAACGAGTGTGTCATTCCCTGCTAGAGTACCACCTACGAATTCAAAGTGAATATACAAGATCATTGTCCAATTTGGCTTGTGTTAAAGTGGAGCTACTCCCCCTAACCCAAACTTAAGAGGGGGACTAATAAAAAAATACAAAGAAACTCGAAAGCGAGGAAGCAAAGCAAGCGAACTTTTTTTTTTTGGGGGGGGGCATGCGCCTCGGCCTTCCCCCCCTGTCTGCGACCATGATCTAGTTCAGTAGGCTTCCCACTCCCAGACCGACCAAAGCTATTTGGTCTTTTCCTATAACGTGTCATCGGTCGGTTTCGTTTGTGCGACTGTGGCTTTGGCGAGTTTTCGCAACCACTACACAGACACTTTCTGAAGCGTTAAAAATCTATTGAAAATGCCCGTCAAATTACCATGAACAGATTAGAGGTCATTGTCGAAAATTCGTGAAACGGGACAGCAGATCGTCCCTAGACTCGGACCGGACAAAAAATTGCAAATTTATCATTGTCCAAAGACCAGGACGAAACTGCTGTTTTGATTCACCGATTTTCGACAAGGACTGCTTTTTCACGAAGGTTTTTTTGACAATATATTCTCAACGTTTCAGAAAGCGTCTGTCCAGTATTTGCGATAACTCACTTTCATGGGGATTTCAATTCCTCTTCCAGGGATTCGCCAAACTTGCATCTTGGGTCGGAAGCATAGTTAATTGTCCGCAGGATCGCAGGAAATGACAAACTCATTTACATTCTGCCGAATTCCAAATGGACAGTTTGTGAATTTATTTTTGCCTACAATCATGACTATGCTTTATTATATTTACCCAAAATATGGAAGATGTAACTATGATATGGAGAAATTAATGCTTAATAAAAACAAAGGTAATGAGTTTGCTTATATCTTGTCGTTCAAAATATATATAATCTGATATAAAATAATCTTGTAAACCACTACTATGAGGGGAACTTACTTTGGATATAGTAAAGAGAACATTTGAGATATATGTAAATTCTTTGTTTCTACAATTACATACGGTACCGTACAGTATATGTACAAAATCCTTTCAACGAGAAGGAAATCTTTGGAACAGGTTAGCTTGTGTACTTGTCCTCTGCAATGTGTAATTTTTAGACGAGATAGAATGAAGATTGAATCCTTACAAGAATAACGAGTGACTGTTCAGGTGTGACGTAACCACTGATCAGTTACAGATCAGTGGACATCACATATTTTGTGATTATTCAAATCTTAACCTCCTCAATTCCATTCTCCTTCAAACTTTAGTTGATCTGCTTTTATAGTGTAACCTGGTTTCATTCTCCTTTAGATATATTCTCTCGGAAATTTATTAACTTTTTTTTTTAATGAAAATTAGTTTATACTTACTGTCCTGTACAAGTGATTTCAGGGCTACCACGAGCCTTTCCTCTGAAAAGAAAAATGTATACATGTATATAATTTGAATAGGATCAATTCGATCACGGCAAGGAAATTAACCACATGTACTTGTTAGGGTAGACTGCCTTATAAGTAGTTGACCATCACCTTGAATAAGTCTTCGGTATCTTGGACGAGCTTCTGAACGGACCGTTTTCAAATGCTAATTTAGATATCAGATACTGTGGCCCGTATTCTTAAGTCAGGTTTAACTTTAGACCATAGTAAGTCTAACTCTGTGCTAAAATTATGCAGAGCAAAAAAATCAAACATTCTGCTTATATTGTATACTTCTTATATTTACTATTTTGTTTCCCTTTGCTTTCAAAATGAAGAAAATATTTCAGTTATCCTTCTGAAACAGTTATATATAAATGATTTGAGTGTCATTAAGAGTTAATAAATTGAACATGAACTAATAGAGATTTATGTTCCAATTGGCTATCCATAGTTAAACCACAACTTTAAACCAGGGTTTGATTTAAAGGAGAATGAAACTCTTGGAGCAAGTTAGCTTTTTTGAAAGCAGAAAAATCAAAGAATAATATCAAAAAAAGTTTGAGTAAAATAGGACTAGCAATAGAAGAGTTATGAGCATTTGAATGTTGAGATCACTAATGCTATGGTGATCCTCTCATTGGCAATGCGACCAAGATCTATGTTGTCACAGATGAACAACTCTCCCCATTTGGACACTGAAAATATACCCCAAAACATCTCTTTTTGCTCATTCTAATCATATGACAAACGATTCATCAATGATATAATGTTGTGAAACCTCTGTACTCGTCCTCTCATAAAATGAACACCTCACCTTGTGATAGACTCTATAAAAGTGAGAATATAAGTGAAATAAGTACTGAAGTAATGAGGGAGTTGTACGTGTGTGACATCACAGATCTTGGTCGCATTGCCAATGGGAGGATCTACATGGCATTAGTGATCTCAATATTCAAATGCTCATAACTTTCTTATTATTCATTCAATCTTCCTCAAACTTTCAACAATATGTTTCTTTGATTTTTCTCTTTGATATGGATTCAGCTGGTTTCAAGGGTTTCATTCTCCTTTAAACATGAGTTCAGAATACGGGCCTGTAAGTCCCATACTTGAGCTCATCTGGGATGAAAATATGTAACGTTTCATCCCGTTTCATCTCTTTTTTAGGTTTCATTTAATTGCAACGTTTCTGCAAGCTCCCACATTTTCCCACAAGATTTCAATATTTTCTAATATCATATTTCCCATCCATTTTATCAATAATTCTATGGATATCGTGAGACATGCGAGGATATTTCATTATCCCTCAAAACTGCACTGAAAACGCACCTCATTTGGGAGTTTTCGCATTTACTACGGAGACACTCTCTACAATGCATCGATTCCTTTTCATTTAATTGCAACTTTTCTGCAAGCTCCCACATTTTCCGGCAAGATTTCAATATTTTCTAATATCATATTTCCCATCCATTTAATCAATAATTATATGGATATCGCGAGACATGCGAGGATATTTCATTATCCCTCAAAACAACACTGAAAAGGCACATCATTTGGGTGTTTTCGCATTTACTACGGAGACACACTCAGACACTCTCTACAATGCATCGATTCCTTTAAAATGAAATGAAAGTCACAATGGAGAATTAGAGCGGACGTGCGTTTGTCGAAAGTTGATAGACTGGGACAGCAGATAAACCGAAGATTTGCACCAGACGAACAATTGCAAAACGTCGTTGTCCAGAGTCAAGAGATTCCGATGCTGTCCCAGTCCAGTCCGCCAACTTTCGACAAAAGCCTCTCAGCACTCCATTATGATTTGACTTGCATTTCCAAAGGAATTGGTGCCTTGTAGCATAGACCTAGGAAAAAGTATTTCCGTAGTAAATGCGAAAGTCCGGACTAAAAATATAGATACGGATTCTCAATTTTGAAGAAAAAAGGGGAACGCTTTGCATGATGGCGAAGATTCTACACAAAACGTGATGGGATAGAGAGAACAAATTGGATATAATAAAATATATCTAAACGCTGAATATTTGGCAGTAATATTTTCGTGGCACATGCCTTAAAAAAAATATATAGTAAGAAGGAAATGATCAATATAGTCAGCATATTATTCACTCAATGCAATAAAAACAGAGTTTAGAATAGAGCAATAGCAAATACAACAATAATAGACTAAGTAAAGGTAACATAAAACAATAGAAAAAAATCATAAAGCAATACAAGGATACGAACATTATTCGAATAGGGTTAACAACGACGAAGAGGGTGACATACTGCTAGGACTATATGTCAACAAAACGTTGCCTTTCAATTATCAGTTATTATTAATTAGAAAGTGAATATCAATGAAGATAAAAAGAAGAATACGTACTCAGATTCTCTTCAGCGACAACCATACCAACGCCAATGATGGCGACCATGAAAGCAAGATATGTCTTCATCTTGAAGTCTTATTCCCGACGCAGCGCAGAGCAGAAAGATTTCTCCTGGCAGAAATTTGGATGAAAGTGTCAGACAGCCACAAGATTTTTTTCCATTTTATACGGTTCAGGGGAAAGTGAATGGTTCTTCGTTGGACCGCGCCCAGTTGCACCATGTGCCCATCCAGGCATCAACTTTCCTTGACAAGAATTAGGCGTCGACTCAACCCGGGGGCGAGCGTTAAACGGTGGGAGTCTTTAGAAAGTAGCTTTTGCGGATGAGCATTCTTGCCATTGTTGTGCCATTTTATGAGTTACCTGAGAATTCAGGGATTCCTTCTTGAATGCGTTGCTTTGATTGAAAGCTTTTCTTTCTTTTCTTCTCAGATGTATAATCTGGAGGGCGAACGGACAATTATCAACGATGTACTGAATGAGTCAGAGATTTTGTGGCCCCATTCAAATTAAAGTAGTTCTAAAGCTAACGCGGATTTAGATAAACATGCAAAATGGGAAGAGCTAGGAGAGTGGACGGGGAGTAGATTATCGGTGTATCTTTTACGAAAGGAAACAAAATACACTAACCACACGGAGCCTGACAACAACGACGCGTCACTTGGCGTGTTACGTCAAATTCATTTCTGTTTGCTCTTTTGTAGATTTAGTGTTTGCTAAGAAAGTCGATTTCTGAGGTTCTCCTATCATAAATCAACCTGGACAAGTTAAAAAGAAACTATACGTGACATGTCAATAAAAGGAAACCCAATGTTTATGATAGTTTAGAAAAAAAATTATCAAATTGATAATTATCAGACTTGTATTACTTGAAAGAATAACGTATTAGTTATGACCAAGCTTCATTGAGTACCATTATTTAAAAAAAAGTGGTACAAAATACTGAACAGGGCTCCGTAACACAAAGGTTAGCGATTGATCGTACGCTTGATTTTTACGATTGATTGTACATTGTAGTCAATGGAATCAATCATAGAAAATGTTCTACGATCATTGTTAAGCTATGTGTTACGGGCCCTAGGTTGTTTACCTCCACGACACAATAAATAGGGAAATTATATGAAGCGTGGATTTGTCTGTCAACACTACGTCCATAACAAGTTTCTTTTACGCATTTGAATTGACTTTACTCAACATGAATGTACTCAGCAGAATGCACTTAAGTGATTTAAAAAATTATAAGAAATGGTACGGAGATGAGAAATGAACAAGCTGTAGGGTTCTAAATGCTTGAATTTCTTTTATTTTTTCATAGCTCAATGTGTTCACTGCACTGATAGAGCATGAAATAGAACCAAGTTCATTTTGTCAAATTATATTTAAAACAATGTTTTTCAGTGATACGCGTTCTTAGAAATGCTAAGATATACCATTTTAATAATAATACATAACATTTATAAGGCGCTTACTACTGGTGTTTCTAAGCGCACTGTGTTCTGTTTATGGTTTGTATTTGGGTTAAAAATAAAATACTAGTAAAATAAAAGTGACAGGGGAAAATGACACAGCTAATACAACTATACTAATAATCAAAAATCAAAACTGGTGTGCACCTCCAATTGACCGACCCACAACTGTGAATCATTTATTAAACAGGTAGGTTTTGAGTAGGGTTTTGAACTGATTTACAGACTTGGCATTATGAATGTAAGATGGTAGCTTATTCCAAAGGGAAGGGGCAATTGAAGAAAAGGCGCGGTCACCATATTTTGTAGAGGTTCGAGAGCTAATAAAGCTAATAAAGGCTAATAATTTAAGGAGATGTGACATTTGTTGTCACTGATTTTATTTTTCACTCAGGAATAAACATTTCATACGTTTTTTTAACACTGGATTTTCTTAACCCCGTACTAAAATTATACAACACAGTATATATAAGGTAACGAATGACACTCCGATTACAGCCATGATATGGGATGCATTTTTTTTAATAATGTTTTATTGCAGATCTTATTCCAAAAGTGATTTGATAAAAACGGAGCTGGGTGTTTAAATCAAATATAAAACTGAAGTTTCGTTCAAATTGAGGGGTAACATTTTGAAATGATTTGGAAATTTGACAGTGAACTAAAATAATGAACTAAAGTGAATTAATTGGTACACTCTCAGAAATAGTTCAAGATATGGGAAATAAAAGTAAATAAAATTAACCAAAGTTGAACGACCGAGTCACCTTCCCCCCCCCCTTCCCCATCGCTCGCGGCATGAGCGTCTCTTCATTGTAGAAAAGGCCCAATGTAAAGAGTTATTTATATCTTAGAATGCTTTCTTTTTTCAACCAACTGCACTTTTGAGCTTGGATTTCCTTCTTTATTCTTCCATTGTTATTTTCCTTGTGCAAAGACTCAGCCTTAAACACCTCAACCGTTTCTATTTCTAATTAATCCTATCTTGAAGCTAGCATAACATCTCGACTTCCTTGTACCGTATCTTCCGCAGCTAAGAAGCGTGGCAGTGAGATGGGATACAACTTAGTATTTCATTTCTGGCGACTGAAGTCTGCCTTCTTACGTGATAATTGTAGAACAGCAGAACATAAATCATGAGTACGTCAAATGCAAACCGAAGTGAACGTACACAAAATGAAATAAATCTCCCATATTTATAATTCTTTGTTTTAATTGTATATGATTTCTCTTGCATGCATATGTTCCAAAATAATGTTTTTTCTCTGTATTTTTAAATCCAAAAAAAATCGTAAACACATTCCATAATGCTATCAAAACGAAACCGCCACCGCCATTGGATAGTCGAAAGAAGGAACACTAGCCGTTACATCCTGCCATACTGATGGCGTTGTGGATTCGATCTGTTTGAACAAATAGAAGGCAATAATATGTGACACATCGTTCAAAAGAGATTATTTCCCTATAATTTGTATTTGAATGAAAATTGTTTATAAATGAAAATCTTTATATGTACTTTTTAATGTAATACTATATCATTTTGTATTGTGTTTTTGTCGTAGAAATAAATTCAATCAAATTCGTTCTTTAATATGTCAACAGTATGTTATGAATTCAGATGGGAATCCGATAAAATTGAAATTTGATTCTTAATTAAAAGACCTTGTACAAACTGTAGAAGGCGTGAGAATTACTCGCAGATAAGTGGGAGCGGGTACAGTCAGATTAGACACTCTACCATTTTTAGGGCCATGTCGCACAGTAGTAGGACTCTCAAAACTATTGTGTCCAATCCGGTTAGATCCGCGCCTGAGTAGCTTTTACTTTCTTCAAAACTTTAAAATTCGTCTTCATTCATAAGGGGATGTCAGTGTCATACTTGAACAATAACAAATCAATATCGAGATTTTTTGTAAATAAAGCGATGGTTATTCATGTGAAAAGATTTGTAAACGTAAATCTGTTTCAATGAGCAACTCTCGTGTGGAATCGGATTATTATCGATATAAGGAAATTCCTTTAAATCACACAGTGCTCTTTACCAAAAGAAAGCATGGTTTGTTGAAGAGCAAAATTTAAAAAATGAATAAACACTGTATAACTTTACATTTTGAAGGGTTCCGTATTCTGTTCCTTTCATCAGAAGATGCAAAGATGCATGCTTTGGTGAAGTAGAATAAAAAGAGCGGAGGCAGATAACGAGAACTAGATTTTGAAGAAAGGAAGAAAGGATGATAATAATATAAATAATAATTATAATAATAGTAATGATCATAATAATGATAATAATAGTAATGATAATAATAATAATAACAAGAAGAAGATTAAGAAGAAGAAAAAAAGGAGAAGAAGAAGAAAAAGAAGAAGAAGAAGAAGAAGAAAATGGGAACCACTTATATCATCATAACGAAGAGTAATGCCTCAGTCATACCAATCTAACCGTCCGACCCAGGACCAATCATTATATTCATTTGAATGGCATATCATTAATCGGATTGGAGTTGTTATGGGCGGTGTGACTGAAACATAAGTAAACCTTGAACCTTGAACCTTTAAAAGGTACTTCCCCCCCAAAAAAAAAGCCCAGCAAAAAGCGTACACGCTGTCCTGGAAAGAGTTGTGTTGTGTCAGCCTAGATGCTTGTGGTGATCCTATGGTTGTATTTTGTTATGCGCTATACAATAAGAACGAGAATCCCAACACACTCACAAACACGCCCCTCCCTCCAACACACACGCAAACACCAAAACAACATTAAAAAAATGAATAAACAAGGCAGAGCAACGAGAATCATTGTTTGTTTGTATTTATTTCCATATAAAAATAATTATGTTCAAATTCAACAAATCGTATACATCATATAAAATATGGAGGATGGCCCATTTCAGCGGTATTAACAAATTACCACTGTTCTTCCATGGGGGTCCTTTACATTGAGTAAGAGGGTTTTTTTGATCGACTCAGACTTAATATTTCCAGAGACTCTTTATATTGTTTATGGTCTCCTTCTACAGAATACAGTTTTGTTCTTTATTTTTGGCCTGGCTATTTGCCCCTTATCATCTTGCTATTAGACATGTACTTTTAAACTGGTTGTTAGACAGTAAGCACTGGTCAGCCGATGAAGAAATTTTAGCTCCTCTGTTTCAATTGAGGATTCCTCTTTCCTTTACTTAACACCGACAAGCCGAAAGGTCTTAAATCGGTCACTTTTTCACAAAGCAACCATTGACGTGGAAAGTTACGTGATATAAAGGAAATTCAGACAAGGGAGAATAAAGCTCTTTCTTTAAAAACTTTCCAGGAGATATAGGGATAATTGTCGTGTTTAGAAAGCAATGGAAAGGGAATGTCCTGATTCCTGAATCACACAAATCGCATCTATTCAATTTATTTTATGTACATATATATTGACGGATAAAAGTGCATCATTTGTTGAGTGTGGACGTTTTTAAGATCGATGCATTCAAACCGTAAGGTATAAAAACTCAATACTACACCAGCTTAGAGATTCCTTGTATAGAGCTATTCAACATGTTCAACTTCACCCATAATTGTTTGTGCATATAAAAGTGTAATGGCAGACCATACACTAATCATCATTTTTTTTATATGATCGGACAAGTTGTACTCCAACAAGCACAGTAAGTATGATAGTTTAGCAAGAAATATATGAATTGTTATAAAAGTAATACTGGACACTATTATGAAGATGAATGATAACAAAAATCTGCACGAATCGATGGATCTATATTTTGTTTTCAAATTCTAAGGAAAAAGGAGGAATTTCGTTCTTGTTATTAACAATCCGGACTTTAACCCCCCCCCCATCCTGCTCTGTTACAATATGGTATAATTCTGAACAATATCTTGAAGATACGAATATGAACTGAATATGATGTGCATTTATGGAACCTACTGCTTGATTCAAGTATGATTCTGGGTTATTTTGTTTCGTTTTGTTTTATGTTTATTTATTAGTTTTCCACATATTATGAGCTGGATAACCATCTTCAGTCTAACCGCTGTTATTCGGAGAGGTATAGATTGTAGAAACGTCATGTTCCTAACGCAATTTTATATTAAAAAGACATGCATGTATTTTAAACAGCTGACAACATATTTACTTACAGTGGTATTGAAATTTTCATTGATTAGATAAGTTAAAGAAAATGTTTAATGATATATTTTGTCATATGTAAACGGTCCACATGATTTAGTATAACCATTACTGAAGATACATGTAAAACAAGAAAATAATGTTTCCAAGAAAACACATGGGGAATTACTGACAACAGCAACCTTGATGAATAATCCCTGCATACAACGAGTACGTTTGATCTACTTATACTTTTTAAAACATCATCCCCTATTTTCTTTATCAATATCCCACAATCTACAATCTATAGGCCTATTCTGTTTTGCTCTAGCGTTCTGTTCATTCATGCGATTCTACTCCGATGAGTGCATGTCTTCTTCTTCTTCTTTCCTTGGTTGGCAACCAGTCAGGATTGACTATTTTTGCCACAGCTTTTGTTCATTTTCAACAGCTTGTTATTCTTGTTATTTTTCTTTTCTTTTCTTCTGTTTTCTTTTCTTTTCTTGTTATTTTTTTTTCTTTTTCCTCTTATTTTTTTTCTTCTTTTTTCCTATTCTTTTTCTTTTCTTTTTTCTTTTCTTTTCATTTCTTTTTTTTTCTTTTCTTTTCTTTTGTTCTCTTTTTCTTTTCTTGTTTCATTTTTTCCTGCATTTTTTCTCTTTTCTTCTTTTCTTTTCTTCTTATATAGACATATTGTATTTTTGTCCTTTTAAAATAATAATTTTCCTTATTTTTTATGCGTTCTGTTTCTTGCAGCACGTTGTATTTTCTTCTGCTACAGTAAGCTGCAATAGAGAAAACAAAAGTAAACTGGATTTGTGGCCTGATAAAACTTCAGGTGTCGAGAAGCTTAACAATAGCTGTTTTAAAAGCTTTTTTACGTAAATAACACTGAGATATACAATGTCTTTTATTAGGTAAAGCCTCACAGATTTATTTCAAAGGAAGCAATCGAATAAAGCCTTGGTAGCTAGAGTTTACCAGGGATGTCTTCATTACTAAAACATTCGAGCGCCAACATCCCTGGAATTTATCAAGTCGACTGTATGTTTTTGTCGAGACAATGTTCAATGAAAAAGTGTGTCTTGCTATATAACGTAATTATTGTTTATCCAACCTTATAATTCCATGGCGATAAGTCATTTTACAGAAGTATACATGGTGAGATATACTTTGTGGCCATGTCGACAAACAAAATTTACTCGAAATGACAAGATAAAGTATTTTGTAAACTTGTCATGTAGAAAGACACTTAAAGTTTCCATTCTATGATATCGTCCGCGCAGTGGTGGATTCTCGGACATGGGGGCCGGGTTCCAAACCCTCGGGGAAAATGTAAAACTTTAGTGAAGAAACATAACTTTAGGTTTGATTTAGAAAATGAGGCCCCAGTCCGTGGCATCAGTGGGTATCGTAACCCCTGTTTTTTCTTTTCTTTTGTTATTTACACGGCGAAATACATCTTATACAGGGTGATGAGCCCCTTTTTGCTTGATAGAGTTTTGTGAAGAAAACGTTTGAGAAGCCCCTTTCCTGGTCAACCCCAGATCCATCGCTACGACCCCGCTTGGAATGACAAGGACATCTTCGCAAACACTCCGGAGGCGCTTTTTTTTAAAAACCCTTCAATGACAAAACAGCCTTTGTCAAAAATCGGTGAATCAAAATCTAAGTGAAAAAACACTCACCTATTCAGATACAACATATACATACAGTTTAGACTGTACATATCATTCAATGGAATTATTTTGTAATGCAAAATAGCAATATTATTATCATTATTATTATTATTTTGTTTGGCGTCACCTGTGCCTGGGAGGCGAAAAGCGAACTGAATCACTATGACCCGCAGGTCTCTCCTCCCGATATAACTGATTGGGGGGAATGCAGGTGGACCACTACACCGGGGTTTCCCCCTACTCTTATACGAATAGAGCAGTGGGTTCTTAACGTGCAAAGGTGGTGACTCTCCTCTACACGGGGCCTCCATTTAACGTCCTATCCGAGGGACGGAGTGTTTTCCATTGTAACATAGCCTGCATCTATGAAACATGGGAGAGACGTTTACACACAACGCACTGGCTTCAGTCATCCGCCCGGGGTGGACTCGAACCCACGATCTTTGGTTCGACAGGCAGACGCGTTACCGACTGAGCCAACACCACTCTCATATTAGTGTTATCCATTGTATCAGCAGTCTGTTCTAAACTTCTAATCTATACAAAATGTTTGAATTAGCATTTTACATCATTAAAATGTAGGCCTAGAGCCCTGTCAATCATGCCTTAATTGTTAGCTCGAAATAGAGGGTAAATACAATGTAATTTGAATATTGATATGACCTTGCTCTCTTCATGTCGTAGATGGCGATCTGTTGCTCTCCTTGAAACGTACATCAAATAAAATGAATAAGAATCCATTATCTCCCACATGTTGGCATATGTTTTCTTCGGACTATGTTATCTCTGTTGATTGCTTTGCACCATGTGACAGCGTTTGCATACTTTCACAATGTTTTGATGTCGATGGTTGTATTTTTAATGAGGTTGTGGTGATGATTTTGGTGTATTGTCATAAAGGTGTGGTGACGATGTTGGTATATTTTCATTAGGGTGTGGTGACGATGTTGGTATCTTTTCATTAGGGTGTGGTGACGATGTTGGTATCTTTTCATTAGGATGTGGTGACGATATTGGTATCTTTTCATTAAGGTATGGTGACGATGTTGGTATCTCTTCATTAGGATGTGGTGACGATATTGGTATCTTTTCATTAGGATTTGGTGACGATGTTGGTATCTTTTCATTAGGGTGTGGTGACGATGTTGGTATCTCTTCATGAGGGTGTGGTGACAATGTTGGTATCTTTTCATTAGGATGTGGTGACGATGTTGGTATCTTTTCATTAGGGTGTGGTGACGATGTTGGTATCTTTTCATTAGGATGTGGTGACGATATTGGTATCTTTTCATTAAGGTATGGTGACGATGTTGGTATCTCTTCATTAGGATGTGGTGACGATATTGGTATCTTTTCATTAGGATGTGGTGACGATGTTGGTATCTTTTCATTAGGGTGTGGTGACGATGTTGGTATCTCTTCATGAGGGTGTGGTGACAATGTTGGTATCTTTTCATTAGGATGTGGTGACGATGTTGGTATCTTTTCGTTAGGGTGTGGTGACGATATTGGTATCTTTTCATTAGGGTGTGGTGACGATGTTGGTATCTTTTCATGAGGGTGTGGTGACGATGTTGGTATCTATTCATGAGGGTGTGGTGACGATGTTGGTATCTTTTCATTAGGGTGTGGTGACGATGTTGGTATCTTTTCATTAGGGTGTGGTGACGATGTTTATATCTTTTCCTTAGAGTGTGGTGACGATGTTGATATCTTTTCATTATGGTGTGGTGACGATGTTTATATCTTTTCATCAGAGTGTGGTGACGATGTTGATATCTTTTCCTTAGAGTGTGGTGACGATGTTGATATCTTTTCATGAGGGTGTGGTGACGATGTTGGTATCTTTTCATTAGGGTGTGGTGACGATGTTGGTATCTTTTCATTAGGGTGTGGTGACGATGTTGGTATCTTTTCATGAGGGTGTGGTGACGATGTTGGTATCTCTTCATGAGGGTGTGGTGACAATGTTGGTATCTTTTCATTAGGATGTGGTGACGATGTTGGTATCTTTTCATTAGGGTGTGGTGACGATGTTGGTATCTTTTCATGAGGGTGTGGTGACGATGTTGGTATCTCTTCATGAGGGTGTGGTGACAATGTTGGTATCTTTTCATTAGGATGTGGTGACGATGTTGGTATCTTTTCATTAGGGTGTGGTGACGATATTGGTATCTTTTCATTAGGGTGTGGTGACGATGTTGGTATCTTTTCATTAGGGTGTGGTGACGATGTTGGTATCTTTTCATTAGGGTGTGGTGACAATGTTGGTATCTTTTCCTTAGAGTGTGGTGACGATGTTGATATCTTTTCATTAGGGTGTGGTGACGATGTTTATATCTTTTCATTAGGGTGTGGTGACGATGTTGATATCTTTTCATCAGAGTGTGGTGACGATGTTGATATCTTTTCCTTAGAGTGTGGTGACGATGTTGGTATCTTTTCATTAGGGTGTGGTGACGATGTTTATATCTTTTCCTTAGGATGTGGTGACGATGTTGGTATCTTTTCATTAGGGTGTGGTGACGATGTTGGTATCTCTTCATGAGGGTGTGGTGACAATGTTGGTATCTTTTCATTAGGATGTGGTGACGATGTTGGTATCTTTTCGTTAGGGTGTGGTGACGATATTGGTATCTTTTCATTAGGGTGTGGTGACGATGTTGGTATCTTTTCATGAGGGTGTGGTGACGATGTTGGTATCTATTCATGAGGGTGTGGTGACGATGTTGGTATCTTTTCATTAGGGTGTGGTGACGATGTTGTTATCTTTTCATTAGGGTGTGGTGACGATGTTTATATCTTTTCCTTAGAGTGTGGTGACGATGTTGATATCTTTTCATTATGGTGTGGTGACGATGTTTATATCTTTTCATCAGAGTGTGGTGACGATGTTGATATCTTTTCCTTAGAGTGTGGTGACGATGTTGATATCTTTTCATGAGGGTGTGGTGACGATGTTGGTATCTTTTCATTAGGGTGTGGTGACGATGTTGGTATCTTTTCATTAGGGTGTGGTGACGATGTTGGTATCTTTTCATGAGGGTGTGGTGACGATGTTGGTATCTCTTCATGAGGGTGTGGTGACAATGTTGGTATCTTTTCATTAGGATGTGGTGACGATGTTGGTATCTTTTCATTAGGGTGTGGTGACGATGTTGGTATCTTTTCATGAGGGTGTGGTGACGATGTTGGTATCTCTTCATGAGGGTGTGGTGACAATGTTGGTATCTTTTCATTAGGATGTGGTGACGATGTTGGTATCTTTTCATTAGGGTGTGGTGACGATATTGGTATCTTTTCATTAGGGTGTGGTGACGATGTTGGTATCTTTTCATTAGGGTGTGGTGACGATGTTGGTATCTTTTCATTAGGGTGTGGTGACAATGTTGGTATCTTTTCCTTAGAGTGTGGTGACGATGTTGATATCTTTTCATTAGGGTGTGGTGACGATGTTTATATCTTTTCATTAGGGTGTGGTGACGATGTTGATATCTTTTCATCAGAGTGTGGTGACGATGTTGATATCTTTTCCTTAGAGTGTGGTGACGATGTTGGTATCTTTTCATTAGGGTGTGGTGACGATGCTTATATCTTTTCCTTAGAGTGTGGTGACGATGTTGATATCTTTTCATTATGGTGTGGTGACGATGTTGATATCTTTTCCAGAGATTGTGGTGACGATGTTGATTTTTTTCCTTAGAGTGTGGTGACGATGTTGGTATCTTTTCATGGGGTGTGGTGACTATGTTAGTATCTATTCATTAAGGTGTGGTGACGATGTTGGTGTCTTTTCATGAGGGTGTGGTGACGATGTTGGTGTCTTTTCATGAGGGTGTGGTGACGATGTTGGTATCTTTTCATGAGGGTGTGGTGACGATGTTGGTGTCTTTTCATTAGGGTGTGGTGACGATGTTGGTATCTTTTCATTAGGGTGTGGTGACGATGTTGGTATCTTTTCATTAGAGTGTGGTGACGATGTTGGTATCTTTTCATGAGGGTGTGGTGACGATGTTGGTATCTATTCATGAGGGTGTGGTGACGATGTTGGTATCTTTTCATTAGGGTGTGGTGACGATGTTGGTGTCTTTTCATGAGGGTGTGGTGACGATGTTGGTATCTATTCATGAGGGTGTGGTGACGATGTTGGTATCTTTTCATTAGGGTGTGGTGACGATGTTGGTGTCTTTTCATGAGGGTGTGGTGACGATGTTGGTATCTATTCATGAGGGTGTGGTGACGATGTTGGTATCTTTTCATTAGGGTGTGGTGACGATGTTGGTATCTTTTCATTAGAGTGTGGTGACGATGTTGGTATCTTTTCATGAGGGTGTGGTGACGATGTTGGTATCTATTCATGAGGGTGTGGTGACGATGTTGGTATCTTTTCATTAGGGTGTGGTGACGATGTTGGTGTCTTTTCATGAGGGTGTGGTGACGATGTTGGTATCTTTTCATTAGGGTGTGGTGACGATGTTGGTGTCTTTTCATGAGGGTGTGGTGACGATGTTGGTATCTATTCATGAGGGTGTGGTGACGATGTTGGTATCTTTTCATTAGGGTGTGGTGACGATGTTGGTGTCTTTTCATGAGGGTGTGGTGACGATGTTGGTATCTTTTCATTAGGGTGTGAAGACGATGTTGGTATCTTTTCATTAGGGTGTGGTGACGATGTTGGTATCTTTTCATGAGGGTGTGGTGACGATGTTGATATCTTTTCATTAGGTTATGGTGACGATGTTGATATATATTCATTAGGTTGGTGTGACGATATTTGTATCGCTTCATGTGTGTGCGATGATGTTAATATTTTTTCATTAGAGTGTGATGGCAATGTTTTTATTGCTTCATTAGGTTGTTGTGACGATGTTTGTATAGTTTCATGTATATGTGGTGGCGATGTTGGTGCCGCTTCATGAGCGAGTGGTGACGACGGTGGGATCTAATCATTAGGTTACGGTGACGATGTTGGTAATTATTCATTAGGGTGTGATGACGATGTTGGTGTCTTTTCATTAGGGTGTGGTGACGATGTTGGTGTCTTTTCATTAGGGTGTGATGACGATGTTGGTGTCTTTTCATTAGGGTGTGGTGACGATGTTGGTGTCTTTTCATTAGGGTGTGGTGACGATGTTGGTATCTTTTCATTAGGGTGTGATGACGATGTTGGAATCTTTTCATTAGGGTGTGGTGACGATTTTGGTGTCTTTTCATAAGGGTGTGGTGACGATGTTGATATCTATTCATTAGGTTGGTGTGACGATGTTTGTATTGCTTCATGTGTGCGCGATGATGTTAATATTTTTTCATTAATAATAATAATAATAATAATAATAGCCAATTTTTATAAAGCGCTTTTCCCAGAATGGCCCAAAGCGCGTTACAGCATATTATTACCCCGGTCATTTGATTCATTTCAATCAAGCACGAAAAGTGCACAATTTCCACTCCCTGGGGAGCATTCCTTGCATTCGTCGCAGCCACATTATGGCGCTGGCAAAATCAAACGTACAATATATTTCGCATCCTACATTAGAGTGTGATGGCAATGTTTTTATTGCTTCATTAGGTTGTTGTGACGATGTTTGTGTAGTTTCATGTGTGTGTGGTGGCGATGTTGGTGCCGCTTCATGAGCGAGTGGTGACGACGCACAGTGGGCCGGGGCGAAACAAAAGTGCGCCAAAAGTCATTTTGGGCAATTTCAGATTTTTAATTTTTGTTATGCCCAGCTGAAAGACAACACTTTGAAGAATACTTCAGCAAAATATTTCATTCCGGAATTTGCATAAAGGTTGTTAATTTCCTACCTCAAATCGTAAAATGTGACATTTTGCGAAATTTCGCGTATATGATAACCTAGTTGAAAAGCAGGCCATTTCACAGGAGGTTTTTCATGTAGGAATCTGAAATGGCTCCAACATAATCCTGAAATATTCTTTTTTCGTAAGAAAGGGTTCAAAGTAGATAAAAGACACCTTTCAGGCGGTTTATAGGATGATTATTCCTCGAAATAGGCTGAAAATCCATGTTTTTTGCATTTACATTAGAAACGTTTAGATTTCCGTGGATTTCCGTCTATATTCTATAAGCATCATTTTTCCCGATGTCTAAGCTTTAAGTCGATACCAAATTTAGCTGCCCGTTTTTGCCCGTTGTCATGTAGAGCCGATTTTACTTGACACAACACCCCAAAAACCTGTTCAAAAACGGTCATTTTTATACCGCGCAGTCATCGTAGCGCACCGTATGGGCAAATTGCCATTCGCTTTTGCATGGCGAGGACGATTCCCCTTCCATTCCATGAAAATGACATAATTCCGGGCATAATAAACAAAATAAAGGTTGCTAACCCAAATAAGGGCTATACCCACAACTCTTCTAGAGTTAAACTTACTTGTAGAATAATTTCAGCCAAAAACCCTCCTCATAGTGATACATTCGTGGTGTTATATACTCTGCGTTTTACAAAAGTCAACACAGCTTGATAAAGCGCGGTTAATATTTTTCAGATTTTAAAGTTTTTTTTAATAAATCTAATTAATGATCATTTTGATGCCATAAAATTATTTTCGGCATATCATACACACCTTTTAGGCATGTGAGAAGCATAAACCAACATTCACTCTGGTCAATCTTAAAGTAGCACATAACACAACATTTATATACCACACATTGTTTAGCGTAATTTGTCTTTTCACAAATAGGTTTTAAGCAGCCAATCAAAATTAGGTATCAAAATAGGCATGTGAGAAGCATAAACCAACATTCACTCTGGTCAATCTTAAAGTAGCACATAACACAACATTTATATACCACACATTGTTTAGCGTAATTTGTCTTTTCACAAATAGGTTTTAAGCAGCCAATCAAAATTTGGTATCAAGGTGACGTCATATCGGCTTTAGATTATGTTCAGTCGATTCTACGCCCAAAATTACCCATGGCAACATGTTAAAGTAAAAATCTAACACGGAATATAATTTTGGCGCACTTTCAACTCATTCTGGCCCACTGTGCGACGGTGGGATCTAATCATTAGGTTACGGTGACGATGTTGGTAATTATTCATTAGGGTGTGATGACGATGTTGGTATCTTTTCATTAGGGTGGTGTGCCGATATTGGTATCTTTTCAGTAAGGTGTGGTGACGATGTTGGTGCCGTTTAATGACAGAGTGGTGACGACGATGGGATCTAAACATTAGGTTACGGTGACGATGTTGGTATCTATTCATTAGGGTTTGGTGACAATTTTGCTTTTTTTTAATTAGGGTGGTGTGACGATATTAATATCTTTTCATTAGGGTGTGGTGACGACGTTCATATCTTTTCATTCGAGTGTGGTGACAATGTTTGTATCACTTCATTTGGCTGTTGTGACGATGTTTGTATCGTCTCATTAAGGTGTGGTGACGATGTTGGTATCTTTATCCAGAAATGAAAAAAAAAACTGACACAACAATTATTCCGCCTTTCTGGATTTACTCGAAATGGTCGTGGACTTCGGTCGTTCTTATTATATTCATAAACTCACCAAGCAAAATGCTGAAAATTCCATCAAAATCTGATAACGAGTAACGAAGTTATTGAATTCTAAATGTGAACTATATATTGTGAAAACGATTATATGATGATCTCATGTCCCACTTTCCTTTTTCTTATGTTATTACATGAAATCATAATTATTTCATATTTTCATGTATGTATGTATAATGTCTCCCTTGTTGCAAAATAATTTGCAGCAATAATCTTATATAACAGATCTGTTAATCAGGGGCAGATCCAGGATTTTCCAAAAGGGGGTGCACATTTTCTCGAGGAAAATTTTGAGAAGCAAAAAAAAGTCTTCATTTTCAAAGGGGGGCGGGGCACACTTCTGTTTTAACGACATTTTTACATTACAAATTTTAATTGTGCCTCTCAAAGGGGGGGGGGGGCGGGCACGGGTCGGCTTTGCCCCCCCCCCCCCCCTGGATCCGCCATTGCTGTTAATCAATATTTGTTTTCTTTCTTGGTGGACAAAATTTGAAGAAATATAATTTCGTATAAGGAAATAGAAAAAGAATAAGTGGGGATATGACATTAGCTTCCTAAATGCATATTCATGAAGACATGCATAATACTATTTCACCTAAATAATGCATTTTTTTATATTGTTACTTAGTTATTCCTGCTCCAAAATTTGATGAAATTTTCACTGCTTCGCTTGTAAGAGTTTACTTCATCCGATCAAATGTCATTTTCAGCTTAGATTACCCCTTCATTGGTCAAGCAATAAAGGCCCTTTCACAATATTGATCCCGATCAGTGTAGAACGGTTTTTCCTGGTGTTGCACGATCGATCGCTTTTGTCTTTCGAACACTCGAAGTCGTTGCAGACGATCACACGAACCCGAGGTGGTCGTGACTGGTTGCATCTGAACTTTGAACATGTTCAAACTCCAAACGCGATCAAATAAGATCGCGATTAACTTGCAGCAGATCGTACGACCAGTCGTGCGAATTTCGAATGTTCAGCGTTGCACGACTTGATGCAAGATTTCGCACGACAAAGTAGTCGCATTTAGTCGGCTGGATGTCGTGCCACACTCGCATGTGCGCTAGCAACCTTTAAAGACCAGTCTTGCTACTGGGTGCGACAATATCACCAAATTGTAAATATTGTAAAAAGTAAAAGCTTTGGCATTTTCTGCTTCTCTCATACAACCAGTCATGACATTGGATGAGCGGGAGTACCTATCCATGATCGCCCGAGACATTGAGCTGGATGTCGAGGCACGTGATTCCTTCGCCATCTGTAACCGTGACACCAGTAACTGCGATGGGTTTGGAGAGTGTATGAAGTCCACCTTTGGGCGAACCACTGGACAGTATATCTGCAAATGCTACCAGGGCTACAGGAATAACCTCTACAGCGGATGCTCTCGTGAGTAGACTCATTAACCGGGAGCGGGGTTAACCAGAGCAGGGTGTCACCGCCAATTTCACCATCCAAGATGATTTTTTTTGGGAGAAAATATGAAGAAAGCTTTAAGTCGCTTTGCCAATATGACCATCTATACTGTCTATACAATATTATTTTTATGGTGAAATTGCCAATAGTATAATATCAAATTTTGTCGATATCAAATGATTTGAAACAACTAGAGTAAGCGCTTTAGAAATATAATATAGCCCTATTGTTATAAACCAATGTTATATTCCACACTAAGTGACGATGTATAGCTGTGTTAGGAACAATAATTGCGCAGTTTAATAAATTAATCATAATCTAATTACCTAATTCATCGTTGTATTATGGATTGTATACAGTTTGTACTGCGACGTCCAAGATTTCGAATAGCACGGTTCCGAAACGTATTTTTTTATAATCTTGAATACAGCCCTCGTTGCATTTCGTCATGAACATCGAAATATACGATTGGTTAATATGAATCGTATCAATAATCATATCTTCTCTCTTTATTTACAGCCGATACAAGCGAGGATGATAAAGGAAATAACAAGAGAGAATTAAAACTGGATATACTCAGGAGACTGGTGACTCTACTTAAGGAATGAATATCCTCGGAGAGAAACTCTTTGTAGTACATAGCTCCATCACTGGTGACTCTTCTTAAGGAATGAATATCCACAGAGAGAAACTCTTTGTAGTACATAGCTCCATCACTGGTGACTCTTCTTAAAGAATGAATATCCTCGGAGAGAAACTCTTTGTAGTACATAGCTCCATCACTGGTGACTCTTCTTAAGGAATGAATATCCTCAGAGAGAAACTCTTTGTAGTACATAGCTCCATCACTGGTGACTCTTCTTAAGGAATGAATATCCTCGGAGAGAAACTCTTTGTAGTACATAGCTCCATCACTGGTGACTCTTCTTAAAGAATGAATATCCTCGGAGAGAAACTCTTTGTAGTACATAGCTCCATCATTGGTGACTCTTCTTACTGAATGAATATCCTCGGAGAGAAACTGTTTGTAGTCCATAGCTCCTGCTCTGGGATATATTAGCTTTTGAAAATGAATTATCAAATGAATATATCATATACTTAAAGGGAAGTTCACCCTGACAAAAAGTTTATTGTACGAATAGCAGAAAAAATAATAACAAATATTACAGAAGGTTTGAGAAAAATCCATCAAAGAATTAAATATTCATTAAAATCTGAGTTATTTGATTTGTGATGTCATATGCGAGCAGCATTCCTACATAGCGAATGGTTAAAAATCAAGGAAATGTCATTTTCTCAGAAAATTGAAAATGTTTATTACTGTACCTTTTGCATATCAATAGACAAATCATTTCACACCCGATCATGAAACGAAAACAAAAATAAGTAATCGGGAACCATTAAAAAAGAGATTCATGCATTTTATATTACATAACATATGGGGCAGCTGCTCGTTTATGACGTCACAAATCCAAAATTTAAAATTCTAATAACTTTATTAATCTTTAATGGATTATCCTCAAACCTTCACCAATATTTTTATTATTTTTTTCTGCTTTTTTACGACAAACTATTCTTCAGGGTGAACTTCCCCTTTAAGCGTTGCATGTAATGTAAATATAACTACTTTTCTGGGAATGTGACAAAAGAACTGGTCAATAAATTCATATCTATATATGAATAAATTGTGAATATATTATGAATGATAGTGACTGTATATTTTTTTTAATGTTCAAGTGGTGATCAGAGCGGTATATTCATATTAAAATTAATATTGTATGAGTGCCTAACCTGGTTTACTTCAAACTTTTTTAAAATATTCCATTGTAGGAGCTGTATTTTATATTTTATTAGCTCTAAGTATACGCGGGTTCTTCCAACACAGAACAAGAACAGGTAAAGAGGTAGATGTTGCTGGTTTGAAGGTCTGTGCTCAACTGCCTTAGCTTGGCAGGGCATAATTTATTCTTCATTTCCTCTCTCGGCTTTCTTTGCACAAGGTACTAGATTTCAATAAATATTCAAATTAACTTGGAGGATGACAATAACAGAAGTAACGCATCATCCTGAATAAGAACCAATCACACATAAGGAGTCTTACAACATAAATATTCATGATTCAGTCAACCAAGAGAGATGAGGGGAGTAATTAACATAGCTGAGAGGACCAAGAGATAAAGGAATTTGATAACAAAAGGAATGATCAAGTGTGGGGTGCAAGGGATGAAGGATGGATGAGGATGACAAAGGAGATGGGGATAACAGAGATAAATGAGGATAAAAGGCAAGAATGCTGATGGAGACTGAAGAAAAGGGGAAAATAAATTAGGGTTATTTTGGAGTAGAGCAATGTCCTGAAAATGAGAGAGGGGTTAAAGAACTCTGTGAACTCTGGCTTAAAGTAATGAACTTGTAACCAAAACTGAAATGAACAAACAAAACTGCAATAAACTTGAATAATGTACAAACTAGTTCCCTACACCATTAATATTTACCCAGTGACAAAATATGTGCTGTGGTCAGGGTAGTGGGGGTAAGTTTGAACGCGATAGCATGCCACAGATGATATGGGCCCATGTTCATCGAACCTTGATTCTATATCTCATCTTAAAATATTATAATTTCCTATCGTGCATACCTATCTTTTAGCATAACTTGTACGAAGCTGTAAATCAAGGAGACTTTGAATATAGGCACATATTGTGACAACTGTAATGTTATTGGTACCGTTTCTTTATTGCTGAAACTGGTATAATTGAAAGCTTTCAGTTGACCCCTAATTGTCACACATATGCCCGGCGCCTATGTCGCCGTTTTTTTTTTATTTTTTATTTTTATTATTATTATTATTATTATTATTATTATTATTTTTTTTTTTTTTTTTTTTTTTTTTTGGGGGGGGGGGGGTTTGCAGTAAAATTTTTAGCCGAGTGTTGATTTGAATGAAAGAAGGGGTGTATTATATTCACTTCCATACAGATCCACTTGCCATTCGTGTCAATATAATGCATACAAGACCAGAATAAAATGCGGGAGAGTGTCGGTTAAGGGGATAATCATTTGAAAAAAAGGGAATTTTTCTTCCTTTTTTTTTTTGGGGGGGGGGGGGTTAAAAAAGAGCACACATTGATATTCATAATGCATATAGCATTTTCATTCATTTTATATACGATAAAACAGCAATGTGGATAAAATGCCTTACTCAAGGGCATAAGTGCCGTGCCGGGAATCGAACCCCCGATCATCGGATCTCCAGTCAAGCGCCTTAGATCACTCGGCCACGGCACCCCCACTGTCAAATTTCGTAGTCTAGCCCCCTCTGCGTTTGCTATAATTTTTTTTACCCATCCCTCCATCTTTCCTTCTTTCTTTCTCTCTCTCTCTCTCTCCTCATTTCCCCATGTATCTCTCCCCCTCCTCTCTCTACTATCCTCGCTTCTTTACTTGGTCTTCATTTTCCTCTCTTTATCTATTCCGACTCTTCTCTTCTTTCTGTCTCTCTCTCTCTTCTGGTTTCCCTTTCTACAATTAGTTTATCCTCCACTCTCTATTACCTGATTACAAAAACCCGTAGGCCTATATAGCCTGAAACGCACACCCATCCGTTGTAAAAAAAAAAAAAAAAGTGTCAGTGTCTATTTTCACTCTCATTGTTCAGATTTCCCTTTTTTAATCTTGTTTAATATTTACACACACAAAAAAAAATCGATATCCTTTATGAAGTCGTTGATTTTATCGACTATATCAACACAAAACTATACTTACAAACGATTATAATTGTGATTTATCAGAACCTCTCTGTTTGGGAACCTTCTCCCGCACGCTCTGTTGTAACGGTATTTGATTAATTTGCATACAATTGGTCGTATCCAGGGCGGCGCCATGAAATTTCGATATGGGGTGGGTCAAGACATCCAGAAAGTGATATTATTTTATTTTCTTAATTGAACACGTTGAATAACAGGAGTAATATACAGTTCACGACCCAATCCTCTCTTCTTGGTTATATTGATTTCTTCCTCTGTACCCAAATTACGGGGCGCCCCCCTTGTCCTGCCCCCTCCTCCTTTATCACCCCTGGTCATATCAATTCCAGATTTTGTACTAACATGATTGGTGTTAGATATTGATATTGATTTTGTTCAATCTCTGGAATAAACTCGTAATAAAAGTAAATATTTGTATCCTGTAGACCTAGCTATTGTTATTGGCCTACACTATTTATATCCTGAAAAAAAAATCGGCTCACCGTCAGAGTTGACGAATCCATTCCAAACTTTATCTCCCAACGGGGAGGTGTCCGGAGATGGGTGTACTTGTATAAACAAATTTCATGTTAATACTTCCTTTTTTATTTCATTTTTCTTCAAAACATGGTGTTAAGAATTGTCCAGTAGCTCCCACAATCCCTTTTCTGTATCCAAAAGATATTAATTCTCTAGCGCTGGAGCAGCGCGACAGGAGGGTAGGGTGCAACTGCCTCCCGGGATTGTTCGTGTCGTGAAAATGGGGAGGAAAGGAGAGAACAAGGGGAAAGGGGAAAGGAAGAAAGAGAGAAAGAAAGAAAAAGAAGGAAGAAGAGAAAACAGTTGAGATCAGGGCCCCGTCTTACAAAGAACTGCGATTGATCCGATCAACCACAACTATGGAAAGCCAGCAACGTCATTATAACTAGCATGATTGTTCAACATTTTCTAGATTATCATGATTATAGTGTTCTTGAAAATTCAATGTGCATAATCATTTTGTTTACAATGGACTTTGTGCAAATTATCTGAGGAATAATTAATTTATGGATTTTCATAATACTTGAGGTTGATCGGTTTAATCGTAGTCCTTTGTAAGACGGGGTCCTGGGATGTGTAACTATTTGATCAATTCAGATGATAAAAGCCATGACGTCACCTTTCGGGCGTAACCTCCCCCCCCCCACTCCTACCCCACCTATCAAAACATCCCGAAACCGCCTCTAGTAGTTCTGTAGCCATTTATTTTTGTGTGTTTTATAGAAAGAGTGATATTGATGAATGTTTATTCTCGTGTGAGACCCTGCACTGTCAATATAAGAAATCAGCTGTTTGAAATATCCGTACGTTCTACAAATTCTTTGTCGAGTTGGCAAACAGTGTGACTTCGGCGAAAGAACTTTAACGGAGACCTTTAAAACCAAGACCATAAACAGACCCTATCAGTGAGCAAAGGTCATTTTGAATTTAGCATTGTTCTTTTAAAGGTGTTTCTTTGCATGCAATATTTTGAAGAAATTGTACAAGAACGCTTACGACGAAACTGCTATATATGCTTGGAAATTAATGTATGAATATGATGATGCTAGTATTGTTGAGTTAGGTTTAAAATTACATTGTAATCAACTTGAAAATTATTCATATTACGATCAGACTTATTACACTGACTGATTGTTTTCATCATCGTCAATTTCGTCATCATCATTATCATCGTTGTTATTATTATTATTATTATCATTATCTTATTTAGCAGAATATAAAACAAATCACTTAAACACTTCAATTACAATGATAAAAATAATTGTTACAGTAACACAATAATAATACAGTAACACAAAAATAATACTGGATTCACCCGGATGAGCAACCAGGCATTGGACAAAGTTAAAGGTCAAGTCCACCCCAGACAAATGTTGATTTGAATAAATAGAGAAAAATCAAACTAGCAAAACGCTGAAAATTTCATCAAAATCGGATGTAAAATAAAAAAGTTATTACATTTAAAAATTTCGCTTATTTTTCACAAAACAGTGATATGCACAACTAGGTGATTTAGTCGATGATGTCCATCACTCACTATTTCTTCTGTTTTTTATTGTTTAAATTATGCAATATTTCATTTTTTTTTAATGGATTTGACAATAAGGACCAACTTGAGTGAACCATATAGTATTAAATAATGCTCATTCCACATGTTCAGGGAGGAATTAATCGTTGTTTCACTTGACAATGAGGAGAAAAATAGAATATTCCCTATTTCATATAATAAAATACAAAAGAAATAGTGAGTGAATGTCGTCATCAGTCTCCTCATTTGCATACCCGCCAGGATGTGCATATAACTGTTTTGTGAAATTAAGCAAAACTTTAAAATGTCATAACTTTCTTATTTTACATCCGATTTTGATGAAATTTTCAGTGTTATGTTTGGTGGATTTTTCTCTTTTTATTCAAATCAACTCTTTGTTGGGATGGACTTGTCCTTTAACCAAATAACTATAGTCCGCGGACCGCCCTAACCCATACCCCATCCAGCTGAATACACTGTAGTATTTTCATGTGACATAAACATAACATACATTTGCATTTTTTATTACAAAAAATCAAATATCAATAAATACATTGCATCAAAATGTGAGAAATTAAATTAAAGAAAATAAACTATACTGACCAGAAAGCTGAATTATTTTTCATTATTTCATTATCATTTTTATCATCATCATCATCATCACCCACCACCATCATCATCATCATCATCACCGTATAACTCGTAATTTTATACCGCTTCTTTCTACAATTGTTAAAGGACAAGTTCACCCCAACAAAAAGTTTATTTGAATAAAAAGAGAAAAATCCAACAAACATAACACTGAAAATTTCATCAAAATCGGATGTAAAATAAGAAAGTTATGACATTTTAAAGTTTCGCTTAATTTCACAAAACAGTTATCTGCACATCCTGGTCGGTATGCAAATGAGGAGACTGATGACATCATCCACTCACTATTTCTTTTGTATTTTATTATATGAAATGTGAAAAATTCTAATTTTCTCCTCATTGTCAAGTGAAACTAAAATAATTTCTCTCTGAAAATATGGAATTGGTTCAGTCAAGTTGGTCCATATTGTCAAATTTGTAAAAAATGAAATATTGTATAATTCAAACAATAAAAAACAAAAGAAATAGTGAGTGAGGGACATCATCGACAGTCTCATTTGCATGTCACTGAGTTGTGCATATCACTGTTTTGTGAAAAATAAGCGAAACTTTAAAACGTCATAACTTTCTTATTTTACATCCGATTTTGATGAAATTTTCAGCATTATACTAGTTTGATTTTTCTCTATTTATTCAAATCAACATTTTCCTGTGGTGGACTTGACCTTTAAGACTTTGCCTATATTGTTCTTATATCACTGTACATAATAGTACCAGCATAATAGGGGAAGGACATAATAAAAACGTCATGCATTTGCGTTGACATTAATGTGAACTTTAAACTTTGATAAAGATTGTATTTTGTAGACCCTATGAACATTAACAAATATAATTTATCAATTCGAAACATGTAAAACGTGTTCTTGTCAAGTTGACAAGACAAACAATCATTCAAGGTACTTTGTATTTTACAAGGTCTTTTTCATAATAATATCAATTAAATGTGTTATTACATTATAGTTTAAATGTATTTATGTATTTGCATAAATGACAAGACAAACAATCACTGATGGTATATTGTATCTTTCATGGTGTTTTTCATGATAATGTTAATCAGTTGTATAATCCAATACTTTGACTGTAATTTATATATCCAATACACTCGTCGGTTTCTCTTATTAAAATGTGATGGCATTGCACAAAAATATGAATAATAAAAATCGAATCCATTCATTACTTTTTTCAAATATTAGTGGAAAATACAATGGAAGGAAAATAAACATCATTAAAGATCGAATCAATTTCCTTCAGCAAGAAATTCATCCACATTGTGCTGCATGCACTTAACACAGGTGAGATAAATGGGTACCTGGCAGGAATTTATTCCTTGAAATGCCTCCGCGCTGTAAAAGGCTGCGGGGCATAAAGCCATGGTAATAATATCCAAGTCCTTTGGAAGCGCATAGGGACGTTATGACATAATGTGATATGCGCTATACAACAAAACATGTGTTAAGAAGTTTGTAAGAGATTGAAATAGTATTATTCTTAATATTCATTGATTCTAGAATTTCATCTTGAAAAACCTTGATTCTATCATCGACTCCGACATTTAACAGTAAAAAATTGTCGTCAGAAGATTTTTTTTACGGATGTGAATGGAATTTTGATGATTACAAGTTGCATGTTCGGTGCTATATCAGTGCATTGGATGCCCCCCCCCCCCCACTCCATGATTTATTCTCCAATAATATAAACATTTTGAGAGCATTTGTATGAAAGACGAATTTTCAGGTCGATTATCAAGTTGCAAGTGAGGGGTTGTTGCGACTGTTTTCATAGTCAGTCCATCGTTCTTGAATAATATTGACACATTTCGTGAAATCAACTAAATTGATAAGTATTCATATTGTAAATAAAATCGTCTCTCAAGCACCTCCAACCCCCTCCACCCAAAAAACAAAACAACTAACAAACACATGAACCAATGAGTAGCAAAATAGGATATTGACCTTGGAATTACTGACCTATTATAACAGATAAATGGAAGGAAACTAAACAATAAACATAACCTATCGTTCGGGGGTCAATAAGTAGCCCATCCGGTTTCCTTCCGAAAAAGGTTGGACGCGATTATGAAAGTCCGACTATATGAGAATCGAATCAAGTCCACTCCTGCAGTAACTTAGCTTGATTGTACAAAGAAAAATCAAACAAGCAATAAGGCCGAAAATTTCATCGAAATCGGACGTAAAATAAATAAAAAAATGCACTTATTTTCACAAACATTCATATAAATTTATATTTGCACAACACAACAAAAGTGATATGCAAATAAGAAAGTTATGACATTCTGAAGTTTCGCTTGTTTTCATAAAACATCTAAATGCACAACAAAAGTAATAAACAAATGAGACTGAGAGAGTTAATGACGTCACACACTCACCATTTAGTCTGTATTTCAGTGTTTCATTACATGGATGATACAAATGTTTTTGGGAGGGGGTCGATTTTACCATAAGAAATTTTCAATAAATGATAATATAGGTTGTACTTTTGACAAATCCATTTGTTTAGAGAGGAATCCAACATTAATACACATTTAATGAGGAAAATCTATAAGCCTATCATATTACAAATGATAGAATAAAAAGAGAGAAATAGTAAATGACTGACGTCAACGGTTTATACCTCATTGCCATACCAACCATTATGTGCATAAATAACTGTTTCCTGAAATTAATCGAAACTTTAAAATGTAATATCTTTTTATCTTACAACTTGTATTGATTTTCAGCGCTATGCTTGAAAGAGCACAATGTCCCTGAGTATGTGCCACAGTGTGTTCGCAGTGTGGAACAAATTTGAAATCCAATACACAGTGTTAAATTTGAGCATTTCAACAGTGTGAATCACATATTAAATTAAATTAGTCCACTATGCATGCTATGTGAACACGCTGTGAACAGTCACACTGTCGAAGTGTCCAATGTGTTAAAATGTTTTCACACTGTTGAATTTGAGCATTTTAACAGTGTGAATAATATTTTCACACATAGTCTACTATGTGAACATACTGTGATCACACTGTGTGACACCGCGTTCTTTCCAGCAGGTATTGTTTGATTTATTTCCTTCTCCATTTGTCAATCCTCGGGGGAAAATGTGCCCCCTCCCCCTTTGGAAAAACTTGGATCTTCCCCTGCTTGAAGTTATATATCAAATGTGATCAGGGGTTGGAATAACAAGGGGTAAGGGTGTTTCTGTCTCTTATCACTGTTTCAAGTTGTGAAAAATGAAGAAAAATGAGAAGGGGAAAGGAAGAAAAAAAGAATGAATAAAGAATGAAATTGATTCAAGAGTTTGTTGGGATGTGTAACTATACATCTCGCTCGTTTTCTTAAAAGAGGGATAAGTCAACATTGGGACACCTTGCTCGGAACAAGGTGTCCTAATGTTGACTTATCCCACCCCCACCCCCTTTAACAATTAAAACAATGTTATTTTATCGTTACACGTTCCCCTCCGGACCCTTCCGTGAAAGTGAGATCAGGGTGTGTGGGTGTGTGTGAGACTAGCTCGTGTGCTTAAATGTGCATGTTGATGATAATTAGCAACCCTTTATAGGTTTTATTTGAGGTAATTGCTGCATGTTGCCATCCCTAACTCGGGCCCTAACTACAGTGCATTTATTTGCACTGTTCGACAGCTATTGTTACGTCATAAACAAAGACCGTTATCCTTTTTATTTCATTCGATCTGTTGACGTTCAAGGTTTTAAATACAACTGTACGCTCATGATAGGCTCTGAAGTACATAATGATAGCGTCGATTAAGAATTGATCTTCATCCGTTCTAAGTTTGAACATTCAAAACAATTCCTTGATGAATACCTAATTATTCTTTGCTGGTAATTAATCAATTACGTTATATCCGAAATGCAAATTTTCAGTGGACCTGTTTGATCTTATCAAAGATGTTCGAATGGTCTTAATCGTATTCCTATAAAGTTTAAAGAGGATTTAAATTCTTAGAAAACCGAAGATAAATGTTTGTATATCTCTATGTTAACAGATAATCTGCGATAGAATAGATTTTGCACTTCAATTAAGTTAATTATACGATACAAATTGAGGGGTTTAGGGAATGCATTATGGGGCGCCTTCATTGTACGTTCATTTGGGGCAAGGCGTCTTCAATACTTATTTGTTTCCTCAACTGAACACTACTGAGGATGGTTTGTAACATTGATTAACTTATATGACATGTATGACGACGCTCTGTCTACTCTCACGTCCTTAGGATGGTGACGTAAAATTCGATCTCAGACGTAAATAATACATATTCAGTTGTTGATACATGCCTGGAACGACCAAATACACATGCACAATTTTTGTATATCTGCAATCTGTTGGATTGCATAACACACGCATAATTAAAATGCATGGGATCGACCATTTCCAGTCCTTATTAAAGGGTTAATCCAGGCTAAAGTTAATATGATTTGAACTGATAAAGAAAATCGGACAAGGAATAACGAAGTTATGACATTCTAAAGTTTTGCATTTTTCCAGTGAAACAGTTCTAGGCATGTCTTCATGAATATTCAATGAGCGAATTGATGCTGTCATATCCCCACTTGTTCTTTTGTATTTTATTATATGAAATTAGGTTTATTCATTTTTTTCCTCCAAGAACTAAAGAAATGGATCGACAACTGATTATTATTATCTAACAACATTAGATATTCATTGATGTTATTTAATTATAAGGAAGACATTATTATTCACACATGTATGACATAATGAAACAATTATGATTTCATGTAATAACATAAGAAAAGGGAAAGTGGGGATGTGACATCATTAGCCCACCTAATGAATATTCATGACGTTGTGCATGCATAACTGTTTACACAAAATATTCCTAAACTTTAAAATTCAATGGCTTCTTTATTTGTTATCAAATTTTGATGAAATTTTCGTCATTTTGCTTTATGAATTTTACTCTATTTATTCAGATATAAATAATTTCAGACCGGAGCATCACTTTAACTCCGACAGTAAACTCATCCATAACCATGGTAACGGAATCGTTCTATGATTTTGCGATTGGATGAGGCCACTGATTTGGATTTACACTTGCAATAAGCTTTTATTTCGGTTTTGAATTGTCACATAGTCATTAAATGATGACATGATGAAATTTTCGGCATTTTGCTTTTTGAATTTTACTCTATTTATTCAGATATAAATAATTTCAGACCAGAGCATCACTTTAACTCCGACAGTAAAATCATCCAAAACCATGGTAACGGAATCGTTCTATGATTTAGTTATCACATAGTCATTAAACATGATGACATAGCAATTAAGGGGAGGACTGACTTCGTTTCTAGTAATTCATAGAACTGGCGAAGATAATCGCCAATTCGCCATCGTAGGAAAACAATGTACCGTGAATAAAGCACGTACTCAACATGCTCAAGGAGCCATGTTTGCACATAGCGACCACAGATTCAATAGCTATCAAACACTCCCTCCGAATACGGATTTCTGAATCTTCATTTTCGTTTATTTATTTTTTTCGCCGGCAAATTTTACACATGATGATGATTCAGCAAATTTCACTCGTCTTGAATTTCCATCTCTGTTGATAAGGTCCAAATGGAAACATTGCTAATCCTAGTTGAATTGGTATAAAACTTTCAAACAAAATAAACTCAATGGCCCGTCTTGGGAACTCCGCTTTTAAATTTAACCATGGCGCAAAGCTGGCAAAATGTGACGCAAATCTTCAATTTGAGGAGTACATTTGTAAATATCTGGCAATCAATACAAACTGTCTTGAAACGATTGAATGCGATAATTTTATACAAAATCAAAAATATATGAAAGGAATCAGTACAGAGTATACAGTTTTAGCTTCTCATAATCTTATTCTAGTATTATAGGTTACACACCTTTAATAAGTTCCTGACATATCAGGGAATTCCCCTTACCCGCGCGTCATTTATATAAATAAATTCTTATTAAATCAGTGAGGCATATTTTGGATTTTTTTTTGTATAATAATATGAAGATGAATTGATGCTACTTCAGGTAAGTTCCATAATGGAGTATCATATTTAATCCTTTGTGGAAATTATGAGGACTTAATTAGTTGCCCAAGAATCCTCATCACCACCACGGCTACTGTTGCCATGGTTGCTACAGCCAAGCTTCGGAGTATTCGGGATGCAGGCCCCCGACCGAGGGGGAAAAAGGAAACCCTGAAAACACTTCTCAGAATGATCTACTAATGACAAGGGTGTGAATCGTGTCATTATTAACACTTATTTTAATTTGTGATTTTATCATATCCTAATTCTAACACGTGAGCCTAAATATGGATGATTAGTGGTGTGCTCCCTATATTTTTTGTAAACTAAAAAAATTGCCATTTACAATACATCGGGATGACTCAGCATATTTCGTTTTTCCGTAGTCACGATCACAATGGTCATTCATCGATGTTCTTGCCTCACATGCTTATTACAGATGGGGGCACTGATGTCGATCCATGACGTCATACTATTCAAGTGGGGGGGGGGGGTGAAACAATAGATGACCCCCCTTTGAAAATTAAATTCACAACACAATTAAATCGACACCTATCGATGGGAGTGTTTGGGGGCCACGGAGACCCGAATTTTCAGAACTACAAGAAAAAAAGTGGAAATGAAAGAAAACGGAAAAGGGTGAAATATGACATTTTCTTCTGAATATCACTTCAAAATCTCTCAACAAATCATATTTTTGTGTCTACTACGTCTAAAATTTAGCTTGGTCGAGTAAAACCACAGGCCCCCTAAAAAATGTTTTTTTTTTTTTAATACGCTAATATGCTTTGCACCGTTTTGAACCTCACTTAAATCAGATGCTTGGCATGTTTCTCTCTCCCTCCCTCTCTCTCTCTCTACAACATTTTAAGTTTGACGACATTTGGTATGCATAGAGCACGCAGTGTTGTATTTGCCGTGGTTTTGTAACAATGAGAGACTAATGACCTCATGTTTGCCTCGATTCATTGTTTGGTAGCGGAACCGTAGAATATTCTACCTTGTTGTGCTGTATCTCAGCAATGATATGCCTTTGGGTGCGTTTATGCGCCACTTTCAAATCATGATTCTGCAGAATCACGATTGCGCAGTCAAAATTGAAAATAAACGTCTTTCAAATCACAAACATGAAACACGGAAAAGGGGGCGTTTGGAAAGACGTTTCTGTAGAATCACGAACGAACAAGGTCGTATAAACGCAATCGTGATTTGAATCATGATTCTATGACGTCACTGTGTCAGGCTACTTACGGTTTGACTCTTGCCAAGCTCAAGGCGCTCTATATGCTCAGTGTATATGTACATAATTATGTGCTATACATGCGTTTCTTGTAATGTTCAAGTATTCATTCATTCATTCATTTATTTATTCATTTTTCCAACAAATTTTACAATGCAATAATAACAATATATAAAACATAACACCAGACAATATAAATGACATAAATATTCAAATAAACCAAATATAAAAAATATACACCTGATACAGAAGATAATATTTCCAATTTGATAATAATATGCAAGATATGTTGGAAAAATGGAGTGGCCCACTAAAAAGCAAAGCTTGTAAAGGGTGGACCACTCAAAAAGAAAAAAAAAAGTATAACGTATAACACTTAAATATATATCAAGTTCTGTGTTGGTCATCACATCTTCCGCTACTTTTCATTTTTTGGTCATGTCTTCAACTTCAAGTTCTATTACTGGACAAAGATCTGTACTGGACCTCTGTGATTTACCTGTTTCGTATCTGTTTTTTTTTTCTCTTAATTTAACTCATCCAGTATCAGGTAGTACAAAATATGAGTTCAAAAGAACAAATCAGTTTGAGGTAAAATAAAGATAATTATAATTATCATTGATGTTTGCCTATATGTATATATTCTTGCCGATATTTCTCTTTGAGCAAGTGAAATGAATTTTTCAAACAGCTAGATATATATTTGTTTAATATTATGTTACTCGAAAGTTATATTGTATTGATGTGTTGAAAAAAATCAATAAATAAATACTTAAAGGTCAAGTCCACCACAGGAAAATGTTGATTTGAATAAATAGATAAAAATCAAACTAGCAGAACGCTGAAAATTTCATCAAAATCGGATGTAGAATAAGAACGTTATGGCATTTTAAAGTTTCCCTTATTTTTCACAAAACAGTGATATGCACAACTCAGTGACATGCAGATGAGTCGGTCGATGATGTCCATCACTCACTATTTCTTTTTTTTTTATTGTTTGAATAATAGAATATTCCATTTTTTACAAATTTGACAATATGGACCAACTTGACTGAACCATATAGTATTAAACAATGCTAATTCCATATGTTCAGGGAGGAATTATTGTTGTTTCACTTGACAATGAGGAGAAAATTAGAATATATCATATTTCATATAATAAAATACAAAAGAAATAGTGTGTGAATGATGTCATCAGTCTCCTCATTTGCATACCGACCGGGATGTGCATATAACTGTTTTGTGAAATTAAGCGAAAGTTAAAAATGTCATAACTTTCTTATTTTACATCCGTTTTTGATGAAATTTTCAGTGTTATGTTTGTTGGATTTTTCTCTTTTTATTCAAATAAACTTTTGGTTGGGTTGGACTTGTCCTTTAAAACTAACAACAACAAAAGAATAAAATTCGGGTAAAATTCCGGGGTAAAATTATTCGATCAACAGAAAATCTAAGGAGTTTGGCGGAATAATAAGAATATATAAAGTTATTTCATTCTTCCTGAATTATATATATTTTGTAATCACTTTGTGGAATTAGCTCAATAACAATAAAACATCCAATTTAGACACGCTAGCGCACAAACTCGTACTAATAACGACAACAGCTGCGTTGATAATTTTAATATGATTTAGTGCGCTTTTCTGTGATCTTTTTTCATTTCCAACACCTAAATAAAACATAATAGTAATAATAATGTACTGATGTGTATAGTGCAGAAACTATGTGCACATATTCTTCTGCGCTGTAATAATAACGACATAATAATAGGCCCAATAATTATAATGATAATAGGCCTAATAATAACAATAATGATGATAATAATAATAATGATAATAATGATGATGATAATAATAAATAATAAGAATGATGGTGATGATACTAATAAGACATATGACTGAATGAAATAAAAACAATGCATAACACGCATGACTCTCTCGCAAATAATTATGAGCCATTATTTTGATCAGTAAGTTTCCTGTACTTGTTTCCTCATATATATTTTTTGCTTTAAATTCTTTTATTGCTTCTACCAGTGAATACAAACATGAACTGGCTTCATAAATTTCATACATCGTAATAATTAACTTAAAGGGGAATCCAACCCAAATAAAAACTTGTTTTTATAAGGAAAAGAAAAATCAGACAAGTTGATAGGTGAAAGTTTGAACAATATTGGACAAACAACAAGAAAGATATAATTTTTTTAAAGTTGTAAATATTGGTAATCACTATACCCATGGAGACTTCAAATTGGCCGCATATGGGATGGCATAGTGATGTAAGGCAAGGACTACTCTTCCATGTACTCCAATACATATTATGGCTAAAATGTCATTTTTCCCAAAAGTTTTATTTAAAATTATATTTTTCTTTCATGAGGACATAAAACAATATACTACCTGGGTTATATTTAGATTACTGCCCCAGGGGAATGGGTACTTAGGAGAAAACCACAAATCCCTGATAACAAAGTACATGGCCTATGGGAAAGTTGTCCTTGCCCCTTGTCATAATTTACTTACCCAGTTGCCAATTTGAAATCTACATAGTATTAGTGATCTCAATTTCAAAGCAGCTATAACTTTCTTATTGCTTGACAGCTTTCTTTCAAACTTTCACCATTCTGTTTAATTTATTTTTCTCCTTCCCAACACAACATTTTATGGCCAAGGCTGGATTCCCCTTTAATAAATGATACATCAAGGTCCCAATAAAATAAGTAATTCATAAACATATGTATAAATTTATGAATTAATCAATTCATTTTCCAATTCACTGAAATAAATTAAGAAATATGAAACAATATTATGAGTCGTGCCATACTGCATCCCCCATGAAAAGAGGACAAAGGACAGCTTTGAAACATTTTTAATCGTGATTTGTTAGTGTCAAAACAATTATAAATATGTAATATAAACACAATACAATGTCAATCATGCACGATGAGATATATAGGCGGTATATATCATTTATATACCACGTTTGGTTGTGTTGAGAATAGAACGCGATATGGATGTTGAATTGTGTTGTCTGCTGGCCGAATGTCCAGACTCGTTGACACACACACAAAGCAAGCTTGTAAAGTGCTCTCAGTGCAGTGAGGCGTGATACACAAAACCGGTTTAAAGGGGTTCCCAGTGGCAAGTTTGACCACAGGTATTCCACAGTGTGTGATACACATCAAGGTTTGTTTAACTCGAGTGGTAAATATACGAAGCATGCGTGTCTGATCGCTCGCAAGGAGAACAGGATCATATCTCGAAGAACTCGCGGCGCGAGATGTAAACACTCACACACCGATTTCATTCAGCGATCTACAGTGGGTTTACAGCAGTTCAGCTATACCACTTGGATACAAAGCCGACATATGTACGATGGTCTTTGAGGACAAACATTACTATTCAACATAGAAAATCTGGTGTCGACAACTAGTGGGCCTACATCGGAGTAGACAGGGTATTTGTTGGTAGTAGCCATAACAATATTTCAGTTTCACCATGGTGGAAGAGGATTCCATGACCAACGGAAACGCGGCGAATGGTGTCGCTGCTCCTGCAGGCAACACTGCGGACAGTCAAGTCGTCTACCGACCAAATAAGAATGGTGATTCCGATGTTGAAACCAGACTGGCCGATAAGGCGAGAGAAGCCGGCGATGATGATGCTGGATCCACCTCGGATAGCAATGTGGAGCTCAAACGCGAGATCACGCTTTTCGGCGGTGTCGCGGTCAACGTCGGTGTAATCATCGGCTCCGGCATCTTCATCTCGCCGAAGGGTGTCCTGATCGGGTCGGGGAGTGTCGGTATGACCATGGTGAACTGGTCTATCTGCGGGGTGTTCTCCATGATCGGAGCCCTGTGCCTTGCAGAGCTGGGGACGATGATCCCATCATCGGGAGGCTTCTACGTGTACGCCCAGCAGAGCTTCGGAAACTTCTGGGCCTTCTTGTTGCTCTGGACAATGAGTATGATGATGCAGCCGGTAGCCATTGCGGTGATCACATTGACGTGTGCTCAGTATGTACTTGAACCTTTCTTCATGATGGCCGAATGTAATCCTCCTGCCTCTGCTATCAGTATCCTGGCAATATGTGCACAATGTAAGTATACAACTTTCGTATCATCATCCCACCGCTGCCACAGTATAAACCTACATACTTGAAGCAATGTAATTACCCAATACTGCCTGATGCATGATCATGATGATGATTTTAAAAATCACGAAAAATAGATGGGCAGATGATGATGATCATGAGCAACCATACTTTACAAATGTCGAAATTGTAGTTAGCCAACAAAGAAGTTCCACACACACTACCACTCTAAACATGGTGGCAAGAGTTCCATATGCACCCCCTACCCATTATTGAGTAAAATGGGAACATGCATGTTGCTTTAGATACCCAATTTTAGTTTGTAAATTTAACGCAATGTTGCGTTGAGATAGCCCAATATGGGGTTAAAAAAATACACAGCAAACATGTATGTTCCCTTTCTACCCGATATTGGGAAAAATTGATTTCCTTACACAGATTTATCATCTTTGATTAGGGGAAAAGTGATGGTACTGAATATAGTGGTATTATTACATTGTAACATAATTAAAAAAAAAATCAAAATCACAGGGATATCTTTTGCATGATATTTTTTTCTTCATGTTTTATTTTGTTTTATATGCATCCGCACAATCGAAATAATGTTAATATAACATATAGGCCCAAATAATAATTCCTTGTAACATCTTGATATTAACCCAATTATAACAAAAAGAGGCATGAGGGAAGGTGTTGATCTTTAAAGACGTACTATCTCATGAGCAGTGATCTATTTTTGTTTTTAATTATTTCATAATCTAAAAAAGAAGACAGATATGGTTAAAGGGGTGCTCCGGGCTAAAAATATCATAGCTGAATAAATAGAGCAAAATGCCGAAATTTTCATCAAAATCTGATAACAAATAACGAAGTCATTGAATTTCACAGTTAAGCAATATTTTGTGAAGTCATTAGGTGGGCTGATGATGTCACATCCCCACTTTCCTTTTTCTTATGTTATTACATGAAATCATAAATTTTCCATTATTTCATACATCGTCATGTGTAAATGATGTGTCTCCTTCATAATGAAATAAGTTGCAGCAACGAATATATATTAATGCACTAAATCAGCTGCCAATCCAATTTTAAGTTCTTGGAGGAAACAAATTGAACTTATTGAAGAAACCGAATTTCATAAAATAAAATACAAAAGAACAAGTGGGGACTCGGGATAATTATGACATTATCAATTTGCTCATTGAATACGCATGAATACATGTACATGCCTAGAATTGTTGGAAGCGAGCAATTTTTAGTCGCAAAATGCAAGCTTTCCAGAGATAAATACTTCCACATTAATATTTCGTGTCGATGGTAGCATTTAGAGCAGACAGTCTGGGACTATAACACACGTTATGCCATGTGCTGATCATAGCTCAAGCTAATATTGCACCCGAAATCCCTACTCCACATATTAAACAATACAAGATAGTTGATAATGATCTGCTTCTATCACTATAACTTAAGGCAAGTCTAATTTTGATTTATCTTGTCAAAAACTGTACTTCAGAATTGGACCATTGATATCATCGTCGATAAAGAGATATAAACTTCACGGCAAATGGGTGAATAGACGTGTTTGGTTGAGTGCTTGGCAAACGGTTCTCAAGGAGTGGGCGGGGTGCCGTCATGTTTTCGAGGATCTGCGACCCCTTTGGCCATCTGACATACATACACCTTGGTCCATATTGACAAAGGTGTGCTTTCTCAGTTGTCGAAGAACAGGTTCAAGAACGATAAGATAGAAATGGCATGATTCTTATCTGAAGTATTCTTTGGGGGAAAAGGGGGAAAATCATTTCTGGCGAACCATTTTCATGCAAGATCTTATTGTCATTAATATTCATAACGAATCACCTTTCCTCAATCTTTCCCAAAATACCACCCATAACAGCAACAGCCTGCTTGTTGTTGATGGTGGTATAATGGTATTTGTAAGAAAAGCATGGACACTAACATGTCCTCTCCCATGGATCTGGTGATGAGGACAATTGCCTATACTAGAGGGCACTATCGGTTGACCTGATCTAGTGTCCCTGTACAGGGACACTAACCTGATCTTGGTGTCATTTCCGTCACAATCTTTCGAGTATCATAATTAAATATTTCAATATTAGTAAGATTCTTAGTCAGTCATGCATATGGACGTGCTTTGGTGTAAGCGGTTCCGACCCCTGCCGAGGGTGGTGTGTTCGAATCCCACCAAGGTACTAGCATCCCTTTGGTTAACAAGTCTACTCCAAGGTGTTCAACACGTACCCGGCAGGATGCGAGGCTCGGAGGGTCTTGACTGAAATGCTCCACAGGGAGTGGAGTATGTCCATACACCGAACTGTGTTGGCAAGCTGCCTTAGAATTAAATGGAGACGTTGTGATGTGATCAATACTGCTTAAAGGCAGATTTATTATGACATACATGCCTTTGAAAGAGTAATTACGGGTTTTCCTTCATAAGATCCATTAATCCTATATGTTATCATACCACCACTCTACTTCTTATACATTAGTCATAAAGACACCACATGGGTTCATTGTTCTACAAGGATAACCCATGCAGAAGAACGAGATGATATTATAATTTAATTGAATTGATAACTTTATTATCTCCTGACGGGAAATTTGCCTTTCACTGGTACATTACTAATACAAAATAATGCTTTCAAGGAAATGAAGTTTACAAATGAGATGAGGAATATGAATAAATCAACAAGTCGGCAGGAATACTAAACTTAATTTAAACATAGGGTTTATATGTACATGGTCAATGTCTCGTAACAATAATTACAACTTTCGAATAGAGATTACAGTATAAAGAATCAAGAATCCGGGCATACATTCATTCGGTGGCTAATTGTCAAATTGATCAGTATCTTTGTGCAGTAGCAATTGATTCTGATCCCTTCTTCCTGATCTTTATTGTTCAAGGAAATATTGAGTTTATAGCATGACGTTACATGATAATTCGTTCAATGAATGCGATTCTTGAAGATCGTGTAAAACAAACAGGGAAGGTAGGAGAAGAACACTCCAAACAAAGCGATGTGGAATTTAAAAAAAGTTTTCACAATTCACTTTATACCTATCCCATTTCAACCGTCTTCGTGACTCTACAAGACGTGGTAGTAATAAGTATAATAAAAGAAATGTCAATTTTAGTAATTATGTTCTCGGTATTCCGGTATTTCATTGTGACAAGGAGGCTGTTCTCACTACGTTCCTAAAACTAGTTTACTGGGAACCGGTTCAGAAAGCCAGTTTGGAAGATCGCTTTGCTAGCGTTCTCACTTGATCACACGAAAGTGGTTTTCAAAATCACTTCACGTAAAGCGCTCTTGTTGCTATGGAAACGCTCTCAGTGGGGTGACACGTTTCGCGCGAAATTCGAAACCGCAGCATAGGCATTCTACACCTGTCGTGTGGAGTAGCGCGCTCAAAATGTGCGAAGATCGCTTCCCGAAGAACGGTTGTGTCCTCACTTACGCTAAAACCACTTTTCCGATGCGAAGCGATCTTGAAAACTACATCGCGAGGTGGTCTTCCAAACTGGTTTGGAAGAGCGCTTCCAAGAGCGCTTCGACCGTTCTCACTTAGCGTTAAACTAGTTTCCACTAAACTAGTTCCCACTAAACTAGTTTAAGGAACTGAGTGAGAACAGCCTCAAGGGATAACATAAGGACAAGTCCACCCCAACAAAAGTTGATTTGAATAAAAAGAGGAAAATCCAACAAGTATAACACCTGAAAATTTCATCAAACTCGGATGTAAAATAAGAAGGCTATGACATTTCAAGGTTTTGCTTAATTTCACTAAACCTACTGGTGGATATGCAAATTAGGAGACTGATGACGTCATCCACTCACTATTTCTTTTGTATTTTATTATATGAAATAGGGAATATTCTATTTTTGTCTCCTCATTGTCAAGTGAAACAATTATTCCTCCCTGAACATGTGGAATGAGCATGGTTTAATATGATTCAGTCAAGTTGGTCCTTATGGTCATATCTATAAAAAAAAAAAATGAAATATTGTATAATTCAAAAAAAAAAAAAAAAAAAAAATAGTGAGTGAGGGACATCATCAACTTTCTCATTTGAGTTGTGCATATCACTGTTTTGAGAAAAATAAGCAAAACTTTAAAGTGTCATAACTATCTTATTTTACATCCGATTTTGATGAAATTTTCAGCGTTTTGGTAGTTTGATTTGTCTCTATTTATTCAAATCAACGTTTTCTGGGGTGGTCTTGACCTTTAATTTTATGACGTGGCTTCAATTCAAGATCATACAATCAGTGAGTTGGGATACAATGCAGGAGCCACAGGAAGTCGTACAGAGGATTAGTACTTCACACACAAAAACGTAGACCCATATCGACCGGCTGGATCTATCTGCCCTCTACAAGATTACGTAATTGCATTGTATTCAGAGCGATCGTGTGTCCATCCAACGGGTTGTTGCACTCTTGGCCCGATATGAAAGAATTGAGAACAAAAACCAATAAGGAACAATAAAAAGGGTTTAAGGTCGGGTAGAGGTCAAATAATTTCTGAGGTTTATAATTTTCGCGTGCAAATGGAATGTACAGTCGGAACAACGCATTGATTCCAAACTGACTGATGATATAATTATGCTAATGGTATTAAAGGGATGGTCCGGGCTGAAAATATTTATATCTTAATACATAGAGTAGAATTCACTGAGTAAAATGCCGAAAATTTCATCAAAATCGGATAACAAATAATAAAATTATTGAAGTTTAAAGTTGAGCAATATTTTGTGAAAACAGTCGTCATGAATATTCATTAGGTGGGCTGATGATGTCATATCTCCACTTTCCGTTTTCTTATGTAATTACATAAAATCATATTTTTTTCATTATTTCATACTTGTGTGAATAATATGTCTCCCTTATAATGAAAGAAGTTGCTGCTATAAATATCTAATGCACTAAATCAGTTGACAATCCAATTTTTCTAGTTCTTGGAGGAAAAAATTAGAATAAACCTAATTTCATATAATAAAATACAAAAGAACAAGTGGAGATGTGACATCATCAGCCCACCTAATGAATATTCATGACGACTGTTTTCACAAAATATTGCTGAACTTTAAAATTCAATAACTTTGTTATTTGTTATCCGATTTTGATGAAATTTTTGGCATTTTGCTCAGTGAATTCTACTCTATTTATTAAGCTATATACATTCTTTCAATCCGGACCATCCCTTTAATATCGTAATAACTTTGATTGTTCGGTAGTCGGTTTCGCCAGTATTTAGGCCTATAGATACATGTAGGTTCTACATCCCATGATATTCAATTGTAGTTTCAATTCCCTTCATTTGGCAACGACAGTGTGAAAAATAAAACCGGCACAATCAACCCTACATTGCAAAAACGCTGTTAAAAAATTTTAAGCAACGCTGTAAAGCCGGTCACTCTAACGACTGTTGATTTTTGAACAAGTTGTTTTAAAAAATAAACAAAATGTTTTTAGAAATTAAGCAAATAGCTTGACGGACTTCAACAGTTTTGCTTGACATTTTTTCAAGCGTTTTGACAGTGTGTAATTTACATTCGTATCTCGAGTTCGTGTTCTTCACTTGATTTCTTTTCAGCATGGCCAGTTTCAGTTGAAATATTCGCATTGCCAGAAAACGACTATTGATAAAAATTGATCTGCTAAAAACGTGAAACTACGAATTCGTTTGAAGGCATTTGTCTTCATCAATGAGCTGGTTACAGTTCAGTGGTCTACATCCGAGCAAGTACAGAAATGCAGAATTGCTATATCATAGAAATGCAAATTTTCTCACTGAGGAAAAATTACAAATTGATTTTGTGCAATTACGTAGGGCCTACATGTGCCCCTAAAACTTTAATAGGCAATAGCTTAATGAGCCAGGCATTTTGAGGGGGCCAGATATACGGATGGGGCAAAAGATACGAGCGAAGCGAGCAAGCAAGCAGAAGAAATGTTTACCCTTTTAATGCAAACAAATCTATTTTTTCTTATATTTTGACATATACGCCAGTGCGGGTAATTCACTTTGTGGGATATCAGTGTTGGGCATCCAAACAGCAGTGAGTGTATCTTGATAGGAAATTATAGGCCTATTTAAACTAGAACTGGCAAGGTTTTTAATACTTCCGATGATTATTATTTACACCTGTCTTCAAAATGAGTAACGCCCATAAAATTGATGTTCAGCTGTCCGCAAACTTTCAGCCGAGTTTGAAATCTTTTGAACTACAAATAGGGTTATACATATATATATGGCAAAGTTACCATAATAGTGAATTTTGTGCAACGGATACAGGGCTTAAGACAGAAGTCCTCAAAATACACCTTCAGAACACCACCACAAATGCTTTGAAAAAGGAAACCAAAATTAGCATTGAATACCCCTCGTTCGATCCCAGAATCGGTGTTGATTATCCAACGCATGTATCTTGACAATAATGAATAAACTTGAGGAGTACCACCCCCCCCCCCCACTTATCCCTTTCATGCCTTTTCTCCTTAGAAATTGCCATCGTAACATTTTAAAAATAATCCCACCATGGGAGTTAGACTCCTTGACTCCACACTCCTTGATGCAACCAAAGAAAATGCTCTAGACACATCATTTTCAGTTTCAGAATGCAGGAAGTGAAGTGGTAATCTGCTCGCTCAGTTTGCTCTCTCGCTGTCTTTTGATTATAACCTTTCCGTATACCCTTCGTGAAAAATAATAAAGCTATAACCATTCCTACTTTAATGGACTATTATATCACCAAATCCCTTGCCGCCTGCTTTATTTTTATTAACTAATATTCACTCGACCGTATACTCTTATGAATTATTTTTTTTAATGACAAAGGCATTCAAAAAAACTCAAAAGAGTGCGCTGGTATACAATTCATTTCCATTACTTGGACATGTGCCAACTTAAATCATGTGGTTGAATTTTATTTTCATTCTTGAAAAATAAATCAGGATGAAGATTGTGAAGGGCATCGATATAAGTATAACCTTTGCTTTGCTTATATAATGGTTTATATCAAATCCAACGAAGGAAGTCTGTAAGCGATATATGACATCATCAACGTGCACTACAATGGCGTTCATTGCTAGACATCCGTAATTTTTATCATCTTTGATTTACATAGGATGCATAATATTGGGCGTAACGGTGTTACAGGAATTAACTTGGATTACCGAGTCTCGTTTGAAATAATCATAGAGGTTCAAACGATAACACACGCTCGTTCACAATGTCATTGTTTGTTTATCTTTAATAATTAATGAAATCCTCTCAGAACAATACATGTAGCTTAGCATCAAAGAGGATTTTGAATTTTTTTTTCATTTCAAGTAACGGAAAAATAGGGAAACGATTGGGAGACCTATTACCTGCATCGAAATTTATTTCCGCGATCGCGCCTGACTCTTGAGGAGAAGCAGAGTTTTGTCCCAAGCGAGAAGTATGGAATGCTATTTTGTAATTTTCAATTATACTTTTTGCTCAATCTAGCACAAATTCTCTGTCTTTTGACTGAAGGATGTATCAGGGTCTCGTTTCATGGCAAATACCATGGTAAGAGAACCTAGCGGTAAATAACAATCTAGGTTTCCATGGTAGTCGCCATGATGGTCATGTCTAGTATGAAACGGGTCCCAGATTTGATATTTTTGCAGAAATTCATTAACAACTTTGGTTCTTCGACGATATGTAGGGCTTTTGTAGGCCCACCTGTAGATGCTTGGGAGGTTAGAACCCAACATGGCTTGGCGTGATAAGCAGGAAAACTGCCCCGCCCCCATATCCCCCCTCCAACCACCAAAGGGAAAACAAACAACGGTACGACCAATGGAAACAGCACAAATGTTATATTCTATGGACCTCCATGTGATTGATCATTGAAGTATAAATTATAATTATTTACCGTTTTCATTTATTCATGTCATTATGTTGCGTTATATTGGACCCTGCATACATTTTAACTCACCCAAGGGCCATAAGAACGATTTCTTGATCGGGATGCTGGTTTAGAAGAAAACATTGACAAGCCCCCCCCCCCCCAAATGAAACAGGTTTTCAATGCAAACTGAATGTGATTTCGGTAAAATTTCAACTTTTTAGCATACCTACACTCTTAAAATAGTTGAGCAAAAAAAATGCCTAACCTTTAACCAACCCTGGGCAACACACTTTCTTCCCTACTATTGGTTAAAATTTGCCCAATTGGGTAATAAAAACAAGTATATATTATATATATTTTTTTAACCAACATTCATTACCCAACACTGTGGACACCAAGGGGCGCTGCCTACAATGTATGATGTATAACATACACAGCACCCCCCTCCCCTCTCCCTAGGCAAATCTTGGGGTGCTTCAGTGACCTCCAGCACCCCCGCTTCCCAGGGCCATCGACACACCCTCATCGTGATGACTGGACATTGAACTTGTGTCACTTAAAAAGCTTAGCCAACAATTAATCCCCAAAGTACAGAAGTGCACATGACCCCTTCGAAAATGACCATTTCCGATACATTCTGTCTCAGTTTAGCTCATTAAATGATAAAGGCAAACCCATGCAAGATAATAGGCCTTTGAGAAGAAAGGAAACAACAAATTTTGCTTTGCAAGCAAGTCTGGCCATGCTTCTATGTGAACTCACTGGGTTCAAAGTTCTGCCAGTTTTCAAAGAAAGGTAGTTGATATTGTTGTTGTTTTGGACTTAAGGTGTGTTAGTCTGGTTCGGATTACTTTCAAGGCACAAATTTATTTTGGCACAATCACAATCTTTGAACGGTGTCTATGAGGTTGATTCGTAAATATTCTCGATTTGAACAACAACAATGATCATTTACAATAAAGGTCTATCGTCAGGTTGCTTTTTAGCCATAACCCTTCCGTTTGATGAAAGTGGTCTGAATGTTTAGCCTATTGGCACTGAATTTGGCTTTTGTAATTTCTCAAAGTGCATAATGCAGAGTCTGAAGTAGTGAGACTAGATTCACGATGTGCTGTGGCTGGCACAGAGAGAGAGAGAAGAGAGAGAGAGCCTTTGGAGTCTAGTCGTCACTCTAGACATGGTTTTAGTTATAGTGTCAGATATGAGGCTTTGCTTGCAAACTAACCCATCAGCCCTTTGGGGATTGTGCTAGACTTTTCTCAAGAGTCCTCAAGACCCACTTGTTGGTTGATGTACCAATTCATAGTCTGCGCCTGCAGACTAGCTATGTCTCGGCGATATGACGCGTGCATTACGTGTAGTCTCGGATTGCAGACAGTCACTTATCATTAAGGCATGTTATATTATTTATCGTCTCATAAAGTTAAGCCATGGGTGGTAGTAAGAATGATTTGTAGATCTATATTACTCGTAGGTCTATACTCGCGGGACTTTTTTATCTTTAAAGTTACATGTATTTCTGGTTTAAAAGCAACACTTCGGCTAAGTTTGGGTGTGCCAATGAAGTCCTTTCAAAATGCTAGGCGTGATTTGTCTTACTTGAGGTAGTGACAAGGGGTCCGTAACACAAAGCTTAGCAATGATCGTAGACATTTTTATACGACTGATTCCATTGACTACAATGTACAATCAATCGTAAAAATCAAGCGTACGATTAATCGCTAACCTTACGGGACCCAGGTTTTTTTTATCGTGTTAATCAGTAGCCTAATGGCTTCCTATTACGCAATTAGTAAGAATTAGTGGGATGTTAATCATTGGCTGAACCAGAAAGTACATTGTACTGACACCACCAAAGTGTTGTTACTATAGTCATACATATCATACGATAGATTAAGAAAATGAAATGGTATAGCTCTCGAAAACGATATCTACATTTATACCTAGTCTTCAGGCACAGACCCTGATTGAAACTTTGATCAACAAGTGTGTCTTCTCGCAAAGACTAGCACATTTAAAACTTGAGAGGACCTTCAATACACAAGGCATGAGTAGGCTGCAATTCAGACCCTTTACTCGAGTGAAGGGTTTGCACAGCATACCAATTTATACCAGTGCTCAATCAAAAAAGTAGCACCGTTTAAACTAACTCAATAGAAAACATCCGTTTTGATAGTTGTAAACCGTTTGTCTTGACCATTTATTGAATTTACAGAAAAAAAATCCTCAAAAGTTAATAAGACTTCACATTGATCATTCTTGACAATGACATGCCTCGCTATTGCTCATATTTCATTGAAAGCACTTCCCAACGGTTTAGGAAAAGTGGTTAAACGGTTTGCAATAAATTTGGCCATCATTATTGATACTTGAGAAAATATTTTGAATAATCTCATTATTATCCATCTGATATTTACATAGGCCTTTACTTTCAAGGTTTTTTTTTTTAATAGAGAGAACGTGTATCAGGAACTCGTTACACGCGGACCTACAGTTCCCTCCATCAGAAATGAAAGAAAGATGCCCGTGCTGGTGTATTTTACATGAATAATAATCTTTAATGTAATTTCCTAAAGAAATCCAATGTAAACATATAGGCTTGAATATGTAAGCTGGTACTATAAGGTGCCATGAGCCTAATTACATCAGGAGGGCTAAAGATATCCGTTCGACCCAACCCGAATTTTTAAAATTTGATATTGCTGATTGACAAAAGTGTATGAATATGATTCAAAATCTAACACTGATTCTAGAAATGGTAACTACTGAACTTCCTTTGCCCAATTTGGGAAGATATATCAATGATTTGGAACTATTTTTTGACTGGCGGAAGAATTGGGGCTATTTTACTGTTTCAGTTGATGAATTTGATCCCATCATAGTTATCTTCATAAATGGCGATTTATTTTTAAAATGAGCTGGCTACGATACCCTTCTCTGGTCAGATATTGAATGTCAGATATATATCCTATCCAAAGGTAGTAAACATTCGACCCTCTAATTTCACATTTATTTTTGATGAATTTTTCTTAAGTGCCATTTTAACACACAAGTCTATGGGGACTGTTTTACGCGCGTGAGACCTATAAATGTATAGGCCCACCATTGATAAGTGGCACGTGAAATGAGTCTTTCATGTGGACATGCTGGACTTCACAGATGCAGCTGTCACGATTCATTTCCTTTCTTGTTTCCAGAGGTGCCCCTGTCCCTGGCTCGCACACAGTCAAGCTCAGGTTCATAATTGAAATGGGTAACCGTCCAATTGTGCTCAGTCACACTCACTGAACCGGCTCCAAAACCGACCAATGCTATCACATTGGTAATAACGTAATAGATTTATCGGTCTGGAGTTGGATTATCCGGTGTGACTGTGGTAAAGTCGGTTCGATAGATTGATGACCTTGGTAGCCAGAGGTCAGGAACGCGCGTGTAATGCGATGGCAAAATATCAAACAAATTATTCGTAAGGAAATTGGGCAGTCATCGGCTGCAATTCTGTGAATGATGCTGTTGTCTATAGCTTCTCTCTGTCGACGACTGGATAGTGCATTTATACTGGATTTCAAGTAACTGAGAAATCAAGGGCAGGGTGTCCACATAATAATGGAACTTCTCAGTTTTGAAATCCCATGAACGTTTTTTTTTCATATTTTTTCCCATAAATCAATGAAAACAAATATTTGCTTTAAACGCATAATCTGCCTTAATCGCCTCCAATATTATTGTTCAGATCCAACCCTTTCCCAACGGACATTTTCGTTCATTTTCTGAATGGTTTACATTACAACCGATGGTAATGGAATTTCCAAAGGATGCATCCGGAGAATGATAAACTAGTATTGTAGTAAAGTTATTTTCATGCATCCATGTATATTCAATAGTTCTTTCTTATTCGTGGTTTGCATGTTCAAAGCCATAATTGTTGATGGGAACCAATGCATGACATCCACTAGTTTCAAGTTGAACGTACAAGGTCAATCATGTCAATGGCAAGGTTGATTGGTGGATGAAATCAAAGATCTCTCGCAGTTATCGTATAGGAGAAACACCATTGGACCCTGACATGAAGCGAATGGTTGGTAATCAGCATTGACCACTGTTATAAGCTACTCAAATCCTTGCATCTGATTGGCTAAGAGCAAACTTGTCAGTGAAAATCAATGGCAAGATGCTTCTTGACCCCCCCCCCCCAGCATGTACTTAATAAATACTTACTTAAATAGTTTATCATGTTTCTTTCGTTGGTATTACATTGGAGATGTCATCCATAGAATATCCGTTGGCAAAAATATTGAGTCATTTAGTGAACGCGCGAAGCGCGCTCAGTTGCAAGGTATACTGACCTAGTGACCTAGTAGAGACATTTTAAGGACGTTGCCATTAAACGGATATGTATCTCACTGGTCAAACAATGCGAGCGCGAAGCGCGAGCTGAAAATTTAGGATATTCAGGCCTGAAGAGGGGCATTTTAAAGCTTGTTTGTAGGAGTTCACGAAGACCATATGTATTTCACTAACCAAATAATGCGAGCGCGAAGCGGGAGCTGAAAATTTTTGATATTCAGATCAGAAAAAGGGACATTTTAAGGACTGATTTTAGGAATTCATGAAGAGCAGACATATCTTACCAATCCACTAATGCGAACGTAAGCACGGAAGGATATGTTTTATAGTAAGAGCTTAAAATGGGGCAATTACTAAAAGTAGTCATTAAAAAGAAGCATATGTCACTTACATAAAACAATAATAACTCGAAGTGCGAGGAAATATATTTGGTGTATATAGACTTGAACTAAAAAACGGGAGGTTTTGGTACAACAGGATTATATATCTCGTTAAACAGACAATGCAAACACCAGGAACAAGACATAGGCCCTGAGCAAATTATGTTTCATAAAGTTATGAAAATAAAAGTAATATAACATAACATGATTTTAATATAGCATTATAATGAACAATAATTTCTTCTTGTCCACCACGTTTCTCTTCTTTCTCCCTCTTTTTATCCTTTTCCCCATTTTTTTTGCCAGCCGATGGGGGGAGGGGGCACGTGCCCCCCATGCCCCCCGTAGTTACGCCACTGTCTTGGACTATAAATGGTACAAAATAAATGATGAGAATTACGCCTTCTGTATTTATTTTAACTTCGAGTTCATTCAGTTATCTTGTTTCTAGATTGATATTGCTCTCATGCAGGACACCTCTAATTGGTGAAGGTGAACTGTGTTTGACTCCATCATTAGTTGCACCTGCCATTGTTAACACAAGATAACAAGAGTGAAAATGGTTGATAGTCCCAAAGATTTGAATAATGATTTATACAATTTCGAGATTATATTCGTTTCTGGTTTGATCTGCTTTCTTTGGTACAGTTTTTAGATGATTTTGGTTTGTCAAGCTGTTTCTTGGAGCCGATTTTGACAATCAAACGAGATGTTTTATTCAGAAATGGTTTACCTCTGGGTTGACTTTGAAGCATGCGAGGCACGCTGGTGGAAGACATTTCCTCGATGAGTTTCAGTTGCTCATACTTTTTACTAAATTTATGGTGCGAATAGAAGGAGATTGTGAGAAGGAAACTGTTCATAGGAAACTGAGATATCCGTCAGCGAGTTGTTCGTTCTTGGCAACGAAGTGTTCTAGGCCTGAAAAGTTCCTTGATAGGAGCGAAACCTTGTCAAGGATACGACAATGGGAAGACGTCTAACGGTCAACAGCGCCAGTGAAGCAGGACTCGACCGAATCACCGGCGAATTCTTCGACGACCCAAACAAGGTCGGTCTCAAACGGGAGATCGGCCTTGTCGGCGGGGTCACGATCAACGTCGGCAACATCATCGGCTCGGGGATTTTCCTGACTCCCAAGGGCGTGTTCATTGGCGTCGGCTCTGTGGGTGCATCCCTGGTCATTTGGGCCATCAGTGGTGTCTTTTCCTTGCTTGGTGCTCTCTGTTTCGCCGAGCTTGGTCTGTCCATCCCATCTTCCGGTGGCCACTACGCCTACATCAAGGCAGCGTTCGGTGACCTCCTATCTTTCCTCTACATATGGATCTCTATGGTTATGATGTTGCCAGCTCAACAGGCTGTTATCTGCATGGTCTTTGCCCAGTATCTTCTTGAGGCGTTTCTCCCTGCTGATGACCCCTGCTACTTGGCGTACATTTGGCTACCAACCGTCATCCTTTGTAACATTTGTGTCGGTAAGCCGTGTCAAGGATTGTAGATAAAGTTATCTCACGCATTAGAAACCCCAATACTTTCTCCTGTGGAAAGCTGAGGTTTTAGTAGAAGATGCCAGACCATAATCAAGACCCATATTTCATTTGATAATATTTTCTATAATCAAAAGCAAAAGCTTCTGTTTCAAGCCACCAATAAATCCAATTTACTCTTCGGAACTTGCCAAGATTTGTGATAAAATTTCTCACCAAATCCTAGTGTTTTAAATGGAAAGCATGGAAAATGAAACAGGTCTTCATTCTAAGGATATAAATATCCCGGGGGCCGGGAATATATTATTTGAACGTATTTTTGTTTTATGTTGTAAAATCATAAAAGGCGCGGCAAAGAAAGAGTAGAGAACTGGGAAGAAGTAGAGGGTGGGGAAGAGACTTTAAATTGCAAGATTATGAGGGGGTTTCGGAACACAATGGCAAACAGCTAGCGATTTTTATTTAACTTGGTGCATTTCTGAAACATCTTTAACAGCGTGACATATTTCAGTGCCAATTCCAGAAACTGAATCCTTCATAGATCTCCATCCGGGACATTGCCATTATTTGGGGACTTTGAGCTGGTTACAAACTACATCTACATTACACACAACAGAAATCATGTCAGAAAGATTGCTTAAATTGTTCATATTGATTTTTTATTTAATTTATTTCATCTTAAACTTAACATCTAAACAGAAGACTTCGAGCAGCTGCCGTCAGTATCCATTCTGTCAATTTCGTGGGGGTTTTCCAAGCACTTTCAAAGTATGAGATATATTGTGAAGTGTGTCGCATCATCATCTGCGTTTTTATGTGCATTGTCAATATGGTAAAGGGGACCTGCATTCAGTAAATAAAACTTTGACAGTTTAATCGATTTAAAGTCCATGTGATATTTCATATACTATTTATGATCAATTTACTGGTATTTATACATTACATGCTGTCTATTTTATGCTGCACTGTAAAACGATTAAGAGCGATTACCTGAAAATGGTGAAGGTGATCTTCTCCGGTATAAAGATCGTATTTATTGAAATGGTCTTCTACACATTTTCAAGGTAAGTTAGATATTCAGATATTCAAAATTTATTGTCATGCTCAAAATAAAAAGAAATTACATTGGCATAAAATCATATTCCGGCTGTTGGTATACAAAGAACAATATACATGTATAACATATAATAAATAGTATAAATAAATGAAATTTAACTAATGTTGTACCCGTCTATCGAAATGTGAAACACCATTTTTAAGCTCCGTTATGAACTTAAAACCGTATGTTTCCTGTACATCTGATGCAATAATTAAAGACCAGGGGGCCGTTTCATAAAGCTGTTCGTAAGTTAAGAGCGACTTTAAGAACGACTGGTGATCCTTTATTGTGGTAAATGGTATATTCATTGGCGATTGTTACGCGCGTAAGAAAGGTTCACCAGTCGTTCTTAAAGTCGCTCTTAACTTACGAACAGCTTTATGAAACACCCACCAGGGGTAATTCAGGACGAGGGGTGTTCAATTTTCTCCATCGGATAAAGAGTATGCTGGTATAGAACGGACCAACATTATAAAAAGAGTGAAGACGTATTACGGTAGGACACTTTCCCGACGTCCTGTGAATCATTCATGATGTGTTGCTTTTCAAATACTTTTCAAATGCTTTTCAAGTACCCCCCCCCCCTCCCCCCACGCACACATTCACCCTCCGACCTGTGCCATAATAAGTCTCGGATCGATTGTGCCGGGAAGAATTGTCTGACCATTTTATTCAGAGAAGGAAAAGAAGTCCAGCGGCGAGACATTCAAGGCCCTCTAATTGTTGTGGACAATGGTCAAGAATGGTCATTGTCTTCTGATTGTCTCAAAGAATATGATTTGGTTTAATTGCCGATACTTTCAGCTGCATTATCAACCTCAGACCGACATGTGTCATGATCTCCTGCATGAGTCAGTGAACTGACACTTAGCTCCATGCTTCGAATGATACAGGGGTAATGTCAATAGTTTATTTCCAATTTGTCCAATGCCATTTTGTCTAATTACCAAGTCATCTATCATTTGGTCTATCATCAATTCGTCCACTATCCACAGGGGCGGATCCAGCTTTCGCCAATAGGGGGGGCCGAAAAATATTTTCATTAACATTTTTCTCGATAGGCGGCTATAATCTGATTTTTTTTTTTTGGGGGGGGGGGTTCAGGGGGTAGTCCTAACTAGAGAATGAAGTTTTAAGTATATGTTAGTTTTTATTGTTATAAACAAGATAAGGTATATCATGTGGTCTTAATATATAATGCGAGCGCGAAGCGCGAGCTCAAATTCTTTGATATTTTATGTCCTTAGACCTGAAGATTCTAAGGAGATTTTATAATCATGAAAAAGATAAGTATCCAACTAAACAATGCCAGCGCGAAGCGCGAGCCGACATTTTATCATAGTAACGTGAAAAGGGACTCAATTAGGACTGTTTTTAGTGATTAATGAAGAGGATACAAGTATCACCAATTAAATAATGAGAGTGCGAAGCGCGAGCTCAAAATTTTTGATATTCCGACCTGAAAACTGGACAGTCTAAACGTGTTTTTATTTAAATACAGAAAAAGCTGTGTGTCTCAAACAATTAAATGCGAGCGCGAAGCACAAGCTCAATTTTTTTATATACTGACATGATAAAGGAGCATTTTGACAAATTTTGGTAAGAATTTCCAAAGAGGATAGGTAACTCACAAATCAAACAATGCGAGCGCGCAGCGCGAGCTGAAAATTTTGATATAAACAATTTGTGTAAAACAAACAAAGTAATTAAAGCTTGATGTGCGAGCTAAAATATTGTGTGCAAATTGATTTCAGATCTGGATATATAAGTGTCATTTAATCCTCCTGAATGTGATTCATTGGCACAGGCAATGCGAGCGCGAAGCGCGAGCGAAATTTTTTATATAAAGTTCTTTTTCCAATTCTTCCCCTCACCCTTTTTTTCTTTCCTTTCGGGGTCGGGCCGGCCGTTACGAGGTTGTAAATTACACATCCTGGGTATGATACCTCTTTCCTACTTTTCTTTAGTGTTTTTCCTATAGTACACTTTTTCTGCAGGTTGTCAAAAAATAGGGGGGGCCGGGGCCGGCTCGGCCCCCTCCTGGATCCGCGCCTGATCCACAAGGTCTAATTGCCATTTCGTCCACTCACCATTTCGTCAAATAACCAATTGGTCCAATAGCCATTTAGTCCATAAACCATCTGGTCTAATTGGATAAGTGTTAATTGTGCGAAATGAATGCAAAGATAATGGGCATTAGACCAACTGGTTAGTAGACGAAATGGTCAAAGACGAACTGGTGATTATACGAAGTGGTTATTGGACCAAATGGTTATAGGACCAAATTGTTGTTAGACGAAATGTTGATGGACGGAATGGCATTAGACTAAATGAAGGTAGACTATGTGATGAGTGGACGAGTTGGCAGTAGACGAATCGGCAGTTTACCATGTCCATGACATCACACTTCCGCAGCCTTCTGTGTGTATATGTGTGTATATAGCCCATTGTCTTTATTTAGCTGGGTCAGTCAAGGGGTTTTGTTTTGTTGCAGAATCTTTAAAGGGGAAGACCATGCACCCTGGCACTAAGTTCAATCACTGCGACACAATAATGATAATTCATATTCACACATACACAGGGTAGCCTCTTCAGCTCTTACAAAATGAAGGAACTGTTCTTCCAGCGGCCCCTACATAGGTTGCATATATAGCATTACCCTTTTGGTCCCGTTAGTATAGTAGCATAGTTTTTTTAATCGGATAGGGATGATCGGACACCCCTAAATAATCCTAAACTACCACTGGTCCTAAAAAGACCTAAATTATCCATTCTAATACGTTGAGCGTTTGACAAGAAGACATAAAATCCCATTTTCTTTGTTATGATTCCTCCCGTGATCGAACCCACGAGGCTGGAGCTCAACCACTGAGCCATAATTATGAACCCTACTATACTAACGAAGGTAATTCGAGGCGATTACCTCTTAGCCCTTTACCTGTTAATAAAACATTGAGCGTAGAAGACTTACTTTTGTGGACTCACCATGAATCAATACTCGCCCCTTTACAGCTGATACCCATCATGTTTGAAAAGCGATAAAAATGTTAGGCAAACATTGAACAATGGCATTATGGATAAATATTTGAGACAGGTCAACATCGTTAGGAAAAGTCGACGAAGCTTCGATGTTCAGCCAACATGTTTCACAGGACATGACTATCATTTTAAAGGAAATACGATTTCGCAAGCATCTTATTAGGGCGGTACTTCAAGGGGGGGGGGGGGTTCGACCACCCCTTTGACTTTTCAAGTTGTGGAATTATTTTTTTAATTAGAGGAGAATAAATTGTTTGAAGAAGAAGCACAAAAGAGCGTTTTTGCGCTGCCCCTTATAAATTAGGTATTGACTTCTGTTATCTGTTAGTTACATACGTCCATTAGGTGATCTGTCAATCGACAGATCAACTATTAATTTCGTAAGAATTTTCTTTTTTATTTCTTTATTTATTATAATTTATAACTTTCAAACTTATAAATGATTATTAAATATCGCAAGGAATGCAACAAATCAACTACGGTTAAAACACCATCACAATTGGCACATCGAAGGGGAGAGGGTTATGTTACATGAAGAGATGCGATTGATTATTTATTGCACATTATGTGTCATGGACCTACTTACACAATGTAAAGCACCCCTCTTGTCATTTGAGGGGGCCATACGTACCCCTCCCCCACCAATCCCGAATGTGTTCCATTTTTTCTGGACTCTGCACTCTTGAGATAAGGTGGTATTTACACGCACCCATTTCATTGACAGGTCCTGTGTTATTAATTTATTGATGCTCTATTGTTTTATACTGAAGGTTATATGGGGTCTTGGTCAAACAATGATAAACCTGGAAAAATAACTACGTACTTTGAGTAGATTATTAAACGAACGAAATGTTTAATGTTAATGTACTTTGAAGACTACAACCTTTACTGTACGGGATCAGTGTATACGTGTGGGGTGGTTTTTACTGACTCGGTAATAGGTAGACGTCGCTTTTATGATATCAAACAATTTCATTAATAGATGAGCAAACAATCTTTCACAAAAGTGCAATCTTTATAATTATTTTTAGATTCAAGTTTACTCGCACTTGGAAGCTTGGGGATGGGGGAATTTATTAATTAGTGGCTAAGGGGCGTATCTTTTTTCATTTATGAATTTTAGTTGCGAAGTATCGATCTGCTGGTCGCGTTTCCCGATTCGTTTCCCATACATTGGTTTGACATTCAATTCAATTTTTATATTGCCTTTCAGAAGCAGCCCGTTAAATCAACCTTTGCATGGTAGTTAGTGTTACCACACTCCCAAAGCAATCAAAATCAGATTAAAAAAAAATAATAATACTGAAGATATTTCTTAAAGCTGTTCGTAAAATGGTTAGAAAAATATGTTCTTATATTCTTATATCTAAAATGGTTAGATTGCACGTTTTAACAGTCATGACGAGGAAATAGATAGGGCTAGCGAAACTGTTCATTCTAGTCATTGAAATTTCATTCTTTCCCCGTAACACATAACGTTTTTTCTTTGTTTGTGATTTCCCGAATGTTGTTTTGGTTATATTTCGTTGTTTTTTTTACTTCTTGTGGTTTTTTGTTACTTCTTGTGTTTTTTCCCCGTTGTTCTAATGGTGTCCATGACTATGAGAATTCATTTGGATGTAATTCGCCTATGATTTTCGCAAAACAAAATCGTAATTTATTGAGAAGAATCATCTCTATATGTCTCTATTTCATAAAACTTACACAAATATGGTTATTAGATCAATGCAATTCAGGTAACTTGTTTTTTAAATCATTTTGTTAAAACCAGGGTGAGATATACACATGTTTCAATGTTTTTTTGTCATCTGCAAGAGTAGTGCGCATTTTAGCTTGCATGCAGCTTGAGCGCCATGATGAGCGAGTGCGCCACGCATTTTATTATTAAATACAGTTTTTTGGGGAAAAATACAGGGTTTTTTTAATCACAGAATACAGTTTTTCTTTCCCAGAGGTTGGCAGGTCTGCGATGAAAGCACATGTTCATCCATGGAGCTCGTAGCCTGCATCTCCCTGGTTCCTCCACGCGTTCTTAATTGCGGAAATCTTCTCGATGCTCCTATCGTTATTTCCATTCAGAATAATGTCTATCCCTTTCATGTCGGTCATGTAGCCATATTCGGGAACGGGGCTCGGGGGTTAGCCATCTGGTCAAGATGGCGGGGAGCGCCAATGCCCTTCGTGCCTGGGTAATAGAAATGACCCCGTTCCATGTGCAAGCCTCCCATCATTCTAACCTCCACTATTTTTACTATGACTTTGACCGTCGACCCAATCAAGCATGGCCTATTATATGAATCGAGTGTGTGGTGTGGTGTTTGGGCATCATCTACCTGGGAGGTACATATTATGGAAGGGCAACAGGCCGAGAAAAACGAATAAAACCAAAATATGGTATCACAATACAGTTACATCGTTAGTATGAAGTAATAAGTTTAGGGGACCACGAAAGGGATACACATTTGTAGTATTATTCATTGCCAGTTATAGTCGGGCGTGGGAGGGGGTGTCCCTTTCATTGTTCACTGAAATGGGTAATGTAAACACAAAACAAACTTGTGACGAATTTGCATGTATAACTCCACTAACCCATAACAGAGGGATTTTCTTTCAAAAAACCGCTCAGGATATTAAATTGTTAAACTAATAATGTTCAGTATAAAGGAATTTTGTGAACATGTGATTGATAAGGTGTTGGCATAGCTTCAACGTGTATTTCAGATACCAACAATAATATTGTTGTTATACTGTTATATTATTTACCCAGGGTAGCCACTTCAGCTCTGATGCACTTCCCAGTGGGCCCTGCATACCATTATGTTACCATTACCCATACTCAAATCTCGACCACCTGAAAGGGAGGCAGAGGGTTCCATTATGAAGTCTTTGATATGACTTGGCCGGGGATCGAACCCACGACCTACCGTTCATGTGGCGGGTGCCATAGGCCGGCTGCTGAGCCACCATGGATGTTAAAGTACCTCTGTGTCTCTCCAAAATATGACTATCCTGTAATCTCTCTATTACAATACAATCATCTCCTTTGTAGATATAAAATGAATTTACAGTAGCATATGGTCCATTGTTCACCTATTGAGTGGTTGCGTCACAGTACTTGGATTATGACGTCAGTGGCTGTACGCAAGGGGTGGCAAGAGGGTCCCCGAAATTTACTAAACCTTATTATATTACAAGCTTTCATAAAGATCCTTCAATTTTCATTAAAAAAAGAAAACAAGCGATCTCGTAGTAAGCAACACAAAAATAAGTTTCTTCGCTCTCGACCGTATATTCATCATTATATTCTTTAACATTAGTTTGCAACCATATGGTACAAGAACTGAGGTAAAAAAAAAATGCTGCAAATCACAGATTTCGGTTCTGTATATAATATGTCATATTTTGGGGGCTTGGATTATTTATATTGTGGTGGAATTTCGATTTCATGTTGAGGTTTTCGTGGGATATGTAGTCAAATCATGCAGTCTAACTGTATGAACCACTACCTCAAATGAAAGTGTAAATACTTGTAACCGATGTAACCATTGATATATAATTATTTTAAATAATTGCTGGTATGTTTTTGATTTTTATACCCTGGTACTTCTGATTCCAGGGTAGCAACCGACCATTATTTACTATTTTTTCCCCTACATTTTTGTATTTTTGTTTCCTGGTGGTAGTGGTAGTCGAGTAGAGCGGAGATTTTATGATAACTGGGTTCGAAACTATTATACGTCCGTGCTCTGTTAAACCAGTTCTGTTAACATATTTCATAATTGTATGATCAACTCCCTGGGACATAATCTAACACCACCTCTGTTTACGAGTATTCATGCTAATTTAGCACGTCGGCGGTTAAAAATAAACGAATGTGCCCTATGCAAACCTCACTAAAATCTGAATTATCTTTAAAAAATCATGGATTTTGTTTTTTGGTTTGTATTTCCATATAAAAAATAAAATATATACATACTCAATATAAGTTATCGTACAGGTCATATGGAGGATGGCCCATTTCAGCGGTATTAATAAGATGCACTGTTCTTCCATGGGGTCCTTTGTCAAAGTTGTTTGCTGCTTGTACATTTCACATTAAAAAGCGACTCTCGCGTATCTCTCTATATCACATAGTAGGGGCTGCGGAACACGCCCCCCCCCCCACACACGCACACACTTTTTTTAATAAACGTTTTCAAAAACGTAAAAATGATAACCTGGGTACCGTTACACAAAGGTTAGCAATTAATCGTACGCTTGATTTTCACGATTGATTGTACATTGTAGTCAATGGAATCAATCGTAGCAAACTGTGTCTACGATCATTGCTACATGCTTTGTGTTATGGGCCCCTGATTGTGTTTTGTTAGCATGGTCGCCCCCCCCCCTCTTGAATAATAGGTTTACCGCTTGGATTTACGCTAGTGGCCCCCATACACTTTTAAAACCATTCGACGGCCCCTGCGTAGTCTTTCTAGGCCTACATGTATACTAGACTTACTAAGCCTTCTTCATGTATGTCTTTTGAAATTGGAAATATGATATGAAACAAATTTGTTTTTAAGAGATACATGTATGAACGAATGAATTGATATAAGTTTAATTCTCACTCTAAAAAAACTCGTAATAATCGTTATACAATCCCTGATGTAAAATCACTGGTTTTTTTTATCCCTATAGTTAACACAGTGATAAAACCAGCCAAGTTTCCTTGTAATTTTTGTATAGTGGGGCCCCTAATTGATGCATGGAGTTGCAGAGGGTCATTTAAGGTCACACCCTCGATCGCTTTTGCACGCAATGAATATTGGATGGACAATACCATCTTTTACAGATGCAGTCCAGTGTAAAAGAGCCCTAGTTTTCAGTGAACCATTACTTGGAGTCGTTAGATTTTGGTCCCTGGTATAACAATATGCATTCACGTCGATCAAAGCTATAATATAATGTAAGGGGCTTTCACAGTTGCTCGTGCGATCGTTTGCGATTTTGGTCACAATATATGTTGCACAGAATCGCAACGGTTGTAAGCAGTCGCTACACCAATTATTGTGAAAGGGGCTGTAGTCTTGAAATGTAGTCCCCCAAACACTCATCCCGCAATATTTGACATGAAACAACATGCTCGCACGATGACATTTCTGGGTGTTTTTGTTTTAAAAAAAAGATCGAATAATGGCCATCATTGTTTTTCAAAGGCAAAATTCTCAATATTATTGTTAATAGAGGGTATGCCTATAATATGCATCATATTCTTATACAGATAGGTTGGGAGGAGATTCACTGTTTACTAGACCCCCTTGGTGTTAATTTCCTTTAACTGCACCATATTCCGATATTGGTATGCATGACGTCACTGGTGCTATAATTCGAGGTTGCTTGGCTCTTTTCACGCAAGCAAAATATTATGTTTTATTTTGTTGTTTAAAATTATTGATCAACACCTTTCTATAGACATTAATATCATTCTTTACTTATTTTAATGTAACGTGTCGTAACATTGCAAAAAAAATGGTTGCCTAAAAGCCCTGAAAGTGAATAGTCCATAGTGAACCAATGTAGTGCTCGGGATAATAAAACATATAAGTTGTGTTTTTGTCTTGAGAGTGAGACAACATATAACTCTAACGTATAACCATTGAAATACATAAATTGAATTTACCATTCATTGGTGGCGGGTATATCCATTGAGATACAGGTAATTTGTGGGTGAATCCAATTTTACCTGTCATTTTGCCCATTAATATATTGTGAGTTCACCTAACGAAAGCTTAAATGCACGATAATACAAGCGTATATAGGCCTAGGAATTACAACCCTTAATGTATTTAGATTTTCATAAACTTAATTACTGAAATAAGCAAAGGCCTTCAAGGTGGTGCACTGGAATGAATGGATAGAGACGGAATTACATTAAGATCGATTCATTATTTGATTATTCAATGGTATTCTTCCACATAATTGGTTTATTCCCAATTTTGTCAGAATTTGTAGTTCTAAATTTTGGGATGGACACGTGACTTGACAATGGTCCTTAAACTCGTTCTGCAGTTCATGACAAGTTTAGATTCGTTATAATCCGAAAAACTAAGCACCAATATTTCCTGATAACCAATGCAATGGTTAATAAATAATCCGACCCGATTTCCGATATTTTAACAAAATTGCCGGATAAAATGCTAGTGGACAGGTTATTTCGCATCACTGAGTATATTGGCCTGGTTATGGCCATTTTATACATCCTCCCTTCCATATTTATAGGTAAATACAAAGTTACAAACAGAATGTTTGTTTTCTGGGACAATAGGCAATAAACCGAACCACCGGCTTCTGTTTGTTTTATGTAAACATGATCAAGAAACTAGGTTAGAGAAATACCAAGGACGCTCGTACATGGCCGTACAAATAAGGACCTTGGGATATAGATTTGAATCCTAAACGATTCGTGTCTAAATCTAAAATTATTGACGTTTGAATCTTTAAGGTTTCAATCTCAATCCAAGGTTTGATTGGTCGTTATCTCCAACCGCCATGAAGTTTAGAATATACTTCAACGAAACACATGATCTCATAAACTTTAGAGGTGGTATTAAATCACACCAATGCATTATTGAATATTTCATGTCTTTTTTTCCCCTATGCAGTTACGGTCATGTACGTCAACTGTCGGAGCGTGAAGTTAGCGACCAGTGTCCAGTCCATCTTCACTGTTGCCAAGCTAGCAGCACTCTCCATAATCATCATATCTGGCTTAGTGTTACTTGGAAAAGGTTTGTCTCTTTTAATTATTATTTTTTTATTTACGATGTGTTATTATTGACGAGATTGTTCATTTTTATGTCAGAGCTTATTATGTCACATTAGTAGGTGCTGAATGAGAGAAATTAATTATTTGTCAAATCCATCTTCACATGAACAGGTAGAAATTTACAATAATTATTATTTACAAATCCACGTAAATGGTAGTGGAAATGTTATACAGTAGATCCATAATATATCGAAGTTAATGCTTGGTTGATTATTCCATTCATGTGTCTAAAGCACTGGACAATCAAATACAATTCTAATGCAGATTTTAATGTGTCAAACGTTACTAGGCATTTAAATCAATTTATATTCTCCATTCGAAACTAGTGACAATTAAATTTGAACTTATTGAATATTGTATGTATATCTTACATTATATCATTATCTCTCTACCCCTCCCCTTTCCCTCAAGAGAAAAGACAGTCATGTGTACTTAATATGGTGCCAATGATTATTGTAACTTGTTTGTAGTTGTGGAAAACCAGGAACGGTGCCTGGGTATTTTGATGGGAGGGGGGGGCCAAGATGACCAAGAGGTTAAATGATCCAGACAACTCTTCTTTATATATACTCTTCTGTGTCCTTTCTTTTTCTTTCTTCTTTTTTTTTCTCCTCTTACATTCTCCATAGAGGAGCCCCATGTAACGCCTCTTATGTGGAGAAAAGTCGAATGAATGTAATTTTTGTTTTGTTATATGTGTGGAAGGAAGATTGATTGAGGACTGAGGAGTGAAAGATGGTGAAAATGAAAGAATTTATGTTTGACCGTTGTGTGTGATTTTGTACGAGCGTGATTGAATCGTAAATAAAAGTTTCGATGAAGAAGTGAATGCGTGTTAAGTTATAAGCATTATAGCGCCAGCTCGTGCCGACAACTGTACAGTTCTTAGAAGTCAAAATCCTGATTGATTGGATACTACGACTAGTATATCAAACGGATACCATTCGATACTGGACACTCAGTGTGATATTTGGGTGGCACTTCTAAAATAAATAAGAACGATCGAACAAGAAATTGTACGACTTCGTATATCGCCTTGACCTGTCTATTATCCCTTCCCCGGAAAGATATTTGTCCCAAAATGATTGATCCAAATCAAATTAGTTTTACCTCAATAGCAATTAGTCTTGCCCTTAAAATGATATTGTAGAAATCAAGAATATTTTGCCAACACTTTTCATAGTCATATCACCGAGTTTACCTCTTGATTATCAACTCTTAATTTTAGTGTGATTATACTTCTTTCTTCCATTTTTTCGAGGAACTGGTACCCCAACCCCGAAAAAATGATAACATGGGCACGTCAAAACACAACCAATCTTAGAAACATTATATTGAATTATTTAAATCTTTTATAGAATACACGTTGAATTTGGTATACTTAGTAGAAAATAATGATACAAAGAGTAGAATAAACCCAAAAATTTTGTCAGTAATTTTGTTTTTAGTCAAACTCCTGATCCCCATACTCAGGAGCGGATCCAGGGGTTACACGCGGGGCTCATGTCCCCCTTTTTACACAAATTTGTTCTCCATGTGGTATGATGTGCCCCCCTCATTTCCCCTTTAGAAGTAAGAATGATAGCAAGTGATAACTTCCCCCTGCGCCCTCCCAATTTGAAGTCCCGAATATGCCCCCTATTCTTTAAAGGTTAATAAAAAAGGATTGCACAACCGATATTCGATTTTAATTACCAAACTGTCTTCTCCCTTTTACAGCACCATCGTAAAGGCAAGACCGTTTCAAAGAAACTTTGTTGTGTAATCTTTGTCAAACTAAACATACACGGCTGCACATTTGGTTAACAATCCACTCTAGTTGTGTGAATTCTTGCAAGACGTCTAGAAATACCTTGAAGGGAATCGTCATATATTGAAACGACATTGATACATCAGTCACACCGTATCGTGGTTAAAACAACGCTAAAAATATTGGGTAAAATTTTAACAGCACCAATTTTGGGCAGTATTTTATCCAATGTGGGAAGCATATTGTCCAGTATGGTTAAAAAATAAGCAGCAATTACTTTAGAATGGGCAATTTTTATATCACACTGGATCAATAAAAATGCCCCAAAGAAATGCCCATGTTGGTTGGACACACAGTTACTCTCATGGAACATTATTACCCAATATTATTTAGAGTGTATGCAGTCAAATGATGATTCGGCAGAAATAGAAATATAAGCCTTACATAATTATGAACATACGGATGATAACACATTATGAAGACGGTTAGAAAATTCGAGTCATCGGTTGATAAAAAGAACGAGAGATGATAGTCATAAACCTGGTAAAGATCGCGTCTTATCTCGATGATAGGCCTCTTTATCTTAGGGGTCAACAAGGTTGTAACTTGTCGTATAAGGTAATCATGGTTTATTGGATCTTACGAAGACAGTTCAATGTCTATTCCATATTATTGAATCAGGGCTAGACACTATGTTACAAGTGAGAATGTTTGTCGAGTGCACAGAAGCAACTGAAGAATTTGATAACCATATTCTTTAGTTTGTCAGTCAGGACATCAATAGGTATAGACACAAACCTGCGGACTGTACTCTGAATATTGTCGACCTCATCGATGTAAGCGATAGTTCATCACATTGATTAAATTTAATGTTTGCCTGAGTTATACAAAAAATGAGATTGGAGACTGGATACTGCCGAATCGTGAAAAATCTCTAGTTTCTACAGTTCCTACTGGCTAAGTAGCAACCTATTTTAGAGGTGAGACAAATACGGAGCGGGCTGTAGCCTTTGGGTGACTTGAAGACATCTTGGTACTAAACTTTTTTTTCTAGAAAAGGAAGAAAAGTAGCTAGTCGTGGAGGATATCAAACGATGGCATCAAGTAAAGAAGTCAACACATCATCGTCGAAGTCGATCGATGAGGTGGATATCAAGCCGACACGACAACGATCTAGCGCCATCAAAGACATCTGCGAACAACCTGACGATGATGGTTACCAGAAGGACAACGAAGATGATAGCGTCGTGAAGCTCAAACGTCGCTTGACCCTCCTCGATGGCGTCGCCATCAACATTGGGATCATCATCGGATCCGGGATCTTCGTGTCTCCGAAGGGAGTCCTGAATGGTGTCGGCAGCGTCGGTGCGACCATGGTGGTATGGGCCGTTTGCGGAGTCTTCTCCATGATCGGTGCTCTCTGCTATGCCGAGTTGGGTACTATGATCCCAGCTTCCGGTGGTGCCTATGCCTACATACAGCTTATCTACGGTGACTTCTTCGGCTTCATGCTTCTCTGGATTTCGGCCGTCATGGCCCAACCGGGATCAATGGCTGTCGTCGTTCTGACGTTCGCAAACTACAGCCTTCAACCGCTTTACCCCGATGTAGAATGTCCGCCGCCTAGGACACCCACTGTCCTCATTGCTATAACTTGTACCAGTAAGTTTTATTATTCCATATCACCCCTTCGTAATTTACTATATTATAATTTGCTCTAATTATATTATCTGTTGAAGAAGAAGCACAGAAGTACTATGTTAGTATCTTGCTGAAGAGTTGATTTATTGGGAAGATAAGACCCTGAATGCAAAAACTATTTTGCTATTGAAATAAAACTTACTAACGCATTATTTATTGTATAATTCTCACACATGACCTTGTATCATATTTTTACCATTCTGACACGGAATTCCTCTTCCTTTAAAAGAATCTCTTGACATTGAAAATTTAAAATGATAATTAAATATCTTCACAATTGAAGAAACGTTGATGTTTACGAAGAGAGTCTATCATAATCTGAATGCTGAATGCATATTATTAGCCTTGAGACAAGAACAGGCTTTTTGGATATCAATAAATGCGACACACGGCGGTAATTAATAAAAAGATGTATTATTGCATCATATTAAAGCATAAATCTAAATGATAGTAAATGAAAAATAAATATATCTTTGATCTGCTTTGTTCTGAAATACAAAAATATTCCCCAAGACGATAGATATCAAAGAGTTCCTACTTTCATTCTACAGTCTTGGTTACACTAATCAATGCCGTTAGTGTTCGGTGGTCAAGCTGGATTCAAGATGTGACGAGTTTTTGTAAAGTTGGCGCTCTCGTCATCATTATCATCACCGGTATGGTAGAACTTGGTAGAGGTATGTTTTGCTAGTTGCTACCCTTTGAAGTTTTGACGAACTGTTTCGAAAAAGTGCAAAGAAATTACGACTATAAAATGTGACATAAATGTAATGATCAGACAAACCAAAGAACCGTCTACAGATGTCTATCGAAAAAAAAAATCGGTCTGTAAGAGTGTTTTTATACAGCGCTATAAAATGATATAATAATATCATATTCAACTGCCCATTGCTTATACTTCATCAGTTTGACCATCATTCATGCTTTATTACTACGAGACATATAATATATCCTCGCATGGGGGAGGGGGCAGCCTCGAGATAAAGTCATATATTTCTCAACTGAATCATACTCTCGATAGATATACAGTACCGATGCGTTGACTCAGTTGGAAGAGCGTCCGTTTCACAACCGGAAGGTCGGGAGTTCAAACCCTGGCCGCGTCAGACCAAAAAATGTTAAAAGATGGGAGTTGCTGCTACCCTGTTCCGTCAATCTGGCACTGCACAGCGGCTACCGGGCCCACGATCGATTATTGGGCAAAGCAAGTTTTCGGAGTATTTAATTTTATGTCTATTTCGAACAATACAATATCGATTTTCATTTTCATATTTTGTCATAATATAGAGTTACATGGCTCAGACCTCATACTCCCTTCTTTCCTCTTTCCTTTTCTTTCTTTCACCCTGTGTGTTTTCTTTCTCTCTGTTTCCTTTTTTCTAATTCTTGGAAAATAATAGAGGGCGATCGCCCCTGCTCCGCCCCCCCCCCCCCCTCATGGCGCCCCTGGCTATGCAAGTTAGAGATACATGTACTTTGATTAGTTTGGGATATCATCTAGTGCATGCTCAAGTTGAAAACCAGTGCGCTGTTGAATACCTCACGACGAGTTCACGACTATTCTCGACTAGTAAACGACGGGTTATGTCGTCGATTTATTAATTGAATTTATAATACAAAAGTTAAAACAGTGCAGTTTGTTTGTTCATGTGTAAAAATGCGAAGAAAATGTTTTGATTGACTTTGTGGTGAGATTGCTTGAGCCGAGAAGAAAAAGAGAGAAAGTAATGAAGTGTGGTACGTGTGTATCTTCAGTTATGTCAGTCTTGTGCGTGATAAGGTTGATTGTGATATTGCTCCCAAAATTTGATAACTGAAATCTGAATAACAAATATGATGAATTATTTGAATTATTAGTCTAATTAAATCATAATCAAAGACACTTCCCCCATTCTCTTCTTCCTTCAATATGATTATATATTCACTTGATGGACAAGCAGATGGTCTACTAACTCTACTTCATATAGATAGTATGGTACTACATGGGCTTAACCTGTCTGGTCTACATCACTTTGGTCTAATTTCCGTTTGTTCTACATTTATACTTGTTCTAATATTGGCTTAGTCTTATTCTCGTTTAGTCAATACCCAGTTGGTCTAATTTCCACTTCGTCTTATTGTTACCATTTTACTTCGTCATATATTGGGTCGAAACATATATATTTGCCATTTTTTGTAACTTTCTGTCTAAAGTTTTAATAATTGATTGGTTTCAGTGCTATGGTGATTATGTACAGAATCGGAGTGAATCCAAAGTTTTGCCATTTTTTATTGGCACATTATTGCCTGTGATGATTTCATAATACATTTATGATCATAAATATTTTTCAAATTCTAATTTTGACACCAATTGTGATGTTCTGCAGGAAATACACAGAATTTTGAGAACTCATTCGAAGGAACAGAACTGAGCGGATTGGGGATCGCCCTGTACTCTGGTCTATTTTCATATGCAGGATGGTAAGATAATGACCTCCATTTACCTCTGACCCCCCCCCCCCTCCTCCTTCTCCCCCTCTATACTTCTATATCACCCCTTCTATGGGAAATGATATGCTCTAAATGTCATTGGTGATTATTTATAACAACAGCAACAACAACAAAATATGCATGTATATGGGACACAACTTTTGTTTTGAAATTCCGGGATATGCAACAAAACTTACTACCCAGAATAATATTCCCATCCATTTTTTATTAATATCCTGGAGAATTTCATGGGTTCTGAATTCTGATGCATCAATTTAAACTGCTTGCCCCTCCCCCTCTTCCGAACTAAATTTTTCAACGCCCCTCCATCTCCCCCCCCCCAGCTCGTTCGAATTTCGAACCCCTATTAAATTGTTTAATTCAGGGTCATCCTGTAGGTCATAAATAGTCAATTGGTGGTCTAATTTTATGTTGGATTATGGGATATTAACACCATGGATCTACTACTACGTTAGTAGTTCCATGTTCACACTTAAAAAATATCTCCTCACCCTGATCCTAATAAAATTAAATTACTGTATATAAGTGAAGACCGTAGACAAAGGGAGAATTTCATGAAACTAATAGTCAGTAAGCTACTGCAAATCCTTGCATATTATTGGCTGAGATCATATTTGTCAATGACAATTATTTACTAAAATTTGTCATGAAACCCTCCCATTAAGGCCTGACCAATTTCTTCCACTATTCTGTTAATAATGGAGAAGATTTTTAAGGGCTTATTCTTTGACGCTGTTTGCGATTTCTCATCTGCCCTTAAGCGTCAAAAGGAGGGAGTGAATACTTTTTTCAATAGCTTCTGCTTGACAAATTTTAGTTTGAAAGAGGAACAAACTTTCAAATTTAAGATGGAAAAAAGAGAAATATAGAAACATACGAATTTAAAATACATGACCAGTGGATATGATTGTTAAAATAGTATTTTACGAATCATGTCATCAATGAATAAAAATTATTCTTTAAAATAAAAATAAAAATTATATGAGATTATATATTCTTGAATGACTTTTCATCCAGTTATCTTAGTTTGCCAAACGATTATTCAATAGCATTGTTTAAGTAGTAGTAGTAGTAGTATTTTTTCATCTCTCAATTCCATATTCTTTAATATTGCTGTTTTTATTGTTATTATCATTAAGAAGTTCTATGAATATATTGTTATTATTATTATTTCAATTATTATTATTGTCATTATTATTATTATTATTATCATTATTATTACTATTATTATTATTATAATTACTATTATTTTATTATTATTGAATCATTATTATAATTATTATCATCATTATTTTAGATAGTTTAATATTTCTATCATAATCATTCAGTTTTCTATTGAAATGTTTCAATGTCAGATGACAATCATTGTACTGTTCTCAAACAATATCTTGAAGAATTAAATAGATAAGTAGCCTTCAAGCCATAAACAAAGCCAATCGAATTTAGGCCGACACCTTTTTGGTAGTATATATATGTTCTTTAATAACCATATATTTGAGGTATTGCAACATAATGTCAAACTCTAATTTCAGGTACTCACTCAACATTGTTGTGGAAGAACTGAAAGACCCATACAAGTAAGGAAACATCGAGTTTGAGAACATTGATTGATTGATTGATTGATTTTATTCGTCAAGAATATCACAGGAGATTACAATAAAATTGAAGAATACCTTGACAGGATAGCCCATGAAAGCCGAAAGGCTTATTTCCAATGGGGTCCTATTGTTAGTATAAAACATTAACATATTGTAACAAAAAGTATAAACTACGACAAGTACTGGAATATGGTTATAAAACAATAATAATGAAATACGTGATACATATCCATCAGTCAAATAATATGCAAACATCTGAAGCAAACAACAATCCTCCTAATATATGAAACAAGATTATATTTCAACATACCCTACATTATCTACAATACTAGAAACCAACTGTACAAAATGTTAGATTTTTACTGGTTATATTGCTCTCGGGTAGCTTCCAGTTTTAGGTGCTTCTTTAATGCACTCTTAAATTGAGAATATTTTTAACTGCTTTTACTTGATTGGGAAGAGCATTCCAAGATTGGATGCCATTAAAATAAAAAGTGTTCCCTATATGTCCTTCACGTTTTGGTAATACAAAATTAAAATTACTATTTCGAGTACCGTATTATAATGGGAAGATAATCAGAAATATGAATCAAAAAATGGGGATGGGTGATTTGATTTCTTTGTTACGTTGGTCATTATCTTAATAGAAAATGGGAATGCCTTGAAGCGGGTATTTTCTGTTCATTTACAGGTATATGATTATTACACATGATATTACATAAATTTGTTTTGATTCCATTGGGCATATATAACGAGACTAGGTGATCATGATGTTGTATTATGGGTAAGGGTTCGGGGCCTGTTTATTCAGTGCAGCACATAGGCGACGGAAGCGGGGGGATGGGGGGGTCCTGTCCCCCCTAAATTTGAGATGAGGGGGGGGGGCTGTCCGCCCCTTAAATTTTTATTGATAACCTTTTTTTTTTTGCTTGTCAATTTTTTTACATGTGTCCATCCAAAAATTTCAGGTGGACCCCCCCTTAATTTGTTGGCTTCCACCGCCAATGCAGCAGCAACCGAGTTCTTACTGGTTGCGGCATTTAACGTTCGAAATGGTCTTCAATTTATTAACCTATTATTAGACAATGATTAAGATAACATCTCTATTCGTCATTAAACAAGAAAGAGCAACATATTACCAATGAATATGTCATATCAGTTCAGGTTATTTCACCTGGGACTTGTTGAAATTTGTGGGGATCTGGGAGGGGATAAAGAAGAAAAGTAACTTTAAAACATAAACTACATTGTATGCATATCAATAGGTCAATACTCATGAGTTCTGAGACATTTTTTCTATTAATTTCCTCCTTATGATCAATATTTTAACAGATAACAGTTTGTTAATTAAACCCACGTGGGAAAATGGAAGACACTTAATGATAAATCTATTGTTTTTATATCAGTCTTTATTTTATTTGTCCCGCCAAACACAAATATCGCGATATTACTTCGCACTTCATTATCGTTTAACACGTGACGAGGTGAAGGGCAATTTACAACATTTTTAACAGTTGTTATTGATACACTGATAATTCTTATTACAATCAGATCATCAACCTGTTATAAAGTTCATTGATTTTATGTTATTATATTATTTGCAAGTCTTTGTGTACTTACGCAAGCCCCTTTCACAATTGGTGGTGCGACTGCTTACAACCGTTGCGATTGTGTGCAGCATAATTATATTGTGACCAAATGAATTAAACATTCGTTCTGCTGCATGATGCCAAAGACGCTATGATATTCTCGAAAACAATTGTATCTCTTGTTTAGATGTTCCTATGTTTATTTTAATTATGAGTTCATTTCAAGATATTATTATTGACAGAGTAAACTTACAAGAAGTGACTTCTGGCTCCGATGCTTTCCTCATAAGACTCTAACACCCACCCACCCCCCCCCCCAGCCCCTCCCTCGCTATAAAGGATAATAAATTATAAGAAAATGAATAAGCCTAAATGAAAATTAACTAAAGGATACTAAATCTATATATCTGCATTTAAAGCACTTTAATATTTGGTGTTAGTTATTTCCAAATTGTTGTTACATGTAGTACATAGATATTATTTTACTGACATTACTATAGTTGCGATTTGACAGATGTCTTTGATACATTTCTATAGATATTCTCTAAACATGAGTTTAGCTTTCAATCAATTCCTCATACATATTATTTGTTTGTATTTATTTCCATATAAAAATAATGAAATACATAATTTATCAAATCGTGTAAATTCTTTATATATATTAAACATATTATGTTCATAAATAATGGAATTGATTATTATTGGCCCAATGATAATTTCAAGGGTAAAATATATTCACAATTTAGATTCTAGGGGAAAATAAAGAATGCGCTGCCCCCACATTTATTTTTAGTTAAGCGCAATACTCAACACTTTCTTAAGGTCAATTTAGTTTTTATGCTTGGAAATTTGCCCCATGCAAAGACAAATACTGAAAGGTAATTAAGAACGTTAGATTATTGATCAAAAATCACTTTATCCTCTATCAACAGAAATAACCTTTTATTTTTATTATCCTTCACAGAAATCTTCCTCGTGCCATCGTCATCACCATTGTCACTGTAACGATAGTCTACGTCTTAACAAACATTGCTTACTTCGCTGCCCTTTCGCCGGAGGAACTCCTCGCTTCAAACGCCGTGGCAGTGGTTAGTATCATTCGAATATTTGAATCAAATTGGCAACCTTCAAGGATTATGTGATAATTGAGAAAATATTGTTTATTTGTACTCATCAATAGGTTTTGATACCATTACTTTCTCACAACAAATATGGCCCCAATATACGTTTTCTTTCTAAAATAATTTCATGATGATAGGTTTGTCATAGTTCAATTAAGACTTGTATACTTTTTGATATAATTTTATTTATTTCTATAAATTTTTATTCACTTCAATTTTTTTATTTTTTTATTTATTTTCAGGACGCCAGGAATGTGATCTGTAATACAAATTTGAAAATGTTATTTATGCACATAGGCCTAATGCAGTTAATACTGGCTATTAATATCCTATGAAATAATAAACAAAACATTCTGTTTTGGGGACACTATGAAGGTCTAAAAAATTTATTTTTTCATTGTTTTTTATTGAAAAATAAAAAAATATAATTTTCTTGAGGATCTTGCATTACACATTCATTTATTTCTTTTGTATTCAACTTTCATACAGACATACGGGGCTAAGGTTCTTGGAAGCTTTGCTTGGATCATGCCTGTTGCTGTGGCTCTCTCAACCTTTGGATCAGCTAATGGTAACATGCTGACCTGTTCTAGGTAATTGACCAAAATTCATTATTCAGGGACAGGGGCTTTGCCTTTGGGGGACGGGGGCAAGGGGTGACCATCCCATATGATTTTTCAAGTAGTGAGAACAATTCTTTAGAAGACGAGAAAAGCAATCAATTGCTGCATCATTGATTGATATTGTAACCTCTGCAATTCAGTATCTGGACCATGGGGATGGATATATGCAATAAAACCCTTCAGTCAATCAATCATTCAATCAATAAAGAAATCACAAAATGATAAAAGGGTGAAGAAGATGGAAGAAAAAAAAGAAAAACATAAAAAGGGGGACCATAGCAGGGCCCTGGGTGGGAACGATTTTTTTCACAAGGGGTGCTGCCTATGGAGAATCAAACACGCAGGACCGCCCCCCCCCCCCCGGGCCCCAGGTGAATTTTGGGGCCCTTCAGCACCCCCTCTTTCCAGGGCCATGGACCATAGAGCCCGGGGGGGCCACTTACATTGACGAGTGGATACCACGCGCTACCAAAAAAACACGCAAAAAGGATGTCTTTTTCAAGATAGGGCACGTTACGTACGTAATGTGATTAGGGTGTCAAAAACACTAAAATGATGAAAAAAGGGTATCTATTTTCACTAGGAAAGCTACGTGTTTAGGGTCAAATTTGCGAGGGTGTAAAAAATTAAGACTAAAATGTTTTATAAAAGATGTACTTTTGCCCCAATAGAGTCAACACTACGTGTTTAGAGAACGATTTGCGCGAGATGTGGGAGGTGGGGCTGTACCAAACCTAATGATGTGGGTGAAGGTAAAACCGACGACCAACGTCCGTGACATAACAATAAAAATATCGTTGTACTTGTTTAGGGGGTCAATTCAAGAAACTTGCCAAGAGTACGTTTTGTTTCCAATACTTGTTAAGGGTAGGGTTTCACACGCCAATACTTGTTAAGGGGTGCATTTTCAGAAAATGGAAAATACGTGTTTAGGGTGCTTTTCGAGACCCCATGGTCGTGTATGGTATCCACTCGTCAATGGAAGTGGCCCCCTGGGCAATAGGGGCATTAAACTCTATATTACCCTTATTATTCAGCTGAGTTTAAAAATGTAAATCCAACGATTCCTAACCATCGTCATTGTATTCTGATGATATAATTTGAACTATTTTTCTTCTCCACAGATTATTCTTTGTTGGTGCTCGTGAGAAACATCTACCTAATCTCCTTTCCATGATCAACATTGAGAGAAATACACCCGTACCATCATTATTATTTACTGTGAGTATATTAACATGGGTTTACTGTAGATATTTCATTTACCATGTGTTTATTATTGATAATTTATGTATCATGAGATTATTATTGATAATATTATATTTACTATGAATTCATTATTGACAATATTTTATTCATATAATGAGTTTATTATTGACAATACTTTATTTACCTTGATTTTGTTATTGATAATATTTTGTTTACCACAATTTCATTATTGAGAACAATTTATTTACCATTTAATTATTGGAAATATTTTATTTACCATAATTTCATGGCGAATGTTTTATTTTCCATGAGTTTATTACTGATAGTCATTTATTTACTATGAGTTTATTATGGATAATATTTTGTTTACCATAAGTTTGTTGTTGAGAATTTTTGTTACCATTTTATTGTTGAAAATATTTCATTTACCATTTATAATTTCATTATGGATAATTTTTTATTTACATTACTTTAATAATGATAACATTTAAGTTACAATAAATTCATTATTGAGAATATTTTATTTACCATGAGGAGCTTCTGATGTGCACCATGGGCATGATACCAGTATGATGTCAATAAGGATGAATATATTTATTTAGAGTATTGTTATTTTCAGGAATACATTGTGTTACTTATTCATCATGAATCTATTCATTTACCGTATATGCCTTGCAAAGTCATCATTTTGCATTAGTCAACCTTTCATAAGTCAAATAATCTCCAAAACAGGAAAAATAATTATGGACTAGATTATGAAAAACATTGTGTTATGCATAGGACAGACTGAAGGCGGTATCATTTGAAAATCTCATTTGAATAAGGGAGGTAGTATAGAGTTACCATAGTACTTTTATGGAACTCTTCTATATTTATCTTCCTCTTTTCCTTTTTTCTCCTTTTTTTCCTCTTCATTTTTTAAAGAATTTGTAAAATCCCTGTATCAAAACGTAACAAACTTTGTAAGCATTGTAAGCATTTTCTTATTGACAGTTTTTGCAATATTTTTATATAGTACATCAATTTTTGGTTGCAATATACGTGTATGACTTTTCAAGTTTCAAAATAGCTCAATACTTTTTTTTCTTTTTTCTTTGGCAGTCTCTGCTCACCATACTCTACTCACTGGCTGGCGACGTGTTCACACTTATCAACTATTTCAACTTTGTGACATGGTTTAGCAGTGGTCTCGCTGTAGCTGGTCTCTTGTGGTTGCGTTACAAGGAACCCGACAGGCCAAGACCATACAAGGTAAGATTAAGGAGTCTTCTTCTTCAAGCCACCGTCACCTCTTTCTTTTTCAACTCTTCTTACTCTTAACTTGATTTTCTAATCGCTTTATCCCTAATATCTATTGTACTACCAGTACCATTCTGTTATTTTCTTTCTCTCCATTCACTCTCGTTTTATCTCCATCATTATCTCTCATAAATTCCCTTTTTTCATCTCCTCACCTTCCTTCTTTTCCTCTACTTTTCTCACCATCTTTTTCTTCCACTCATGAATAAAGAAAGACGAATAGATACAGACGAACCTAATTTTGATCATGTAACCAGTGGATGTTAAAATCTGGAATTCACATTATGTTACTCATCTCAAAACTATTCCAGACACAAAAGCAAATATCACAGTCACAGTTTTGCAACTGCAGATAGTGAGGGGGAGTCCCAGAATTTTCACCCCTCCCCCCCAAAAAAAAAAGTACTAAAGTAAGATTTGTAACTCTGGAAAGGAGCATTTCCCCCATACTAATAAATTCTTTTGATCAGCAAAAACAAAAGAATAATTCAATAGGTCCTCAAAAGGGGGGAAGGGGAAACATGCCCCCTTCCGCTCCCCCTCATCCCCTTCCTCGATCTGCATCTACAAAGAGTCACTCTTATCTCATCTCCATTTCTTTTTTAAAACCCTCTCTAGGTAAACATCATTCTTCCAATCATCTTCGTCCTCGCATGCATCTTCCTCATCATCATGGGAACCATCGCCGCCCCCATAGACACTGCTATCGGTGTCGCTATCATGTGCACAGGAATCCCGGTCTATTTCTTCATCGTCAAACCCAAGAAGAAACCTGATATGGTCGTCAAAGCCAATGGTGAGTAGTGTGTACAGACTCTTTAACCAAATCGAGTCTTTATTTAATATTTCTCTAATAACAATATACATAAATGCTAATGTGAATGACAGATAAAATGTTGTATTACATATATACACAAAATGTGCCTCTGTCCATTAAGATGTAAAAATAAACTTATCCTGTTGCATATATAGGATTTCTTCTCCCAGTAATATTCTTATTTCTTTTTGTCTCGCCTGCATAGCAGAGCGAGACTATAGGCGCCGCTTTTCCGACGGCGGCGGCGGCGTCGTCAACATTGAAATCTTAACCAAGGTTAAGTTTTTGAAATGTCATCATAACTTAGAAAGTATATGGACTTAGTTCATGAAACTTGGACATAAGGGTAATCAACTTAAATCAAGTATTACTGAAAATCCTGCCTGAGTTTCAGGTCACATGACCAAGGTCAAAGGTCATTTAGGGTCAATGAACATAGACCATTTTGGGGGAATCAATATCAAAATCTTAACCAAGGTTAAGTTTTTGAAATGTTGTCATAACTTCAAAATCATATGGATCTAGTTCATAAAACTTAAACATAAGGGTAATAGTGTATCACTGAAAATCCTGCCTGAGTTTCAGGTCACATGGTTAAGGTCAAAGGTCACTTAGGGTCAACGAACTTTGGCTATGTTGTGGTTATTTGAGGAATTGTCATCATAACTTTGAAAGTTTATGGATCTAATTCATGAAACTTGGACAGAAGAGCAATCAAGTACCCTTAAACATCCTGTGCGAGTTTCAGGTCACATGACTAAGGTCAAAGGTCATTTAGGGTCAAGAAACTTCGGTAATGTTGGGGGTATTTGTTGAACTGTCATCATAACTTTAGAAGTTTATGGATCTAGTTGATGAAACTTGGACATAAGAGCAGCAGTGTATCCCTGAATACCCTGTGCACATTTCAGGAACATGGCCAAGATCAAAGGTCATTTAAAGGTTAATGAACTCTAGCCGTGTTGGGAGTATGTCTTGAATTGGCATCATAACTTAAAAAGTTTATGGATCTAGCTCATGAAACATAGACATAAGGGTAATCCAGTATGGATTACTGTTTTGCGCATGTCTTAGGTCACATGATCAAAGGTCATTTTGGGTCAATGGACACAATATTTTATTATATTAGTGTTTTCTTCTGTGAATAATTATTCATTAGCTGTTTTCAAAGGCAGCACTGCTGCTATATCGAATTGCGTAATGCAGGCAAGACTGCCAGAGGCGTTCCACTTGTTTAGATTAATGTTTGATTGATATCCACATGATAATAACAATAATGATAATGATGATAGTAATAATAGTAATAGTAATAACTGACATTTATACAGCACATAATAGTCGAGAGACTCTATGCACTGTACAAATATTGAATTACTGAATCATACAACTTATACATTAAACCTAAACATTAAATTTTGAATATGTCATACTAATTGGAACAAATTACATCAATACATACAATTTACAAAATCAATGAAAACAGATAATAAAATAAATATATAGTGTTCACTAACAATGAAACTCCATATTTCATAATGCATGTGCATGTCTACAAATAGATGTGAATTGTTGGAATGTCATTTTTTTTTCAATGTATCATTCGTTCTCTTGTCAGATTTTGTCACTCGTTGGTTCCAGAAGTTGATGCTTGTTGTGGCTGAAGAGAGATAGTGTCATTAAACTTGAACAGCCATCTTGGTACTCCACGCCTCACTGACCAAAATCTTGAAGTGAGAAGGGCTCCATCTCACAAAGATTTGCAATAGAATCAATTATTATTCAATTGTAATGGATGTCAGCATGTCTAGTTAGGAGAAATTTAGATAAATTAACAATTTGAGTCTGAAATGAATCTATTGTAATTCTTTGTGAGACATGGTCCAGGGGGCATAACATAAAGCTCAGCGATTGATTGCAGGGCTGATTTCTACAATCGATTGCATAGATTGTTGTGTATGATCAATCGTAAGACTCGGCCCTCACTCAATCGCTATTAAAGTTTTGTGTCACAGGACCCAGCTCTCATTAAAGATCGCCTTAAATAGTTGATCAGGTTTTGTCTATCAAGCCGTTCAAAAGGACATGCCTTTGATATCTATAAATAACCATGATGACCTGTACATTTTTTGGAGTATGAATGCATGTGCAATGTCAAGCAAACTTTACTTTTAGGCTCTTTTCTAAGGATTTAAGATATTGATAACCATCATGTTCGGTTGTGGGCTGGTGAACATTGCATATTTACATTTTTTTCACAAGTAGAGAGAAGGGTAATATTTCTCTATTGACCCTCAAGAGAATTATTGTGCACTTTTTTTACTCCAGTGATATACGAATTTTTAAAAATGCACTATTCATAACCTGAAAATGAGGTTGTATGAAAGACCCTTTTCATCATATTTATTTGAAAGTGGGTGCCTTGTTTTGTGGAATCTGCTCTTTGAGGGTCAGCAGTATAAATATTTGTGTCTGTTTCATGATTGAATTTTGAATACCTTTGTAGGGACAGTAATAATACTAATAGCCAATTTTTATAAAGCGCTTTTCCCAGAATGGCTCAAAGGGCGTTACAGCATATTATTACCCCGGTCATTGGATTCATTTCAATCCCCGCACGAAAAGTGCATAATTTCCACTCCCTGGGAGTATTCCTTGCATTCATCGCAGCCTCATTATGGCGCTGGCAAAATCAAACATACATGTACAATATCTTTCGCATCCTACTGGGTAAGAAAACAAAATCAATTTCAACTATTTTCTCTTCAGAAATCCTTAACAGATAATTATGAACATTAAGTTTGCTCCAGAACAGATGCATTTCATTTTATGCAATAATTCATTGGTGTAAATGTAGGCAGATTTTTTTTTTACAGACGTTTATTATTGAATGAGAAGATGAATGTGTGCTTGTTTTGCTGTGATTGATAGATAAAACAAAGAGTTTTTAATCTGATAGTTTGAAGAGTGTAGAGGATGCTTTGATAATCTCTGAAATGTACTGTATCTATATAGATGAAATGGTATTAATAGAATTGTCAATCGTATTGATTATTGTTTGGAATAGTACAGCTGACTCTCTGATTTCCGGGGGTAAATTCTTGAAAATATGATATTATGGATGATCTCTCAGTGAACATGAAATTACAATAATTGTGGACACCTCTGACAGAAATTTACAATGCAGATAAAGGACCAAGATTTTTGCGCACAAAATGTTTACAGAAAGAGACGTACTATGTACATCTTTTGAAGTATAAATCAATAAGCATGACTTTCATAAATGTATATTCATCTTTTTTTCAGTGGTATTGTTGATAACTTTAAAACATATATATATATATATATATATTACATTTTAGTAATGTAAGCATGCTAGGAAAACAGTTCGATGCAAAAGTGCCATGTTATAGGTGAATGATTGTTGTTGCATGATTGGAAATGAAAAGCAGTTCTCTATGGCATTGTGTGTGAGTTTATCGGTTACAGGTATTTACAACACTTAAAACCTCTTGCCCTTTTTAGTCCTAAGTGGTAAAAAAGGAGAAGATGATTAAGTGTATTGTTCAATAAATGTTCTATTTGTTTCGTTAGTTGTCAGGTTTTTTTCTGCATTAATATAAGTGTAGAACATTAGAAGAAAATAAAGACCATTTCAAGAAGTTACTGTTCTTTTGGCCTATGTATATATCTATTAATATGTGTATCTGATAATCATGATAATGTGTGATTTATTTCATGTTGCCTTTCTAAATAATCGACTTCTTGTATTATTTTTATTTTGTTTTATTGAGAAAGATATTGCAAATATTATTTCTATGAAGCTTGTGGTGTTTCACGTGGATTGTTTGATTAATCTATTATATATAGAGATGAAATTCATGAAAATAATTTTGACATGAATTTTCTTCAACGTGAAATATCTTCAACACGAAATATTACTTGGGCATTAATTGCTTACGGTTATCTTTGAATAAAATTATTTAGTTAAGAACCTACCTTTTCATGTTTGGAAAGGAATATGCCAATATGGTATGTATGAAATACAAATCTTCGACCTCTTATTTTCTTTATCTTTATTCAAGACATTCCATGAAAATTGACATTATCTACCAATCAGGGTTATATACATGTACATGTTAAGCGTATTGTATTATCTATTAAAGTGTTCTTAGGCCTTGTACCACAAAATTTAGTAATTGATTATATAGGAATTAATGGATTAACTCTATGATTAATCTCTAAGTTTGTGATACTGGGCCCAAATTCCAATTCATGTGACACATAGTTATACAGCCAGTCGAAATCAATATCAAATTCCAAGAAATACTTTGAACATGAATCTTACGACAGAAATCAGGTACCATTACTTTGCTACTTAAAATAATTACATATTAAGGTGTGCAGTATATATATTTGTTCCAATCATATGAAAAATGTATATCATAATACTTAATATATTTATATCTCTGAGTATGTTGGGGAGAGATAAATGTTCAAATATATAAAAATATGTTACATCTTCATTTTGAAGGAATAGTATATATCTATTCTGAAGAAATGTAATATAAATTTGTATACATCCTGTTTTTCGGAGGTCCAATCGATTGTAAGTGTTTTTGTAGTTTTTCGAGATAAGATTACGAGTAGTGCAATGGTAGTATTGTATGTTAGGAATGAACAATAGCAATTTTTTTTTTACCATACACTAAATGTAAGTTATATGTCACACTAGTTTGATGAAGTATTTTTACAAGATAGGCTTAGTTCAGGTATTACTGAGCACTCAGAAATGTACGAATGCTATGTTGCATTTCTTTCTTGTATATTAGCAAACTGCATTTGCGAATGACAATTTTCCCCCGTTTTTTGTACATTTTAACCTTTCAATAAACTACGATTCTATAGGCAATTATGTGATTTCAGAACAATTTGAAAAAGATCATGACTTGTGTATAAATAATAATTGATATATAATATTTCATGTGCTTTTTACTTTCTTTCTTTTGTGTATTTTTGCTTCTTTGGCTTAATTGTGTTTCGTTTATCATATTTCTTTTTGTTCAATCCATTTTCTTGATATGCATGTTTACACTGTTTATAATGTAAGATATATTCCCGTCAGCCTGAAATTGATTGCAGTATTTTGGGATTAAGAAGGGAAAGAGAAGATTGTATAATATAAACGTGCATTTATTCTTAAAGGCCTGTCGTGATTTGTTTATTTTATTATCATGATGTTTTTAACAGATGAAAGGAAGGGGAGAAATGAAGTAAGGAAAGGAAGAAGAGGAAAGGAAGAAGGGAGGAAGGAGGAAGGAAAAAAAAGAAAGAAAGGAAGGAAGAAAGAAAGAAAGAAAGAAAGAAAGAAAGAAAGAAAAAGAAAGAAAAAAAGGAAGGAAGGGAGGAAGGAAAAAAAAGAAATACAGAAAGAAAGAAAGACGGAAGGAAAAAAGAAAGACAGACAGGCAAAGAAAGAGAGGATGAAAAAGAAGGAGGGGAAGAAAGAGGGATTAAAAAAATAGAATAGAATTAAACGAAAGGAGGGAATGAAAAGTAAAAAAAAGAAGGCAAAGAATAAAAGTAAAATAGTAGAAAAAAAGGATTGGCTATTCTAGAGAATGAATAGGGTGTTGAGATGCAGAGACTGATTCAAAACAGAAATGCGTACAATAACAATGGTTAAATTTGAATGGAAATGTTTATTAAGAAGAGTAGTGAGTTTTAAGAGTTTCTTACAACGCTCTTATCACAATACACATTACAAAAATGATGCATGCACACGAGTTCATTACGTGATCTTTTCTCTCGAGATTTGGCTCTGTTCAAACTGCAGTAGGTTAAACACAGCTTCGACAGTGGATAGATCTTAAAATGAACGTATAATAAGCATTGTTTTGAGAGATATATATTATTAGTTTTATCAGAGAGATGGGAGGAGAAACTCCCTGGTCATATTTCATCTTCATGTCAATGTTAACAAACATCAATTTACAATGTATTTACAGCTTCACGTAAATTTAGTGGAGAGTTGTTAGGTCTACAATGCAAGGTAATAGTTGGTTGGTTATTTCATGTCTAAAGGATTGGACAATCATAAAAAAATCTAATGCCAATTTTTAGAAGTATCAGTGTTAAACAATTAATTACTATTCTCCATTCAAGAGTAGTGACAATTTTGCATTTGAAACATATTGTGATCATATTGATAGCCAATTATTGACCCTTTTTCCATATCTCTTTATATCCTACATAGATTAAATCCTGTATAGTGATTGGTTCAAATAACATCATGTGACCAAGATTTATTGTTCTAACTTATTAAAAAGTAGGATATAAAACAAATAATTATGCCAGGCCTTTATTTCGAAAGTATAGAGGGAAGTATTCATCCTCGGTTGTATACTGGCATGCAACTATTCTCACCTCGGGGAAATTAGTACTTGCCATTTCAACTTCGTCGAATAATTCCTTCTATACTTCCTCAAAGCCTGGTATATTTGTATATTATCCCTCGGTGCTTCGCCCCCGAATAATAATTGCCAGACTTAACTCGGAAAAAAAATTCAACAATACTTTCTCAAAACCTAATAAATTTGTATACTATCACTTCCCCTTTCCCCTTTCCCTGAAGTTGAAAATAGTCATATGTTGTGTTGGTACCAAAGATTATTGTAACTTTTTTGTAGTTGTGGGAAACCATATATACTCCTCTGTCTTCTTTCTTGCTTCCCATTTAACCCCTTGCCTTCTCCTCGTTTTCTCCCCTTCAATCCTTGAAAAATTATTCCTCTGTACGTAGAGAACTGTCGAACGAATGTTTTTTATTGTTATGAATATGTGTAGATGGAAGTTTGATTTTAGTGTGATAGATGGTGAAAAATCAAAGAATTTATGTTTGCCGTTGTAGGTGATTTTTTTATGAGCGTGATCGAACCGTAAAAGATGGTTTCGATATTTAGAACTGAATGCGTATAGCGCCAGCTCGTGCCGATAACTGTCATGACTGTACAGTTCCTAGAAATCAAAATTCCCTTTGATCAAACGCGGGATCAAACGGATACCATTGGATGCTGGACGTTCAGTCAGAGAGCTGAAACATCTAAACCAAATAAGAACTATCGAACAAAAACAAGAAATTTTCCTCTTGGATAGATCACGGCACCCCTGCATTTAACAACATGCACCCTTTCCCTAAGAAGACAGCTCCCCCCTTCCCTAAGTATTGACCCAAATCAAAAAATTGAAATAGTGCTTAAATTAACCCTTTTTCAGATCGAAATTTCAAATATTTTCAGCTCACGCTTCGCGCTCGCATTATTGATTTTCATGATTAAAAAAATGTATTTAGAATGCCCACATTCTAGGTCTAAATCTAGAACACGCGCACGCATGTTTATTGAGATACGCAGCTTGCTCTTTATTTAAAACGTGCTTAAATCATCCAGTTTTAGATCAGAATATAAAAAAACTTTCTGCTCGTGCTTCGGTATATAGGAAGATACCCAATTGCCCAGTTTTCATGATTTACAAAGCATGAATAGATTGTCACTTTTTTCGCTTTAAATCTCTTTTTTTTTCCGCTCGCGCTTCGCGCTTGCATCAATCATTTAGTTATATACCTATCCTGTTCATAATTATAAAAAAGTGCTTACATTTTCATTTTTTTAGGTCATAATGTAAAAAAAAAAATCAGTTTTGAAGTTTTAAAAGAATAAAGTGACTATAATGACTGTAAGGACTACCCCTTCAAATAAACAAATATCAATTTTGAGCTGCTCGTCGGGGAAAATATGAGTGAAAAAATATCGGGCCCCCCTATTTGCGAAAGCTGGATCCACCCCTGTATAAGCTTAGTAGATTGCGACTCTTGCCTTGAATGGAAGGAGATCTCTTGAGCGGCCAAGGCTGTATAGTCTCTTCGCAACCTTTTTGGCAAGGCATGTGGCGTATGGAGCCCAGGTCAAAGTGTTGGCGACGGTGACACCAAGTAGGATGATACGGTTTGTTGGTTTTTAAGGGCAGAGTTCATGAAGTAGATAGGAGGGTGGTTCTGGTTTCGCTTCCCGCTGATAATCATCTCTTCTGTCTTGCTTGCATTGGATGTAATACACCAGTCTGTTGCAAGAATTTTTTATAACAATATGCCGGGTTGAGTCATCAGCAAAGAGGTGGAGACCATTTTCTACTTGGGAAGTTAGAACGTCGATGTACATAAAAAAAAGAGTAGGGGTCCTAGTACACTTCCATGTGGCACACCAGCAGTGAGGGTCTTGGATGTTGAATCGCAACCATCTAGGACAAGTGCCTGCTGCCCATTTGCTAAGAAAGATGAAATCGATGATAAAGTTTTCCCCTTCGCCCTCCCAGTAGTCCTTGACTGGTCCCCCTTTTCTTCCAAGGTTAATAAAAACGCATTGCTCAGCCGATATTCGATTTCAATTACCGAACCGCCTTCCTTTTATGCAGCACCATCGTAAAGGCAAGACCGTTTCAAAGAAACTTTTTGTTTAATTTTTGTCAAACTAAAATAGTTACAAGGCTGCAAATTTGGTTGACAATTCACACTAGTGTGAATTCTCGCAAGACGTCTAAAAATATCTTAAAGGGAATCGTCACATTTTGAAACGACATTGTATATTTATTGGTCCCATCGTTATCGACTTATCAATACAGAGCAGTCAAAACTCTGCAATGAAATAACGATGATTCCGCAAAACTCTGCAATTAAATAACGATGATGATTCCTTACATAATAATAAATCAATGATGATATCATAACGTATTATGAAGATGGTTAAAAACTACGAGTGATCGGTTGATAAACAAAGCGAAGACGAGTGTCATACAAAGATCACGTTTTATCTCGATAATGCGCCTCTCTATCTCATAGGTCAATAAGTTTGCAGAATCATGCAAAGATATGGAGGATTATTGGATCTTACGAATACAGTTCAGTGTCCATTTCATATTGTTAAATCAGGGCTAGACACCCTGTTACCAGCGACAGTGTTTGTCGAGTGCAAAGAAGCGACTGAAGAATTGATAACTATATTCTTTAGTTTGTCAGCCAGAACATCAAATAGACATGCACGGACTGTACTCTGAATAATGTCGACCTCATTCATGACTGTCCGCGATTAGCTGATCATATTGGTTAAATTTCATGTTTGCCTGCGTTATACAAGAAAATCTGTTGAAGAATGGATACTGCCGAATCTTGAACAATCATATTCCTACAGGCTAGATGGTAACAAAGTTTTAAGGTGACACGGACAGGGAGCGGGCTGCAACCTTTGGATGACTTGAAGATATATCGGTGATAAACATTTTTGTACAAAAAAGGACACGGGTAGCTGATTATTGAGGATGGCATCAAGTCAAGAAGACAATACATCATCGTCGAAGTCGATCGATGAGGTGGATATCAAGCCGACACGACAACGATCTAGCGCCATCAAAGACATCTACGAACAACCTGACGATAACGGTTACCAGATGGACAACAAAGATAATGACGTCGTGAAGCTCAAACGTCGGTTGACCCTCCTCGATGGCGTCGCCATCAACATTGGGATCATCATCGGATCCGGGATCTTCGTGTCTCCGAAGGGAGTCCTGAATGGTGTCGGCAGCGTCGGTGCGACCATGGTGGTATGGGCCGTTTGCGGAGTCTTCTCCATGATCGGTGCTCTCTGCTATGCCGAGTTGGGTACCATGATCCCAGCTTCCGGTGGTGCCTATGCCTACATCCAGCTTATCTACGGTGACTTCTTCGGCTTCATGCGTCTCTGGATTGCGGCCGTCATGGCTCAACCGGGATCACTGGCTGTCGTTGTTCTGACATTCGCAAGCTACAGTCTTCAACCACTTTACCCCTATGTAGAATGTCCGCCGCCTAGGACACCCACTGTACTCATTGCTATAACTTGTACCAGTAAGTTTAATGGTTCCATATCATCTCTTCGTAGTTTGATTTATTATGATTTGCCCAAATTATCAAGAAGAAGCAGAATAGTCCTATGTCAGCATCTTTCTGAGAGTTGACTTATGCTTATTGAGAAAATAAGGACCTGAATGCAAAGACGAATTTACGATTCAAATAAAACTTACTAACGGCCGCATTATTTACTTATAACTCCCACACGTGGTCCTATATCTTGTGGTCAAATCTTCAGCCATTATAATACGAAATGTATACGTTCATCATTTTTATAAGAATCTCATTGACATTTAATCGCAACTGAACCAACGTTGCTGTTTAAAGAAATCTGGCATAATCTGAATGCATTTTATGAGATAAGCTTTGAGCCAAGAACAGGCTTCATGATTTATCAATAAATATAAAATAAACGACAGTACTTAATATGACTGTATTAAAGAATAAATCTAAGTGATAGTAATAGAAAAGTATGTTTGAGCCTTTTCCCCCCTAAAATGCGAAATATTCCCCAAGACGATAGATATCAGAGATTTACTACTTTCATTCCGCAGTCGTGGTTACACTAATAAATGCCGTTAGTGTTCGGTGGTCAAGCTGGCTTCAAGATGTGACGACTTTTTGTAAAGTTGGCGCTCTTGTCATCATTATCATCTCTGGTATGCTAGAACTTGCTACAGGTAACTACCCTTTGATTTTATTTTAGAATTGTTTAGAAATATCGCAAAGAAATTAAGACCTTAATGATTTAAATTGACTTTATTTCATATATTTCACGAGTATAAATAATACAAAAAACACAACATGATATATATCAAACGTGGCATGATAAATTTAAATTAACTACAGCGATTTGAAATTAAAGACAATTAAAAATATGGTGAAATAATTATGAGGGAACCTGCATAAAAAAGCAAAGCTTGTTGAGTCGACAGGATCTAGAAAAAGTGGCCCTCGCAACGTTGGTTCTCTCTCCTCAAAAGCATGACACAGGGGCAACATTTGGAATTGAGAAAGAGAAAAGATTATAAGTCTACCAGTTTCTAATGTTACTCACCCCATGTGGGATCGTATTGATCTACGGAGATCTTTTAATAAACTAAACATCAAGACCACAAAGATCATCATGTCGTCGTGGAGAGACTCTACGAAACGGCAATATTGTACTTACATCAAGAAATCGAAAAACTTGAGTTCCAGTAAACATTTGAATTATTTATTATCTACTTTGGAAATTCTTTGAATTTCCAACGGAACTCTTTGAGCAAGGAGCCAGCTATAGTACGATAAACCTGAACCAGCAAATTTCTCCCTTTTCTTTGCTTTTCTGTCATAAAAAGCACATAGGGACGCATTTTGGCAGTGATATGTGCTATAAGCATGTTGGTATTATTATCATTATTATTATTATTATTATTATCATCATTATTATTATTATTCCTCTAGACAGGATCAAGTCCGTATTTTTTCTTGAATACCTTTGCTCTAACAAAAAGCACCAAGTAATTCCAAGTGCAATGAAGAACTTTACACTACTAATGTCCGAGAGTCTTTCTTTTCAATCTGGTTGTACCCAAGATAGCTGCCTTCTGAATGTCGTACATCCGAAGATGAGGAGAGATCTTGGTTATGCAGGCTTCCATCCCCTTATTCACCATTCCTGAGTGACCAATGATGACTGGTGTGACCTCTGCCTTCACGTTCCACATCCTCTCGATCTCAATCCTTATGTCTTGATATGGGAGCTGTTTGTCTCTTTCCTTTACAGCAATGTTGATATCATGGGGAACAGAGACCTCAATGATATTTACTTCGTTGTTGTCTCTGACGATGATGTCCGGCTTGTTGCAGTTGATGGTTCTATCCGTTAGTATGCCACAGTTCCAATATATAATGCTGTTATTGATCGTGGTGTTCGTTTGTGACTAATGTTCCCAAGCGTGATCACAAGTCATTTTACCGCGATTCTTCAGTAGTTGCCAATGGATAAGTTTGGCAATATTGTCATGTCTTGTGATGTACTCAGTTCCAGCAAGAGTCGAACATGCTGATACCAAATGCATTAATGTTTCAGTTTCGTCGGTGTCTGCTCTGAGGATAGATCTTTCGTAGGCACGGGTCCTAATCACCTGGTCCTGAATAGCATAGATGAACCCTTCAGTTTCACCTGTTAGTCCCGCCGACTAAAGCCATTGATGGGTGTCCTTCTGGTCTACGAACTCCCGATGTGTTTGTTTTTCATGGCGGCCATGAAGTCGCTTGGATATAAGTTGTTCTTAAAGTTTCCTGTGAAAGGAGCATTTAAGTCTTACCTTCTCTTTTTCACCGTAGGTAGTGTCGAGGGATATACGCGTCAGTATATCACGTGGATTGGATAGGTAGTTGGCGAGGTTCGTTGCTTCCATGTTCTAGACCATCTCAATTGGTTGTAGACCTCTTCCTCCAAGATCACGGGGTAGGTACAACCTTTCGATTGTGGCCTTCGGGTGATGTAATCTGTGCATCGTTAATTGCTTTCTGGTCATAATATCTAGGCCACATACATCAGCTAGTCTCCAATTTACAATACCAAAACTGTATCTAAGCACAGGAATGGCTAAAGTGTTGATCGCTTCAATCTTACTTTTGGCATTCAGTTCGGATCTGAGAATCAGCCCGAGTCTTTTTAGTATTCTGATGTTGCCTTCTCCTTCATTGTGTTATGACTAATGACATCATTCTCAGCTATGCCTAGCTATTTACATGTCGAATCATAAGTCAGTTCCTTGATTGATGTTTCCTCATCTTGCACAAACATGTCGCCTGTATTTACCCTCCTTCCTCGTATAAGTGTAACTTTGGCACACTTGTCTATACCAAACGACATATTGATGTCGCTGAAGTGTTTAAGTACTGCCATCATCTTGCGAGGTTCATCGTCCTTTTTTGCAAAGAGTTTGATTTCATCCATATATATCAGATGATTTACTGTCGTAGATACATCTTGCTCTTTGTATCTGTAGTAAGAGAGAGCATACTGGATTGAGAGCTAAGCAGAATAAAAGAGGAGATAAGGAATCTCCTTGAAATATTTATCTCTTGATTCGGACCCCCTCCACCGTCATCGAACGGGTGCCTATCGTAAGCGAAAGAGTAGTGCTCCATTGTTTCATACCTGCTGATATACACTTGACTATGTGTGGATTGATGTGATACATCTGTAGAACTTTGATGATCCGAATCATCCAACTATGGGGTACGCTGTCAAATGCCTTCCTGTAGTCTATCCAAGCCATGGATAGATTGGTCTGCCTTTGGGGATCATTACCTATTATTGCTTTGTTTGTCATTAAGTGATCTTTACAACCCTTCTTTCCTTTCCGACAACCTTTCTGAGTGACCTCCATTATGTCATGATCATCGATGTGTCGTTCGATGTGCATGGCAAGCGTTGATGTCAGCAGCTTATACACAGTATTGAGGCAAATGATTGGACGATAGTTCTTAGGTTGTTTTGGATCTTTGTACAGTAGATAGGTCCTTCCAATTGGCCGCCATTTCTCAATAGTCCTATTCCCTTTGATAATGTCATTGATGATTTTCAGTAGATTAGTATGAATTCTACCAAACCTCTTTATCCAGAAGTTTTGTACACCATCTGGTCCAGGGCTCTTCCAGTTCTGAGTGTTCATTATGATATTGTGTAGCTCAGGTAAGGTCAGGTCTATTAGCTGCTGAGCGGGCACGTTAGACCATTTGTCTGCTTTCGACTGAATCCAGGGAGTTTCTTCGTGAGTGATATCATTATCCCAAAGTTCTTTCCAGTAGTTCTTCATATCATCTGCCGATGGAACATATTTCGCCTCATCTTTGAATCCAGCTCATGAAAGAATTTCTTTCTGTTTCCATGGAAGAGTTTATTCTGCCGTTTGAAATGATTACTCTTGTATCTCTTAACACGGTGTTTGAGAGTATTTATCTTCATATTGAGGGTTCCTATAACAGTTTTCCTAGTACGGGTCTTATCGTCAATGCGATATTTCTTCTGAAGTCTTTTGGCATTGCTCTTCATCCGATTGGATTTGATGTTTCCCTTATCTACTTCTCCGAGTTGGGCCACGTCTTTATGAAGTTCTGCTATCTTAGTTTTTAGCCTTTTCTTCTATTCAGGAGTCTTCTTCTTATGTTCTTTTGATTGGTAGAGTGGTTTGATGAATGTAACTTGAGTTATTATTATTACATGTATTATCATTATTATTATTATTATTATTATTAAACATTTCAAGGAGTGCCTTGTCAACTTTTTTAGTCCTGGTGGGTGTTTCATTAAGCTGTTCGTAAGATAAGAGCGACTTTGAGAACGACTGGTGATCCCTTCTTTTGGTAAATGGTATACACCATTGGCAATGGTTTAGCGCGTAAGAAAGGTTCACTAGTCGTTACGACAGCTTTATGAAACGGCCTCTTGGATAGACACTTTACAGTCGGGAACCATCTTTAAGTGCATCGCGTCTTGAAAGGAACCTTGCAGCTCTGCCTGCCTAAACCTAGATACTCAAATATTTGGAATGTGAAGTGAGTTTTGAACTATTGGCGTAGGGTTTCGCGTGCTAGAGGCACTGGCGTAAATCCCGGGGGGATGGGGGGATATATCCCCCCCACTTTTCGAGGAGGGGGGGATGGCCTGTACAAACATCCCCCCCCACTTTTTACGAAAGAAATGAAAAAAAAATCACAAGAGATAATTGTTTTAATGGTGAAAATTCTTCCTAAAATACCGCTTAACAAATAAAACAATATTATTGAATCATAAAATGCAAATAAAGAGCCAGTTCACCATTTCCAAACGAAATACTTATGTCCTTATTATAACATTGAAGAGAAACCCCCGTTTCTTCCAATTCATCAATGTTGGGGTCTTTGGGAAGGGATTAAGATGGAATGTCAATTTTTTTTTAATGTAATCTCTAATAAAACCATTAAACCATCATGGGGTAAAAAAGATAATAATATTGGAGGGGTATTTGCCTTATGGACATACAGTGACGTAACTACGGGGGGCATAGGGGCACACCCCCCCCCCCCCCATCGGCTGACACACAAAAACGGGGAAAGGGGGGGGAAGGAGAAAAGAGGGAGAAAGGAAGAGAAACGTAGTGGGAAAGAAGAAAATATTATTCATTATAATGTTATATTATAATTATGTTACATTACATAAGAAACATTTTTATCATAACTTTATGAAACATAATTTGCCCAGGGCCTACGTCTTCATTGTTCCTGGTGCTCGCATTGTCTGTTTAACGAAATATATAATCATGTTGTACTAAAACATCCCGTTTTCAAGTCAATATAAACCAAATATATTTCCTAGCACTTGAGTTATTTGAATAAATTGAATTGAAATTCAAAATTGAATTTTTGATATTCAGATCAGAAGAAGGGACATTTTAAGGACTGATTTTAGGAATTCATGAAGAGCAGACATATTAAATTGAATTGAAATTGAATAGTTATCATTTTTTTATGTAGTGACATATGCTTCTTTTTCATGACTCAAAAAGTGATTGCCCCATGTTAAGGTCTTCGTATATATGAACGTGATTACGTTCGCATTAGTGGATTGGTGAGATATGTCTGCTCTTCATGAATTCCTAAAATCAGTCCTTCTAATGTCCCTTCTTCTGATCTGAATATCAAAAAATTTCAGCTCGCGCTTCGTGCTCGCATCATTTGGTTAATGAAATACGTATGGTCCTAGTTAATTCCTACAAAGAAACCTTAATTAGAATGCCCCATTTCAGGTCTGAATTATCTAAATTTTCAGCTCGCGCTTCGCGCTCGCAATGTTTAGCGAGACAGGTACCTATCATGATTACACAAATTTGATTATAATGTCCCTTTTTAGGTGTGAATATTAAAAAAAAATTCAGCTCGCGCTTCGCGCTCGCATTATTTGATCAGTGAGATACATATCCGTTTAATGACATTGTCCTTAAAATGTCTCTATTAGGTCAGTATAACTGGCAACTGAGCGCGATTCGCGCGCTCACTAGCGCACTCACTCAGTGATTCAAACATTTTGCTGGTGCCCCCCAATGCCGTGACACACGGTACGCCACTGTGGACATATCAATGACAATTCCTTGCATATCTAAAAACACGAGTGCAAAAAAAAATGCCAAAAAATTTCAGTCATCCCCCCCCCACCCATCAACACGGATTAACGCCAGTGGCTAGAGGCCTCCGTCTAAAACTCTTAACTTCAGCACAACGGGTGCAGTCGATTGTTACACCAATTAAACTTGGAAACATGACACTTAGGAATAGGGCTGTTACCTTTTGTTTTGATGATGGCCTTTGAAGCAAGATAGGCCTGGTATTGTGGAAGGTGTTCTTACTTTAGAAACTTTCCCGTCAGACAAGTGTTTATGTATTATTCGTTATCTTAAACAGATCATTGAGGGATAAAGAGAAATCGCTAGTAATCAGTTACCAGAAGTCACTTTACTTACTTTTACTTTTATCCCACGATACTTGTAGGACTATGCCTGTTCATCGGTTCAAGGAAATAAACTGTATGCTCCACACTATCAGTTTCAAATAGTTGCATGTAGATAGAAAATTCATGACTCAAAGTCATACACAAAAGCAATATCCTTCCAATGATTATCAAGCCGATTCTTAAAGGAATTTACAGAAGGTGCTGAAACCACATTTTCTGGAAGACTGTTCCAAGAACTTATAACTCGATTTGAAAAGAAGAACTTCCTTACATCTAGCCTTGCATAATGCTTCTCAAGTTTCTGTGAATAGACTGTAGTCCTCCCTTCCTTACTGCGTACAAGCAGATCTATGATAGAGTCATATATACCACATAAAGGGGACTTCTAAACATTTATTAAAGGGATGGTCCAGGCTGGAGATATTTATATCTCAATAAATAGAGTAAAATTCACAGAGCAAAATGCTGAAAATTTGATCAAAATTTGAATACGATTTTTTTTAATTTTAAACATTTTGATTATTCCGGTGAAACAGTAGGCATGTCTTTATGAATATTCATTAGTAGGGCTAATGATGTCATATCCCCACTTTTTCTTTTGTATTTTATTATATGAAGTTATTATAATTTATTATTACAAATCTTTCTCAAATTCTAACTCTTTTTTTACCAATAATAATGTTACGCAGGAAATACAGAAAATTTCAAAAACTCATTTGAAGGAACAGAACTGAGTGGATTGGGGATCGCCCTGTACTCTGGTCTGTTTTCCTATGCAGGATGGTAAGATAATGACCTCCATTTACCTCTGACGCATGTTGTGGTTTCTCATCGGCCCTTCATCGTCGAAAGGAGGCAGTAAATACTTAATCAAAATTTCAACAAAAAAAATCAAAAGCTTCTGCTTGACCAATTAAATTGTAAAGGGAACAACATTCTTTTTAAGATGAAAAAAAAAACACAGAAATACAGTAGGATCATTGTCCTTCATCAATTGGACTTGGAATTAGCTCTTTTGAAGAATTTTCGGTGATACATTAGGTTTTTGGAATTCATAATGCATAACCATTGGACAAGATCTTTGAAAAAAAAATTTACGAATCACATCATTAATGAAAATGAAAATTTATATAAGATTCTGCTTTCTTAAATTACTTTTCATTCAGGTAACTATGCCAACTCATTTTTTAATATTGTTTAAGTTATAGTACTAATTTCAAGTATTTTATCTATTACTACAATATTTTTTTTGTCATTGCTATTATATTATTATTAATGTCATTATTGTTATCATTATAATTATTATAGTCATCATTATGATTATTCTTTTATTATTATTATTATTATTCTCATCATCATCATAATTATTAGTATTCTTACTATAATAATCATTAAGTTATCTATTGAAGTGTTTCTTTTTATGAAGGGAATGTATAAATATCAATGATATAATGTTTATATTCCATATCTAGAAGAATGCGAAAGATTACGTGATATTATTATAAGAAGTAGCCTTCAAGCCATAACAATGCCAATCGATTCTAGGTCCACAAAATTTTGGTAGATAATTTATTATTTTAATGTTCTTTATTTACCATATATTTTATGTGATGCAATATAATGTCAAACTCTATTTTCAGGTACGCTCTAAACATTGTTGTGGAAGAATTGAAAGACCCTTACAAGTAAGGAAGCATCAAGTTTGAGAACATATATCATGTATAACGGGAAGTTAAGTCATACATGTAAATATGAAATAAAATGTAATGATATATATATATATATATATATATATATATATATATATATGAATAATCATGTATCTGTTATGTCTTTGTAATTTCACTTTTTATGTCCATTTCAACCTGCCTTGAACCATTATATATTTTGTGACTACGTGATCAAGACCTTGCATTCTGGGTAATAGAAGGGTCCGGGGACTGTTTACGTAATGCAGTATTGTAGTTCTTGCTGGTATAGACACTAAAACACATTCAAAATGGTATTCAATTTATTGAACTAGTATTAGACAATGATAAAGATCGCATACATCTTTATCCATTATTAAACAAGAATGAACAGCATTTATACAAGATTATGTCTTCATTCCACTTATATCCATTTTCTTGTGAACATTCACATTATTGGGTGAGGTGCCTATTGACTTAAATCATTCATTGTTGTTTGTCATATTAATTGAGATCATTTCAGCGGGAACGCTTGGGAATTTGTAGATATTGAGAAGAGGAGCAAGAAGAAAGTAACATCACCAGGACCGTCGCTAAAGGGGGGGTGGGGGTGCGACACCCCCCACTACTCTGGATATCGTCGGTAAATCTGCGCTGACGTCGGGGAAAAAACTAAGAAAAGGGGCAAAAGAAAAAAAAAAGGAAAAAAGAAAGAATAGGGAAAGAAAAGATAGAGAAAAAGAAAGAAAAAAAAGTCCTTAATATGTCATTTCTCATATCAGTTAAATTTGAAAAAGAGTTTCATACAAAAAGTTGTTAGAATGTTGAGTTTTCTGGTCTGTAATGTCAGCTCGCGCTTCGCGCTCGCATCAATCGTTTTATTAAGACATCCATCCTCTTCATGGTAACAAGGTATTGTTCAGGTATAATAATAAAAAATGTTCAGCTCGCGCTTCACGCTCACATTTCTGAATTGGTAAGATATGTGTTGTATTCATGGATCACTCTTACAGGTCTTTTCGCAGGCCGTTAAAAATTTCAGCTCGCGCTTCGCGCTCGCATGAATCCACATCTAGTTGATGATTACAAAAGCTGCTCCAAATTTTCCATTTCCAGGTCTACATATATATAATATAAACAAAAATGAGCTGGCATGGTAATTTATATTCAGGCCACATGAATTACCTCATCTTGTTTCTAAGAATCAAAATTTAGTTAGGAATAACCCCTAAAAAATGATTTTGGCTTCCGCGACGAGGAAAATGTGAATGAAAATATTTTCCTCCACCCCCCATCCCTCCTATTCACGAAAGCCGGATCTGCCACTGGGTATGACAAAAGAAAATGTGATTGAGGATAAAGAGGAACTTTACCATGACGCATGGTCGTCGGACGTAAGTAATCGGTACTGATATTTGTCCGTAATCAGGGCCTCCTCACCCCCTACTGGAAAATGCCTCGCGACACCCCTGCGTTCGACGTAATATCTCACGAAAATTGTTATCAAAATTGCCATGTCATGGTATGACATCGGTCGAAGTAGACTGATTCTCTTCAGATAGACAGCAATGTGTCGTATTCCAAGACGCGTCCAGAGTGATTTCTTACAGATCTATTCAGGTGTGCCACAAGGGACATCTTTAATCTTAACTAGTAATTAGATAAACCGGGCTATTGCATGCATTAAAAAGATTAAATGTTACTTGAATCGACGCATTCTTAAGCATCTTTATCATGCTCTTATTCTCTAATGTATAGATTATTGTTCGGTTGTTTGGGGGTAAGTGTAAAAAGAAATATTTGCTTAAATTGCAGATGACGTAAAACAGATATGCAAGATTAGTCCTCAATGCAGACTATCGTACGACAAAGGATGTCCTTTAGTTTTAAGCAATCTCCAAAGGCAAAGTATTGAAACTCGAATCAACTACCACTACTCTGGTTTATTATGACTTATCATCATTTATTTGACCAAATCATGATTCAAACACAAATGACTTTTATACATACAGTAGAAAAAAAAGAAATAATACAGAATGGAGCAGTGCTACTTGCTGGTCAGGGGTAATAAACACATAATAAATAGCTGTTGCTCGGAAGCATATCACCCCCCCATATGTAGCACTAGTGAAATTTCTAAAGTATAAAAGATTTATGAAAATGCATAAGCAGATGGATGTTTTAGATTTGTCAGTATGTCTAAGTATGTTTTCATGACGTATTTTTCTTTTTGTCCTCGTTTGTACATTTTACACGTCACCGAGTCATTTTTTGTTTATTGTTACATTTTTTTTCCATATACCCATTATGATTTCAAATTAAATGTAATGTGTACTATGCCATTTTGTATAAATGATATTCATTGTGTTTTGAATTGTCAGTGTTCCAAATTATTTATCAATTTTACCTACTCTGATTTTTGCTTATTTGTTTTGATGTAACTTTCTTTATCTCAATTATATTCATCGTCTTTTATATCGTCTATTGATTTTAATCAAGGTTTATAATTTGTTTCTATTCACTCTATGTGATAGCATTGATATTTTATGTAATTTTTGTTTATGTATTGTATTTTTCTTGTAAATTCTAATTGTAATTCTATGTATACAGGACTGTTTGGTAAAACAGACCTTTGGGCACTGACAAGATTTCCCTGGTTTTTTTAAATTGAATAAATAAATAAATAAATATTATTTTTACTGATATTACTTTAGTTGCGTTTTGACAGATTTCTTCAATAAATTACTGTAGACGTTAAAAAAACATGAGTTTAGTTTTTTATCGATTCCTTATACATATTAAAGAAATCGACTTCATAAATAATGCAAAGGGTTATCATTGACCAAATAATAGATTTCATGGGTGAAATAATAATAATTCAAATTCTTGGGGAAAAAAAGAATGTGCTAAAGAGAACGTGCCCCCGTTTATTATTAGTTAACCACAACACTTTACACTTTCTTAAAGTCGATTTAGTTTTTATGTTTGGAAATCCGCCCCAGGCAAAGACAAACACTGAAAGATAATTAAGAACTTTAAATTACTGATAAAAAATCACTTTATCTTCTATCAACAGAAGTAACCTTTTATTTTGTTTCCTTCTCAGAAATCTACCTCGTGCAATCGTCATCACCATTATCACTGTAACAATAGTCTACGTCCTAACAAACGTTGCTTATTTCGCTGCTCTTTCACCGGAAGAACTCCTCGCTTCAAATGCCGTGGCAGTGGTTAGTATCATTGAAATATTTGAATCAAATTGGCAACCTTCAAGGATTATATGACAATTGAGAAATTCTTATTGCTTTATTTTTGTAAATACATCAATAGGTTTCGGTACCATCACTTTGTCACTCGAAATGGGCGCCAATAGGTTTTAATTATGGAAATAATTTTCAAGATATATAGATTTATCATAACTTATTTTAGCTTTAGAATGTAATGTTGCTTTTTATTTTAATGAAGACTTGTATTCCCTTTCATGTAAGTCTCATTTTTGATAGATTTTTATTCTCTTCCATTTTTATTTCATCCAGTATTATCAGGGCGCCAGGAATGTGATCTATAATACAGATTCGAAAATGTAATTTATGTACATAATGCAATAAATACTACCTATTAAAATCAGGTATTGAATAGAAAATTATGTTAAGGAGACACCACGAAGTCCTTAAAACTTTAAGGATCATGCATTTTAACATTAATGTTTCTTTTCTTTTATCATTGACATTTCTCACACTCATTTACCTGACAGACATATGGGGCTAAGGTTCTCGGAAGCTTTGCTTGGATCATGCCCTTAGCTGTGGCTCTCTCAACCTTTGGCTCAGCTAATGGAAACATGCTGACCTCATCTAGGTACAGTGGCGTAACTACGGGGGGGGGGGCATGGGGGGGGGCACGTGCCCCCCCCCCCCCATCGGCTGACAAAAAAAAAAAAAAAAAAAACGGGGAAAAGTAGAAAAAGAGGGAGAAAGGAAGAGAAACGTAGTGGGAAAGAAGACATTATTGTTCATTATAATGTTATATTATATCATAATTATGTTACGTTATATTACATAAGAAACATTTTTTATAACTTTATGAAACATGATTCGCTCAGGGCCTATGTCTTCATTGTTCCTGGTGCTCGCATTGTCTGTTTACCGAGATATGTAATCCTGTTATACTAAAACCTCCCGTTTTCAAGTCAATATTCACCAAACTGCCAAATATATTCCCTCGCACTTCGAGTTATTGTTTTATGTACAATAGTATGCTTCTTTTTCATGACTACTTAAAGTGATTGCCCCATGTTAAGGTCTTGATATAAAACATTTTCTGTCCGTGCTTACGTTCGCAGTAGTGGATTGGTGAAATATGTCTGCTCTCCATGAATTCCTAGAATCAGTCCTTAAATGTCCCTCTTTCTAATCTGAATATCAAAATTTGCAGCTCGCGCTTCGCGCTCGCATCATACGGTCTTCGTGAATTTCTACCAACAAGCCTTAGAATGCCCCTCTTCAGGTCTGAATTTCCTAAGTTTTCAGCTCGAGCTTCGCGCTCGCAAGATTTGACTAGTGAGATGGGTATGTTAATCATGATTACAAGTGCTTTATGTGCATGTTTAGATGTAATTCTAACAAAATCAGCATGCGCTTATTGGCACTCGCATTAGATGACTATGGTGAGATGTGTATACTCTTAATGGATTCCTAAAATATAGTCCTTAAAATCTTCCTGTTTGGGGGTCAATATTTACAAAAATTTCAGCTCGCGCTTCGCGCTCGCATTATTTAGCGAGACAGGTACATATCATGATTACAAAAAATTGATTATAATGTCCCTTTTTAGGTCTGAATATCAACAATTTTAAGCTCGCGCTTCGCGCTCGCATTATTTGACCACTGAGAGACATATCCGTTTAATAGCACTGTCCTTAAAATGTCTCTATTAGGTATACCTGGCAACTGGGCGCGCTTCGCGCGCTCACTTAGTGACTCAAAATTTTTGCTGGTGCCCCCCCCCCAATGCCGTGACCCACGGTACGCCACTGTCTAGGTATACATTCATTATCCAGGGACAGGGGCTGTTTCACGGGGGGGGGGGCGGCCGGTGGGCATGGGTGACCATTCCCTATGATATTTCAAGAAGTGAGAAAGAAATTTTAAGACAAAAATAAACTGTTGCGTCATTGATTTTTATCTTGTATGCATTGTAACCATTACAGTTCAGTATATCGACTATGAGGATGAATATATTCAATAAAATCCTTCTGTCAATCAATCATTCAATCAATAAAGCATTCAAAAAACAGAAAATGGGAAAGAAAATGAAAGAAAAACATTGAAAAGGGAGAATATAGTAGCGTTAACTCTATATTATCCTTATTATTCAGTCGGGTATAAAAATCAATCCGAAGAATCATAACCATCTTCATTATTTTCTGATATCATTTTTACTATTTTTCTTCTCCACAGATTATTTTTTGCTGGTGCTCGTGAGAATCACTTACCCGACCTCCTTTCCATGATCAACATCGAGAAAAAGACACCTGTACCATCATTATTATTTACTGTGAGTATATTACTACCATGGGTTTATCGTTATTTAATTAAAATTAATAGTCCATTTACCATTAGTTTATTATTGAAAATATTTTGTTTACCATAAGTTCATTGTTGAGAATAATGTGTTTGCCATATAATGTGTACAATGGGTAAATGATACCAGTATAGGCCCCCATTCCACAAAAAGGAGACCTTTGAAGGATCTTTCAAAGACCAAAAATTGGCAAGGTCTTACAGCAGTCTCCAAGATCACTGAAATTTGTCATCTCTGTGGAATGGCTAAAAAAGACCCCTCAAAGAACTCAAAAAAAGTGATTGGTACTTCTTGTACTGAACTTAGACTAGTCCTGTATAGATCTTTCAATGGTCTTTCAGTGGTCTTTTATGCAACAAGTGATCTTTCAGAATTCTTTCTGTGGACTTTGCCTGGTCTTTCAATGATCTTTCTGTGATCTTTCATGAGTCTTACAGTGATCTCCGCAAAAATCTTGAGAGACTGCCGAAAGATCATGGAAAGACTAATAAGAACTTCGACAGTTCATTGAAAGACCACTGAAAGACCATCAAAAGACCATTTTCCTGTAAGACCGCTGAAAGACTGTTTTGAACCGTTTCAAAAAGTTTTGGAGATCATGGAGACCATGAAGACCACTGAAAGATCCATCAGGAATCGTGAAAGACCTCGGAGATCTTTGAAAGTTCGTTGAAAGACCTTTGAAAGTTCATGGTCTTACAGCAGTCTTTCAGATGTCTTGCTCCCTGTTAAAATTGGGGTTTAATCAGTTTTAATATTACAAATATTTATCATTTACCATTACTACAGTTATGCCCTTAACTCTGCTTAAATCGACTTTCTATAAAATACATCTTATAATTGCCAAAGCTGGACAATTCCAGACCAGTGAAAGATGACTGGAATTATTTACATCTTGTACATAGTAGTTGGGCATATACTCATGGTTCAAATAGATCCAACTTGGGTAGAAATAACCCCTATAATAGAGTATATTCAGTTGCAAGGTATATACTCTTTATTTACTGACATTAGTAAGGTAATTATTTGACATTAAATACCCAAACCCTACAATAACCATCTTTATTATACTATATTATACTATTCAATTCAATTCATTCTTTACTGGAAATATGTCGTGGCCACACATTATACGAAAACACAATAAAACATATACACGTCATTAAAAAGCTAGAATAATGCACTTTGAAGGACACTGCTCATTTATTTACATTTAAAATTAATTACACCAACATAAAACTGGGTAAATGAAGAAATGACGTGTTCAAGAAAGGGCAATTTATAAACTGAAATTGTTAAGTATTTAACTGAAGTTATTGATAATTATATCCTAATAGCGATTAAAAAAGAAAAGGAATCAAAATATTGTAGAGGCAATTCACTTTAAACGAAATTGGACAAATGAAAATTCCAATGATACATATATATGCACTGTTTGAAAGAAATCCGAAAAAGGTAAATTTGCGAAGAAGAACATGTATTTTGACGAAATCCATAAATAAAATTTTAGTAAAATGATCGAAGTACAGTATGTATTAAAAGTTTTTTTTATTACTAATGCATTTGTACATTAGAAGTAAACCAGTTAAAATGAAAGATGTTTCGTTCAAATATGTTTCTATATTGCACAATAGCAAGACGAAGAAAGCAAGATTCGACGGAGAAAAACATGTGATGTGATTCCAAAACAAACAACGTTTTAATATTAAAAATATAGAAAGATAAGAGGGGTGTGGAACAAACTGATGAACACGCCCAGTTGATTGATGTTCAATGTTTACATTCGATTATCACAGTTCATATTTTTCCGATTTGGTTTTGCAACCAAATAGATAAAGGGATGAATGAGCCCGAGTACCGACTAGTCCGCCCTTGTCGTATACACTTCATCGAACGCAACCTTCTTCCTGAAGGCAAGATCTCAAACAGGTAGTTAAGACTGTGATTTTTTTAGACATTCTATCATTTGTCTTGTTAAAGCTAGGGTTACACCAAAACCGAATTCTCCCGAATAAAATCGGACCGATTCTGCCCGAATATAGCCTGATTCGGATGGATTTGGTGGTTTCGGAAACTATTCGTCTCTGATTCCCGAATAGAGACCAGTGGGTCCGGAATAGGTCCCGATTCAGCGCAGAATCACCGAGAAACGACCCGAATCAATTTTAGCCATCCCGAATAAAGCCGAATGCCACCCGAATAGTGGCAACAATCGAGCCAAAGGTGCCAAGAAGCGAGTTGAATGTGAACCAATTGATCCGATTTTAGCCGAATGATGACCCGAATGCTTACCCGAATCTGAACGAATTATGGCCAAATGCACCGAGCTCGGATCACGTTACGCCCCGAATACGGCCTGATTCGGATGGATTCGGAACCTATTCGTCTCTGATTCGGGGAGCACCCCCAAATTAGAGACGAATGGGTGCCGATTCAGCGCAGAATCGCCAAGATTTGATCCGAATCAATATCGGCCATCCCGAATAAAGCCGAATGCCACCCGAATAGTGACAAGACTCAGCCAAAGGTGGCCAGAATCAAGCCAAATATGGCCTGATTGCTCTGATTACAACCGAATGACGACCCAAATGTTGACGCGAATCGGAACGAATATGGCCGAATGCGCCGACCGTTACTCCATGAATGATGCGAATAGGTCCGAATCTGCCCCAAATAAACCGAATGCCTCCCCTAATCTAACCAAATGTCATCCGAATACATCCCGAACGTGGCCCGAATGAAATTTGTTGTGGCAACAACCGGGAGTATTTTGGAAATTATTCTGCTGGTTCTGAACATTTCAAAACGAGCCGAACTCCTCCACGAATGTTCCCGAATCCATCCCGAATTGTCTCGCATTCGCGGAGGGGGAACAGAGTACTCCCGAATTCATCCGAATACTTGTATCCGGATGAATTCGCAGCTGATTCGATTCCAGTGTAACCCAGGCTTAACACAATTGAAAAGAAAAATGCTCTCGACAATGCATTTGTAGAAAAGACGGAGGATAGACGTAGTATAGCTTATATAATCAACATGATAACCATAAATAGTGTATTTAAACAATAATACTCTCCTTTTGACAATTTATCTTTATCTGCTGCTCACTCAATATATCTCAATATGATTTGTGGATCAAAGTGCACAGTAGAAATACCTTAACTAGGTTGTTAGCTAATTCATCTTTTTCTGGTTAAGTTATTAATGATAATGTACTCATTAACTTGGATATATTAGTCTATATCATCTATAAGTACAGGCCTGATATCCTGTTTTAGTGGTATAACATGATATTCACCTTGCACTGTATATTTATTTTAAAAAAATAATAATTGAGTATTATAAAAAGTGGACTATGCCAATGCCAAATCTTACAATCATACAATTCTGGGAGGAAATTGTATGAATTTCAACCATCTGTAATTTCTTTTACTATCATTTTCCCTACTATTATTTATAGTTTCACCACACACTTTATATGAGAATTACTTTCTTTTCTTGTTTCAAACAATGATTTTCAATAATTATAGATAATAGAAATGCCCTTTAAGTCAAGGGCGGCGCCAAGGCATTTTAATAGGGATGACCTAAGGACAGCATCATTTCTTTTTTTCCTAAGTATATGGGTAGAATCGAGTTACCATACCATTTTTGGTACTCTTCCATCTTTTTCTTCCTCTCTTTCTCCTTTTTTTTCCTTCTTCATATTTAAACAAATTCGAAAAAATTATAGGGGATGGCAGTTCTTCGCATTTATCCCTTTGAAAAAGTTTTGACAATCGTGCGTACCTAAATTTGTTCTATTTCATTTTCTTTTTGAAAGTCTTTGCAATATCTTTATAAAGTACATGCACATAATTTTCATTGCAATATAATGACTTTTCAATGTTCATATTGACTTATTTCTTTTTCCTTTCTGGCAGTCTTTGCTCACCATACTCTACTCAATGGCTGGCGATGTGTTCACAATTATCAACTATTTCAACTTTGTGACGTGGCTAACCAGCGGTCTAGCTGTAGCTGGCCTATTGTGGTTGCGTTATAAGGAACCCGACCGGCCAAGACCATACAAGGTTAGATTAATGAGTTTTCTTTTTCAAGCCACAGCCATCTCATTCTCTTTCTCCGACTCCTCTTACGAGTTCTTGGGTCCATTCACCCTCGTTTTTTCTCCTCTGTCGTTTCATATTTCTCATCATGATCTTCCCCCTTTCATCTCCTAAACTTTCCTCTTCTTTTCTAATTATCATCTTCTTCTTCTTTTCATCTTTTCAATGAATAATGGAGGGCGTATGAATAGACGAACCTACATCTTATTCATGTATCCTATGTATGTTCCATACTGGAATTCACATTCTCTTACTCATCTCAAAACTATCGAGATGCAAAACAAATATTACCGTTTTGCAATTACAGATAGCCAGGGGTATTCCCAGAATTTTCACTCCCAAAAAGTCTTGAAAGGAACATTTTCCCATACTAATAAAATCTTTTGACCAGCACAAACAATATTACAATAGGTCCTCAAAAAAGTTTGAAGGGGACACATGACCCTTTGCCCTCCCCCCCCCCCCCCCCTCGATCGGCATGTACTAGTCCAGTCAGACTGCAGGTCCCAAGAAAGTGGCTTCTTTCATCCAAGTGATATTCATGACTTGAGATGTTTTGCATATTTAATGAGCTTGATGCGGACCAAAACACCTCTTTTCATTCGGTCATTGCTGCTCTAATTATGCATCGAATTTCATGAATTTGGTACCATTGTATAACGAAGAAGTATCATTCTTTCAGGTCATGTGTTTGGATTTATTCAATAATTTTGTAATATATTTTAAAATTTTGATCTAAAATATGCTACAAAATAGATATTTTCACCTGACAAAAGCTGCTATTTTCACACTTTATTTTTGTTTGAGCCCAAATGATTTTTATATCATGATAAAGCTGAATATGTATGCTTTGAAATGATATAGGTTTCAAAATAAGAATTGGTTTAATCGGGTCAAGATCACACTTTTCATTTGCCAAGTACATAAAGCAGCTTGAAAACAAGAATACTGCACTCTGATTGGTCAAAGAGACCGCACACTGGCAAATTCCAACGGTTCCAGTGCCTGGGTTCGTGGGAAGGTCACACTTCCCATGTGGTAATCTCCTCAAATACCCCGCGCCTGTTGTTCTGTGAATCTTATCCAGCCAATCAGAACTCTGGATTTCATGCAAGTACACAATTTCAGAAATCTCGTCTTGTACCTTGGTGGGAAAAGTGTGATCTTGACCCGATTAAAAGGTGCTGCATATCAAGAGTGGCATTGTGAGAAAGTACAGAAGTTCAGCTTTATGTTGATATAAATAACATTGAGGCTCAAAATAAAAAGTTTTGCACAATTTGCAAAAGAAAACAGAGGAAGAAAATTCAGTTTTGAGGCACATTTTCAGGCCAGAAATTTACTTATTTAACAGAATATTGTATACAAAATAAATGACCACTATGAAAGAGTAACTTTTACTCTATCTGATGGTGCAATAATATTTCATTTAACTTGAGGTTAAAACAGGTAAATTCTTAGAGAAAGAAAATCTCACGAATCACGACATTTTGCAAGGAGGAGGATTCAGCCACGAGATGATTTGGATGAATCTGGCCTTTTTGCTCATTAGCATAGGGACCTGCGGTCTGACTGAGTCACTCTATACTCATCTCTGTTTCTCTCTTAACCCTCTCCAGGTACATATAAGTCTTCCAATTATCTTCGTCCTCGCATGCATCTTCCTCATCGTCATGGGAACCATCGCCGCCCCCATAGACACTGCTATCGGTTTCGCTATCATGTGCACAGGAATTCCGGTCTATTTCTTCATCGTCAAACCCAAGAAGAAACCTGAGATAGTCGTCAAAGCTAATGGTGAGTAGTGTGAACAGACCCTTTTGCCAAATCAAGTCTTTATTCAATATTTCTCCAATAAAAATATACACAAAAATTAATGCTAGCGGTAAAGGTGACACGAAATGTGCTCCTGCGACAATTGCTCCACGATTAATTTCGTATAATTTTATAGGTTTGCAATAGGGTTTTTATGTTGGGAGCTGGGTGTAGCATGTAGGGTTAGTTTAGGATAGGGTATAGTGTTAAACCCAGGGTTGAAGTTGGCCATTCTATTAGTGTGTGGAATTCAGAGCGGAGCAATTGTCGCCGGAGCAAATATCATGGAATCAATGTGAATGACAGATAAAATGTTATATTACATACACAAAATATATAATTCAAATAAGTTGAATGTGCCTCTGTCCATCAAGGTATACTATAGACCGTTTTCCAAATCAAATTCAATATTTTCTACAGCAGCAATTGACACAAATGCTGAATGTCATTATACATAAAACAAAATTCAAATATACAATTCAATATACTTAAAAGTTTTCAAATAAGTTGAATGTCCCTCCATCCATTTAAGATATAAAATAAATTTATGCTGTTGCAAAAATAGGTTTTCTTCTCAGTGATTTTTTTTTTTTGGGGGGGGGGGTTAAAGGTACAAGTGATATCCACAAGAATGCAATTAGGAATAGATTGTATGTAAATGTGTACAAACAGATGGTAAATGCAAAATATTGGAATGCCATTTTCTTCAACGTATCATTCGTTCTCTTTTCAGATTTGGTCACTCGTTGGTTCCAGAAGTTGATGCTTGTTGTGGCTGAAGAGAGATAGTGTCATTCAAATTGAACAGCCATCTTGGTACTCCAGGCCTCACTGACCAAAATCTTGAAGTGAGCGGGGCTCCATCGTACAAAGAACTGTGACAGAAAAATCAATCTCAGATTGTTATCGATCTCAGCTTGAGTAGTATAGTTGAGGCATTGGTAATTTACATTAATTGCAATTTGAGTCTGAATTCTTTGTGAGACATGGTCCAGGGGGGCATAACATAAAGCTCAGCGATTGATTGCAGGGCTGATTTCTACAATCGATTGCATAGATTATTGTGTATGATCAATCGTAAGACTCGGCCCTACACTCAATCGCTATTAAAGTTTTATGTCACAGGGCCAGCTCTCATTAAAGATCGCCTTAAATAGTTGATCAGGATTTGTCTATCATGCCATTCAAAAGGACATACTGTATGCCTTTGGTATCTGTAAATATACATGGTGACCTATACATTTGCAAAATCATGAATTATGAATGTATGGTGCACTGTCAGGCATACTAACCGCCTTTTCACACGGTAAAAAAATTGTAATTTGAATGATTCCAGAGAAAAATAGGGCTAATGACAATATTTAGCACATGTGAAACTAAACTAGAATCATGAACGCTAATCACAGTCACAATTACAATAGCAATCATCATTACAATGATTCAAGATTCACGTGTGAAAAGGCCCCAACATTTTAGTTTTTTTTAAAGGACTTGAGATATTGGAAGCCATCATGTATGGGCAGGTTAACATTGCACCTTATATTCATATTTTTAGGTAGTGAGGAGGGCATTCTTTCTCTATTCCCTCACAAAAGAATTCGTATACAACTTTATACTCTAGCATTTACTATTTCTAAAGGGGCATTATTGGTCACTTGAAAAGGAGGTTGTACAAACGCCCCTTTTCATCAATATTTTACGAACAGGGACCTTAGTTTTGTGGAATCTGCTCTTTGGGGGCAAGCAAAATAAATGTTTGTATCTCTTTCATGATTTTTACCTTTGAAGAGACGATAAGAAACAAAGAAACACTTCAAACATTTTCTTTTTAAGAAATAATTTTGCTCCAAAAAAGGATGCCTTTTATTTTATGCAATAGACAAGTGTAAATGTGGGATTTTTTAAGTTATGGAGGAGGAAGATGAATGTGTGCATATTTTGCTGTGTTAGATGGATATTATGAAGAAACTTTTATAATCCTGATAGTTTAAAAAGTGAAAAGCAAGCTAGGGTTATCCCTGAAATGTATTGTATCTATAGATGAAATGGTATTGAGTAAGTAATAGAGTTTTTAATTGTATTGATGATTGTTTGGAATTGTACAACTACTACAACCGACTCTGATTTCAGGAGTAAATTCTTGAAAATAGGATATTTTTAGATGGACTCTTAGTAAACATGTAACTATAATAATTGTATTTGTTTTGACAGAATTTACTATACACTTAAAGGGATGGTCCAGGCTGGAAATATTTATATCTCAGTAAATAGAGTAAAATTCACAAAGCAAAATGCTGAAAATATGATCAAAATCGGATGACAAATGACAAAGTTATTAAATTTTAAAGATTTGCATTATTCCGGTGAAACAGTTCTAGGCATGTCTTTATGAATATTCATTAGGTGGGTTGATGATGTCATATCCCCATTTGTTCTTTTGTATTTTATTATATGAAATTAGGTTTATTCAAAAAATTTCTACCAAGAACTAAAACAATTGGATTGACAACTGATTAAGTGCATTAGTTATTTATTGCCACAAATAATGGAGACACATCATCTACACATGTATGGGAAAAATGAAACATTTATGGTTTCATGTAATAACATAAGAAAAAGGTAAGTGGGGATGTGACATCATCAGCCCACCTAATGAATATTCATGACGATGTGCATATAACTGTTTTCACAAAATATTGATAAACTTTAAAATTCAATAACTTTGTTATTTATTATCCGATTTTGATGAAATTTTCAGCATTTTGCTCTGTGAATTTTACTCTATTTATTAAGATATAAATATTTTCAGCCCGGACCATCCCTTTAAAGGACAAAGACTTTTGCTCACAAATTGTTTACAGAAAGAGGTGTAATATGTACTTTACACTTTTTGATGTATAAATCAATAAGCAGTACTCTTATAAATGTATATTCATCTTTATTTTTTCACCATTATTGCTGATAACTATAAAATAAATGTTGCATGATGGGAAATGAAAAGCAGTTCTCTATGGCATTGTGTGTGTTTATCGGTTACAGGTATTTACAACACTAAAACCTCTTGCCCTTTTTAGTCCTCAGCGGTTAGAAGGGAGATGATTAAGTGTATCATACAATATAAGTTCTATTTGTTTCATTAGTTGTCAGGTTTTGGTCTATTTTCTGCATTTATATAAATCTAGAAGTAAACTAGATTTTAATTCGTCATGCGGACGAATTAGGTGGTCTGTCGTATAGATAGATAAACAGGAAAAAAATATTTAAACAGATATTAGATTGAAAAATAGATAGACAAACAGATTTACATAATCAAACAGATACATACAAGAAAGATAATTATATTAGATGGATGGAGTGATGGATGGAGAGATAAATTATAGGTGGTTATATTAATAAAACATAGACATATATAGATAGATATAGAGAGACAGACATATAGATAGAGAGACAGACATATAGATAGATAGAGAGACAGACTTATAGATAGAGAGATAGATTGATAGATATATAGATATATAGATAGATAGAGAGATGATTGGTGGTTATATTAATAAAACATATATAAACATATAGATAGAAAGAGAGACAGACAGATAGATAGATAGACAGATAGATAGACAGACATATATATAGATAGAGAGACAGACATATCATGAAGCTATTACGAGCTATCTCGTAATAGCTTCATGCTGCGTGGTCCTATCGCGTTATGTAAGCGGGCTCTAACTTTCGCCTGGCGGCTCGCCAATTGATGTTAGATATCGTTCCTTCGCCCGAAGGAAGCGATAACAAAGGATTAAGAGAGAAATTGGAAGATGGTTCTCCTTCTCGTGATAGCTTCATGGATAGATAGACAGACATATAGATAGACAAACATATAGATAGACAGAGAGACAGAAATATAGATAGATAGAGAGACAGACATATAGATAGATATATAGATAGATAGATAGATAGATAGATAGATAGATAGATAGATAGATAGATAGATAGATAGATAGATAGATAGATAGATAGATAGATAGACATATAGATAGATACAGAGACAGACATATAGATTGATAGAGATCGAGACAGAGATAGATAGAGAGACAGACATATAGATGAATTGAGAGACAGACATATAGATAGATAGATAGATAGATAGACAGATAGATAGATAGATAGAGAGACAGACAGACAGATAGATAGATAGATATATAGATAGATAGATAGATAGAGACAGGCAGATGGATGGATAGATAGATAGACATATCTAAACAGATAGATACATATATATTAGACAGAGAGAGAGAGAGAGAGATAAACAGACAGATAGATATACAATGTAGGTAGATAGACAGACAGACATATGGATAGATAGAGAGAGAGGGACGTATTCAAACAGAAAGATATATATTAGACAGAGAGATAGATATGTCATGTAGGTAGATAGACAGACAGATAAATAGATATGATATAAAAAAGTAATTATAATCTGTTTTATTTTGCAATATTTTAGCTATTATTTGTTAGAATTCTTATAATTGATCGTGGGCAAGATAGCTAAAAAAAAAAAAAAAAAAAAAAAAATCATGTTCACCCGCGGACTCGAACCCCTGCCTGCATGATGGAATGAGAAGTAAGTCTGACGCCTAACCGATTGAGCTAGAATATTACCCATAGACTTAACACGTAAGCAAAACACCAGAATCTCAAATCCAATCTTGCAAGTGAATTACGGGCATGATCCCGACATCTGATCGGAAAATGAAGGAAACGCAACCGAAAGCTTAGAATCTCAGCTACAACATACTAAAAGCTCAGGGATAACTAGCAACAAAAATTGGAGATATGGCTTACGAAATAGAAGAATGTAGAATCTAGTTTTGAGAAAAAGTCATGTCCCATAGAGATTACACGCAAAATGAGTAAAAATGACATGCCATTATTATTTGCAATTTTTGAGGATGATTTGTCTATCAAAATGAAAAATAAAGGCAATAACTCAGAAAGAGTAAGAACTAAGCTACAACATATCAAAAATTGGGTGAAAATTGACCAATATTCACGGAGTTAGAGCAAGATTTGCATAATTATAATGACGTCATAATAGGCAAAATGGATTTTTTGAATTCCGACGCCATTTTGATGACGTCATAATATAATTGAGGGTCAAATGAGACATGAAATTATATCTCTAGTTCATACTCTATCAAAATATGAAAAAAAAATTGGGGGTCCCCATGCGTTCTGAAGAGCTACAGCGGATTTTCTATAGGCATGTTTTTGCCCATATATGGCCTATAGTGAGAGCTCGCGCGCACACGTGCTGCAAACTTTAACGGGTGTTAATTTCCTTATTAATGGTCGTAGAAGGTTGATCAAGGTATCAAATTGCTCAAAATTATATGATCAATGCAATGAAATAAAAAAAACGGTGTTTCTGAGTTGCATTCAAGGCGTTACGCGCGGAAACGCGCGCGCATACGTTTGCACGCGCAATTTTTTGAAATGCTTAAAATGACCTAAAACGTACTGTTTTGGTCAAAAAGTGATTTTTAGCATTTTAAAATTTTGACGCGCGCGTACGCGCGCGTCGTGACCTTCAGGTGACCTTTGATGACATGACCTGATGACCCTTGATCTGAAGTTTATGTCATGTGAATTTGATTTATTTTTGATAATTGATAATGGAGATATGATTGATAATGTGATTTTACAAAATGGCGTCTAGATGACGTCATGATGACGTCATGACATTAAGATTCTTGCAGAATTGAGGTCTTATTGATGTTGATATGTGGTGATATTTTGATGATTATTGAATATGAACTTTCTGAGATTTGCTGTCCACAAGAAATGGAGGAAATAAAAATAAGAAATAAAAAATAAAGAAAGAAAATTCGGACAAACATAAGAGGTGATCTGTCATAGACAGACCACCTAATTAAAGATAATTTCACGAAGTAACTATTTTTATTGGCGTATGTATATATCAATTAAATGTATTTGATAATGCGTGATCCATTTTGATTTTATCAAAATCACTTATCACTCTGATCATAACTCTCTCAGTCCTTCTCAAAATCCCCATCTCATATTAACTCAAACACCTTGACTTGTGCTTACACAATATAAGATAGCTTTAGATTTTCAACACAGCTTCTACAACACACTTAATTGGCCAAATATGTTCTTAATATTCATGAATTTATTTTGTATCCAAAAAGTACATATGCAAAGAAAAGAGAATTTAAATGTGAAAGTGCTTAACAAAAAGTAATTCAGTATTATAGCTCTCAATAATTTGGACACATGATTCATAGCATTTCAAATAATCATTACTGGATATATTGATCATTATGATAAAACACACACTTAACTATATAGCCGTAATGTAACATAAAGTTTTTATAACATCTATAATTTACATACATAATAGAGAAACACAAATATGGTTCTTGACTGCTTCAGGAGAGCCCTTTCATTGTTAACTGCTTAAATCCCTTTGCATGAACTAGGGATATCATTTTTGGATTGCAAGCACTGTTTGACAAGTCATACACGAAACAACTCATTCATACATTATATTGGGTTGTTTGTTTGGATGAGGAATTGTTGATAGTATTAATACATTACTTGTGATTGAAGTTAAGAGTTGAATTTGCTTGCAACTCTTATTGCAATTGATAACTTGATTTTATGACTCCAATCTAGGGAAGATTTCACATCCAGTCATGTTTGTTTTATCAATTTGCCTGAATTCGTCTTGATGAAACAGATAAAATAACCAGGATCGGATTTGAATCATGGTAAAATGTGTGTATCTGTGTAACACATGATCATTCAAATCTGAGACCGCCCTTATATGTCAACATCTGAAAGAAATGACCTTGGCTGATATGTCATACCTCTGCATCAATTCATAACTTGTCCCAGAATAAAAGTTACTTGATCATCATGATATTGTTTTGAGCATGTGTGTTTAGTGAGAAAAGTCTTTAAAAAACCATGAGGAAAGAACATTTAGGTGCACCCTCGATTATCTAAATTAGTTATAAGGCATTAAGGAGGTTAACGAATCATCAGTCTCGCCTGATTTTGTGATCAATAAACTACGCAATATGATCTTTTGACCCCTAGATGACCTTTAACTTCATCATCCTCAAGAACACTTTACCCAAGGATCATTTTAACCAAATATGAACATAATTGATGCTAAAATAAAGAAAAGAGAGCAAGTTGAACAAAAACTTTAATAAAAGGATGAACATGACCTCACATAATTCAAGCTTTTAACCCCTACATGTAGGTGACCTTTGACCCCATCATTCTCATGGGGTCACAAGGATCATATGTACCAAGTATGAACATAATTGATGCAAAAATAAAGACAGACAAGCAAGTTGAACAAAAACGAACATTTTTTAACAGACTTACTGACCACCAACAGGAAAAGTGATTTCTAGGTCTCTGCCGAACTTTGTTCAGGCGAGACAAAAAGCATGATTCCCACAGTCATACAGAATACCCTGTAGATCCTATTTCAACCTCTTTTCTTTGACATAATTGACTTAATCATTAAAACTGGCATGTGTCCTATGGTACAACACTAGCTCAATCACCCTCAGTAAGAATACATGCTGTACTTCTGTAAGACTCCCGCCTAACGAACACTTTAAACAAATGATATAAATATCACACTTTTGTATAGTGCTTAATACATCGGAATGACTTCTCTAAGCACTTCACAAATATGTTAGTATCCTGGTCATCGCATCCTGGCTTGTCCACAGAGAAGTATGCACTTTCTTCACTCCCTGGGGAGCATTCCAGCAAGAATAAACTGCAAAGGCTTACAATCCTACTGGGTGCCCATTTAACATGATTGACGTCTTACCAAAAGATGGTACAATACAATGTTGTATTATCTCTTTGTGTCTTGCTGCAGCAGAATCCTGTATTGGTGAGGAAAAAACAAATAACATCAATATATTAGAAATTCACATTTGCAACGATCATCCTGAGAAATATGAATGAGAAATTATGTTTGAGTGAATGAAGGCATTTATTGGACACTGTACAGTTCAAATACTTTTTGTATCAAAGAGCATCCATAATAGGCATGGAATGTGCATGAAATATTGACAAGTGCAAAAGCAAATCACGCATCACAAAGTAAAGAGGATGCCTGTCATAAATGTCACAGGAAACATACTGAGTCACCCTATCATCAGTATTACTTATTACTAACATTCAAGGCCTTGGTTTCTATACTGACAAAAATCAATTCCCGAGTGTGTGACACTTCAAAAATTATCATCCCATTTGGATGACCAGTAATGTCTCCTCTAAAGATCCTACAATAATACCTTGAATATTGACTAAATCACCTGAGTATCTGAGTACCTTCCACAAACCCTAAAACCAGATCACCTGTAAACATTGCTCCCCCCCCCCCTTGGCCATTGGTATATTCACCATTTTGTTCGTGCCTTGATGGCCTCCTGTCTGACCAGTCTCTTCTTATCGTCCAGCCTTGGTGCTAATGCTCTGACCACTGTCTCCTGATGTGGATAAATCTATCACAAACAAAACAAGAGTGGAGAAATGTGACTGGTCTTCTGACAAAAGAATCTTCTTTTTTTTCCTCATATCAAGAAAATTTATGCTATTACAACTTTTCTGAAGCAAATACTTGTAATCATCAGACATTTTGTTTGAACAAAATACAAGTAACTCTGCCTGAGTCGAATTATTTGGAACCACAGAATTCTGTTCAGCTGAGGAGAAATGTGACTAAGAAGAGGTAAATATCACGTTTTAAATCATCTGGTCTAAAAATTTTATTGGACTCAGGCGTATATTCGACTTATGGAAGGTCGACATAAGCAGAGTTACCTGGATACCAAATATTCTATTCAAGTCTACATTTGAATCATTTAAAGATGTTATTACAAATAATAATAATGCTAATAATAATATTATTGGACTACACTGTTCTTGTGTGAGATTTTAAGACTCATGTATCAATATCACACCAAATCCACTCTGTAGAGTGCTCAGAGCACTTTTCTAGAAAGTTTAAAAGACATTCGGAAGAATTGAACAGAAATGTTTTCAGATGTTAGTTGAAAAAGTAACAAAATATATTTTATTTAAAGCCAATGACTTGCAGTTATAGCAAACAATGGGATTAACTGTCACCACATCATAGTACATCAGGCTCCCGTCTTATAAAGAGTCGCGATTGATTCGATCAACCACAAGTATGGAAAACCAACAACGCCAACATCTAAAATGCATGTTTGTTCAGAATATTGTCTAGATCTGATATATATTCATACAATCATTGTTTATTTTCAAAATTTGGCGTGCTTCTCTTTGTTGACAAAGGACATTGTGCAAATAGCCTGTAGAAACAAAATTAAGACATTGATAGATTTCCATAGAGTTGAGGTTGATTGGATAAATTTTAACGTTTGGTAAGACATGACCCTGATCTAATTTCTGGCTCATGAACGTTAAACCAACTCTGTGAAATTATGAAATGTAAGCTAAAAAATAATCAATCTGAGCATCTTACAAGAAGATAAGCAAATATGGGACATTGTAAAAATATTGCTTGGAAAATGACCTGGCACTTGGCTGGAATAAAATGCCTATTTTGTCCATTGCTCAGCATTACACATTTCCTATCGGAATCATTTGGGATACATATTTCATTTAGGTTGTCATTTTATTTGATTATGTTCAAAGTCAATGTTGGATTGCCACTACAACTTGTATTATTTTTTAAGCCTACATTTGATAATACCGAAATCATACTCACTATATGATGTGGGAAAGAGGTAACAGCCCCAATACACTTTAGAGATGCTATGCGTACTTTCTATAAAAGACAAAAAAAAATCAAGCAACAGCATCAATCAGTGTGTATCTGCAAATAGTTAGAATATCCACATACCATTACATCAATTTATATTTTTCCAGAAACAAGTCCAAGCAGTATCTTCAATTGCAACAGATTATTAGACTTAGACATGTTGACTGTAAATATGAGATTGAAACAATCAGAACGAAAGAAAGTTGACAGTGAAACAATAAGAATCAATGGTGACAGTGGTGTGTGATAACCAAGGTTGACTCTAAGTACGACAGTGAAGTAATAAGAATGAATAGTGGCAGCGGTGAGATAGACAAGGTTGACTCTAAGTACAACAGTGAAGCCATAAGAATGAATAGTGGCAGCGGTGGGATAACCAAGATTGACTGTAAATCCGAGAGTGAAACAATGAGAAAGAATTAATGGTGGCAGCGGTGAGATAGACAAGGTTGACTGTAAGTATGACAATGAAACAATGAGAAAGAACGGTGGCAGAGGTGGGATAACCAAAGTTGACTGTATGACAGTGAAACAATAAGAAAGAATGAATGTTGGCAGCAGTGGGATACAAGGTTGACTGTAGGTACAACAGTGAAACAATAAGAAAGAATGAATGTTGGCAGCAGTGGGATACAAGGTTGACTGTAGGTACAACAGTGAAACAATGAGAAAGAATTAACGGTGGCAGCGGTGGGATACAAAGATTGACTGTAAGTATGACAGTGAAACAATAAGAAAGAATGAATGGTGGCAGCAGTGTGATAACCAAGGGTGACTGTAAGTACGACAGTGAAACAATGAGAAAGAATGAACGATGGCAGCGGTGGGATAAACAAGGTTGACTGTAAGTATGACAATGAAACAATGAGAAAGAACGGTGGCAGAGGTGGGATACCCAAAGTTGACTGTATGACAGTGAAACAATAAGAAAGAATGAATGTTGGCAGCAGTGGGATACAAGGTTGACTGTAGGTACAACAGTGAAACAATAAGAAAGAATGAATGTTGGCAGCAGTGGGATACAAGGTTGACTGTAGGTACAACAGTGAAACAATGAGAAAGAATTAACGGTGGCAGCGGTGGGATAACAAGATTGACTGTAAGTATGACAGTGAAACAATAAGAAAGAATGAATGGTGGCAGCAGTGTGATAACCAAGGGTGACTGTAAGTACGACAGTGAAACAATGAGAAAGAATGAACGATGGCAGCGGTGGGATAAACAAGGTTGACTGTAAGTATGACAATGAAACAATAAGAAAGAATGAACGGTGGCAGCAGTGTGATAACCAAGGGTGACTGTACGTACAGCAGTGAAACAATAAGAAAGAATGAATGGTGGCAGCGGTGAGAAAGCCAAGGTTGACTGTAAGTATGACAATGAAACAATGAGAAAGAACGGTGGCAGAGGTGGGATAACCAAAGTTGACTGTATGACAGTGAAACAATAAGAAAGAATGAATGTTGGCAGCAGTGGGATACAAGGTTGACTGTAGGTACAACAGTGAAACAATGAGAAAGAATTAACGGTGGCAGCGGTGGGATAGAAAGATTGACTGTAAGTATGACAGTGAAACAATAAGAAAAAATGAATGTTGGCAGCAGTGGGCTACAAGGTTGACTGTAAGTATGACAACGAAACAATGAGAAAGAACGGTGGCAGAGGTGGGATAACCAAAGTTGACTGTATGACAGTGAAACAATAAGAAAGAATGAATGTTGGCAGCAGTGGGATACAAGGTTGACTGTAGGTACAACAGTGAAACAATAAGAAAGAATGAATGTTGGCAGCAAGGTTAACTGTAGGTTGACTGTAGGTACAACAGTGAAACAATGAGAAAGAATTAACGGTGGCAGCGGTGGGATAGCAAGATTGACTGTAAGTATGACAGTGAAACAATAAGAAATGAATGGTGGCAGCAGTGTGATAACCAAGGGTGACTGTAAGTACGACAGTGAAACAATGAGAAAGAATGAACAATGGCAGCGGTTGGATAAAAAAGGTTGACTGTAAGTATGACAATGAAATAATAAGAAAGAATGAACGGTGGCAGCAGTGTGATAACCAAGGGTGACTGTAAGTACGACAGTGAAACAATGAGAAAGAATGAATGGTGGCAGCGGTGAGAAAGACAAGGTTGACTGTAAGTATGACAATGAAACAATGAGAAAGAACGGTGGCAGAGGTGGGATAACCAAAGTTGACTGTATGACAGTGAAACAATAAGAAAGAATGAATGTTGGCAGCAGTGGGATACAAGGTTGACTGTAGGTACAACAGTGAAACAATGAGAAAGAATTAACGGTGGCAGCGGTGGGATAGACAAGATTGACTGTAAGTATGACAGTAAAACAATAAGAAAAAATGAATGTTGGCAGCAGTGGGATACAAGGTTGACTGTAGGTACAACAGTGAAACAATGAGAAAGAATGAACGATGGCAGCGGTGGGATAGACAAGATTGGCAGTAAGTATGACAGTGAAACAATAAGAAAGAATGAATGGTGGCAGCAGTGGGATAGCCAAGGTTGACTGTAAGTCCGAGAGTGAAACAATGAGAAAGAATTAATGGTGGCAGCAGTGGGATAACCAAGGCTGACTGTCAGAATGATAGTGAAACAATGAGAAAGAAAGAACGGTATTAGCGGTGGGATAGAGAGATTGACAGTGAAACAATAAGAATGAATGAGATTTCAGCTCACCAAAGAAGCTTGGTAGGAACTCAGCTCCAAGAGGGTTGGTATAAGGTTATCAATCTGATCCACCAATGAGGGCAGTGTTTCCCCAAGTAGAGACTCCAAGATGTCCAAGATGGGTAGGGTGGGGCGTGGGTCCGTCACCCTAAGGGACTGCACAAGGCGGGGTATGATGGGGGGTAACTCTGCCAGCAGGACAGGGCGGGGTATGCTGGGGAGTAGATGGCACAGGGCTGTGATGGCTCTTGTTTGCAGGTCTGTAAGGAAGAGGAATGACAAAGTTGGGCATTATGAGGATTCATATCCACTTGAATCAGTATAAATGAACACCTCTCATTACAATCACTTGACTATTGGTAAACGTAATTTTTAGTCGGCTTAAAGAAAAATTCAATTGGTTTAAAGTGGTATCGTTAATTCTGACAGAATCCAACAAAATGTCCACCAAAGTTTTTGTAATACACCTGGATGGAGAGTGGCACATAAAGACAAACTCTTGCCAAAAGAAGTGAGTGATGCAGTAGGATTTGAACTCTGGACTTTGTGGTTCGCAGTCTATAGACTTATTAGCTGAGCCACAACACCTCTGAGAACATACAAAGCTTATTGAAAACTTGATCACAAACTTCAGAAATCGATCCCATCTTACACTTGTATAGCTTTCAAACAAATACAGAGGTAATATATGTTTCTATTATTAACAAGACTATGCTTATTCGACAATTGCTCCTCCACTAATATTTCTGAAGATATAAGGTGAGGGCTAGGATTACGATAGGTTTTTTGTTTAGAATCATTTGAGAATTAGGATTAAGGTTAAGGTAAGGTAAGAAGTTCTGATCTATGCTTGGCTTTATGTGTGCATTTCCAAAAGAAGCAATTGCCGCAGGAGCATTATGTCATGGAACTGTATCCATTATCACTCCACCAGGGTCTATTTATGATTTACAAATATGTCAACATCATGTAATAATAATAAAAATAATAACAGGTAACAATTAATAAATATGATTATAAGAGCACAAAAAATAGAAAGAACAAAGGAAAGAATACAAAATTATGAATTGCCGAATTAGGAGATAAGCCTTAAGAAGTGTAGAACTTACTATCTTTCTTAAAAAGAGCCATGACGAATGGAAGAGCCTGCAGGAAGACCCTCTGTTTGTACATGATCTTGATGTCTGAGTGAAGGTCCTCACTCAGTACATCCTCCATGTCTTCCAGGAGCATGCCAAGGGTTTGAGGGACCTGATCACCAAGATCTTCATCTTCAAGAAGTCTGAGTAGTGTGGTGAGGAATGTGGTTGCCTTGGGGTGGGAACGCATCACAAGAGCCTTGGTAAGCTGTGGGGATGCATGAGAAGGATGGAATCACGTAAGAAAGGCAGGGAACCTTGATGACATATTCTTCAGAATCAACTAAATACATAGGAGTTAATAAAGCCTGTTGCCTGCCTGCTGAAACCAGATGAGTGTTTATATACTACACCATGGGTGGAGAGTGATAAATGTAGATAGACACCTTGCCGAAGGACTCACTGAGAAACATCTCATAAACAATGGTCATAGAATTACAAAAAGCCAAAAGTTTTCAGAAGAATAGAATAATAATAATAATATGCAACATTCATATAGTGCTTAATACAATATAGCGCTGCATACTATTACCCCAGCTTTAGCATGGCTACCCTGATCGGACACTTGAGAATTCAAGGAATTCCTTCCTACCAGGTACCCATTTACTACACCTGGGTGGAGAGTGGAAAATATAGTTAAATGCCTTGCCAAATGATGCGAGTGTCATAGTGGGATTGGAACCCTGGACCTTGTGGTTCAGAGTCCTGAGGCTTATCCACTGAGCCGCAATATCTCAATAAATAATAATAATAAACTTTGACTTACCAAGACCCAGGCCATTAGAGCTCTTTCTTTGCTTGATCCTTCTTCCATGCTAGATATTGCTCGACCCAAAAGACTCTCTGCTTCAACTAAGACTTCATCTGAATCTGACCCTAAGGGAATCAAGAAAAGGGCACGTTTAATGTATGGCATTATATGACACCTAGATAGATCCTTAGCATTTGATTGGTTGTTTGATATCGATCATTCAGCCCATTTTACAATGACGTCATCAACCATGCAATTTTGGATCCATTCATCGTGCAATTTTGGATACATATGATTTTGTCCATTGCACGCACGCACTGACTGCAGGCTCCACAGGTAAAACAATTTGTGTTTGCAGCGCGCATGTTGTATGTATGTGACAATCAACAGACTGAGCTCATACTGCATAAACAATAATTGAACATGATTATTTTGCATCAAAAAAATCATAAGTTTCATAAGAAAAAGAATCTATTTTTAGGTGTCATATAACCAAATAATGAATGTTCTTATCATTCGTGCAATGGACAAAATAATTCATTCAGTGAAGATGAAATAAATGATCCATTCAATGAGGCTACGCCTCGTTGTATGGATCATTTCATCTTTAAAATCATCAAGTATTATTTGTATACTGTCTTCGAAAGAATTGCAATTGATCTAATCAAGAACAAGTTCCAGTAATGCTAACATCTTGAATACATGTCAGTTCAAAGTGTTTTCTAACTACAATTTATATACCCCTACATGCAACGTTTTCTTGATAAATCTGTGTTCCCCCGTTTCCAAATGGATGTTGTAATTCCTGTATTTGAAGAATTATGACCACTAGTGTATCCAGCATCAACTATGACAAAGAAATGTATGGGCCCATGCACAAGCATAACAGAGAAACTATTGTCCCCAGACAATCGGGCCCATGAAATGCTTTGTAGGATCTGATGCTGGATACGCGCCTGATGACAATGACAGATTTTCATTGTTGAGACTGCATCAATCACAACTCTTTGTAAGACATGACCTATAAAGCAATTATGATGGGGAGGAATAACCTCATTTAGCACCCAACTGCACAGGCAAGATAATTTACGGATAGTAAGATAGAAGAAATGTACTCTCCTTTTTTTTAAGTTTAGTAGGGAAAGCAGGAACAATCAGTAGGGGTCCAGAAAATCTTCAGACACAACTTATGACATCCACATTACAGTAAAAAAATAAAAAAAAATTGAATTTAACAAAGTTATTGAAGCATGAAGAAAATACATTAATATCTGCTCTTTTATTTTAGCCATATTCATAATCCTTATATTTCTATCACGGCGACATACGCACACAATAAAAACTCCGAATAAGGCATCAATACCATTTAGTGTTTGACCCAATATATTAGTCAGTGGTCACTCAAAGTGGTCAAACTGACTAACCTGCTTGGTGCTTATTAATGACTCCAGCTAAAGCCTTAGTAGCCCAGGTACTGGTCAACCACACAGGACTGTGAGCTGATATGTGAAGTAGACTTGACATCAGTTGTTTGGAAGATGGTATATGGATCTCTCTCCTCAGGGAACACACTATCGGTTGGAGTACTGTGACAAGCTGTGTCTGGTGGCCTGGTGCATGAGGCTATAAACAAATCATATATTAAATCAAATTTAAAGTAATACAACGACAAAAATCAGGAAACACAAAATTTCCAGATGACACATCATATTAGCTTTGCTTTAACCCTAATTCTCACGGGGGGCCATAATGGCCCCCCCTCGACAATTTTTGCAATATATCTGCTGCGCAAAATTTTTTGACCTCGCCGCTCACTGACTTTTTACTTTCAAGTCTCTCGCAAATTTTGAGACCAAATTTGTGACGCCCGGGTACGCGGTTACGACATTACGCAACATTGTGTAAGTGCATGTAAGACCCAAAATTGCTCATAAACGTGATTTCATGTACAAATCCAATGCAAATTGTGTATTTAGCCAAAATTCATAAATGTATCATTATTTCTACTTTTACTGATTAAACTTAATTAATATTGCCTTGTTTATGAGCAGAATTAAGTCTGGAACAATTTCCATCGAAAAAACAATAAAAAAACAAAAAGTAAAAAAAACAAAGAAATACATAAGAAATTTAAAAAACAATAAAATACATAAGAAATTGGTCTTGGTACCAGAATTTTTTTCATTCACAATTGTTAGGAATGCTATAAAGAATATTTTCACCAAAAAATAGCATTATAGGAGCTTCATTTAGTGAATCAGAGCAAAAAGTATGATTTCATGAATAAATTAGCATAATTAATTCATATAAAATAAAAAGATATGAATTCAGTGAAATTTACCAATGCAACTGCGTAGATTACGTCTTTCTCTACCATCATGCAAATTTTTGTTGTGATCGCGCAATCTGCGGCTGAGATCTTAAGGGGCCCCCCCCCCCCCCACGGGAATGACAAGAATCAAAATACCCCAGGAGATTTAGGGTTAAGAGAGGGTGGTCATTATAACAATATACACATTAGATCCAAATTTAGGAATAAAAATTGAAGTCAGACTTCACGATAAAATATCTTGTGGATAAACAATTTTTCACATATTTGCATAATAATCATAATCTGATAACCATATCATGTATAATCAATTAAAACTGCCGTACACTTTACATACAACTCTGCAATATTACCCTACAACAAAACACTATAGAAATTGACACCTTCATATATAGAAGCCTAAAAGTATGAGGATAGTTAATGAAAGTTGAATTGTCATTTGAAATTCCTATATTGTACATAGAACTTAGAAGAGATTGTTTATGAAAACATAAGTCAACTTGGATGGATGATGCATTTCACAAGTTGATAAAATTATAAATTTTAGAGATATTATAAAATACTGGACATTCCTCAGTTTCCTTTGACAATGAGAGCAAACAGAAATGGAGGAACAGGTTAGTACAAACTTTTGAATATGAATCTTGAATTCAAACAATTATAGATAATCTCAAATAGATCTTCAGAATGACTTACTTCCAATGGTAAGAAGGGCGTGTTGTGTTTCGTCAGCTCCAAACTGCTTAACTTCCCATGAAGGAATACGTCAATAGCACACTGGCATAGCTTAATCCCCATACTGTGAAAAATTAGAAAAAAAACATTATCAACATTATTTTCCCTATCTACTTTTATGGTAATATTCCTATTATTTTGTGCAATAAAAGATAAGCCTCTTTTATTGCACTGTTTGTCTTGTTTTCTTTCCCCTTTCATTTCGAGGCCTTTATCAATTCAAGCTCTTAGTCTTAGCTTAAAATGGAGGTCTCCCACATTTCAAAATGTATTATGTCAATATATGTATAATTATTCTGCTATTGTTTTAATAATTAAAAAAAAATTTATCAGGTATAATTAGATTGTTAGAATGCATGTATGCATATGTTATTCATTATGTCATTTGCTTATTGTTATGTTATGCTGAGAAGAAATGATTACACTGTATATACTTTTGTTATTGGAATGTGGAAATAAATAAATCAAATCAAATCAAACATGGTTTAAAATTTTAAAATTAGTATAATGCATGCGCATGCACATTCTTATTATAAAAAAAGGTTACATAAACATCAGCACCCCGCTACACAAAGACTTGCAATTAATCGCTAAAATATCAAGATCATCGTTGCATGCGCAGTTGGCTCAGTAGACTGACCAGGAACCAATCAGCATTGTTCTTTCAAATTAGCAATTAATCGCTAACCTTTGTCTTACGAAGCCCTGATAGCAAGAACACACAAGTGAACTCTCTGAAAGGTTGGGCTTGGAAGAAACTGGGGGGTGTTTAATAAAGCTGTTCGTAAGTTAAGAGCGACTTTAAGAACGACTGGTGATCCTTTTTTTTGTGCTAAATGGTATACGCCAAAATGTTCATTGGCGATGGTTTAGCGCGTAAGAAAGGATCACCAGTTGTTCTTAAAGTTGCTCTTAACTTACGAACAGCTTTATGAAACGGTCCCCTGTTGTTGAAGAGGTAAAGAGAAGTGGTTTGGGATGGATGGGCATGTGTTGAGAATGGAAGATGAGGAACAAGGGATCTGGAAGCGGGTGGCATAATGGGAAAGGAAAGGCCTTAGATTATTAGGAAAGATATGACGAAGGGGGAGAGTAGTAAGGTTGACCTAAACAAGGAGGATGCTCAAGACAAAAAGACGAAGTGGAAGGAGGGAGTGTCATCACGGCGTGAGAGTCAGAAACCCTTTGTAAGAGGGAAAATCATGACTGACATGAATAATAATAAAGCAATGTATATATATGACTAAGTTTCAAGTAAGATATGGGGAAGATTCTTTCTAAAACATTTTGATTCCAAGAAAATATCCACCTTAATTATCTATCATAGACACTTCAAACAATGATTGATCCTAAAACTGACTTACCTGTTATCTAATTTTGGAACAACCACTCTAATCACTTTTGCAATGGCAACCAGAACCGCCCCACAACAATGTGGACTGATCCCAGCTTCAGTACTGGATTGTAGAGTGGCGGACACAACCATTTTAAGTAAAGGGTAGACAACAGATGCTAGGAGGGACTCGAGATTTGAAGGTGTACTGGAAAGATTGGCCGTCAAGGTTTTTAACGTGGCAAGATACACTAGATGCTGGTCAGAACTTAATTCTGGAAGGAACAAAAAGAGAATGGAGAACAGGGAAAACATAAAACAATAACAGCTAGAGACACAACTATTCATACAGACAGGGAGTGGAGGTTAAAAGGGGCAAGTGTCCCCGCCCCCTTTCAGACCATTGTTCCTGCTTGTCAAAAAATTTATAAGTGTAAATTCTTAGTGATGACCTTTATCATACTTTTTTTGGCTTATCAGAGATCCCCCCAATTTTTTTTTATTAATGCTAGACCCAGATCAGATGCTAAATTTACAAAATATGATAAATACTTGTAAATGAGATTGAATCTCACAGCTTTTGTGCACATATACCACATGCTTTCATCTTTCATCAAACTCTGGGGAATGAACCCACCCCCTTTTCGCAATAATTAAGGGCACAGATAATAAATAACTTCAACATACATTTTAATTTCACAGGAATTATATTTGGTTATCATATCACAAAACTGATTTGCGAAATGATCCTTGCACTGTGTATTTACAATAAAATCGTCTCCACAAAAGTGAACCCATGTCTTTCAGTAAAAACTCTCAGTGTCTTTGCTTGTAATTTTCCCATTTCAGCATGCACAACATACTTGGGAATGCCTTTGTGAAAGATACTGAGTAGAATTCCAGCTTTAAGATGCATTACATCTTTGGTTAAGGTAAGGAGCCATAAATGCTTTACAAAGAATGTAATTCAATATGTTTCGATTCTATTCTTTTTTTTCATTCATTCAAGTTTGAAAAAAAACATATTCATAATATACACAATGGAGTGAATACAATTAGGAATGTATAAAACATGTACTGTAAACAAAAAGCACATTGCCTTGATCAATTATCATCAATGAAAGACAGCTTGACAACACACAAAGGCCTTGTTAGAATTACTTCTCAAATAAGAAATTAGATTACCCAGCCATATTCAAAGAAGAGTGGTCATGACGCTTACCTGGCTTAGATATTTCTGACATAAGCTCGGAGGTCAGCGACCTGCTGAGGTCATCTGACGTATTTGTTACTATGGTTGCCATGTCAACTACTGTTCTTTGGTATCCTGAACCCCCTGAATAATACAAGATTAAAGACAAAAAAGTACTCAATGTAAAGGGATAGAATTATCTATATTATATAGCCTTATCATGCATAATAAAGCGGCAGTTCACCCCGACAAAAAGCTTATTGTAAAAAAAGCAGCAAAAATAATTAAAATATTGCAGAAGGTTTGACATAAATCCATCAAAGAATTAAAAAAGTTATTTCAATTCTAATTATTTTATTTGTGACGTATATGCGAGCAGCATTCCCACATAGCGAATGGCAAAAAATCAATGAAATGTCATTTTCTCTGAAAATTAAATATGGTTTTTACTGTACCTTTTGTATATCAAAAGACAAATCATTTCACACCCAATCATGAAAAGTAAACAAAAATAAGGTATCAGGAACCATAAACAAGTGGAATGCCTCTGGCCGTCTCACCTGCATCACGCGATTCAATATAGCAGCAGTGCTGATTTTGAAAACTACTATAACTCGCACAAGATGTTCAGTGATACTTGGTTACTCTTATTTCCACGTTTTATGAACTAGACCAATACACTTATAGAGATATGATGGCAATTCAACAAATACCCCCAACATGGCCAAAGTTCTTTGACCTTACATGACCTTTGACCTTGATCATGTGACCTGAAACTCGCACAGGATGTTCAGTGATACTTGATTACTATTATGTCCAAGTTTTATGAACTAGACCAACACACTTTCAAATTTATGGCTGTAATTCAACAAATACCCCAATTTGGCCAAAGTTCATTGACCCTAAATGACCTTTGACCTTGATCATGTGACCTGAAAATTGCACAGGATGTTCAGTAATACTTGATTACTATTATGTCCAAGTTTCATGAATCAGATCCATAAACTTTCAAAGTTATGATGGTAATTCAACAGATACCCCCAATTCGACCAAAGTTCATTGACCCTAAATGACCTTTGACCTTGGTCATGTGATGTGAAACTCATGCAGGATGTTCAGTGATACTTGATTAACCTTATGTATAAGTTTCATGAACTAGGTCCATATATTTTCTAAGTTATGATGACATTTCAAAAACTTAACCTTAGGTTAAGATTTTGATGTTGATTCCCCCAACATGGTCTAAGTTCATTGACCCTAAATGACCTTTGACCTTGGTCATGTGACATGAAACTCAGGCAGGATGTTCAGTAATACTTGATTAACCTTATGGCCAAGTTTCATGAACTAGGTCCATATACTTTCAAAGTTATGCTGTCATTTCAAAAACTTAACCTCAGGTTAAGATTTGGTGTTGACGCCGCCGTCGCCGCCGCCGCCGCCGTCGCCGTCGGAAAAGCGGCGCCTATAGTCTCACTCTGCTATGCAGGTGAGACAAAAAATGAAATTCATGCATTTTATATTACATAACATATGGGGCACCTGCTCATTTATGTCACAAATCCAAAGCTTAAAAATCTAATAACTTTCTTAATCTTTAATTGATTTTTCTCAAACCTTCACCAGTATTTTTTATTAGTTTTTCTGCTATTTTTACAACAAAATTTTCTTCAGGGTGAAGTTCCCCTTTAAATACCGAAAAGGAAAACCTGAGAAAAAAATATATGATTACAGTCACAGTGTGGTATACATTGTCTAAACACAGTAGCCAGAGGGCTCAAAGTGCTTCTTGAAATAACAATGAAATCATGCTGTAAAGCTTTGAATCTTGGACTTTCGATTAAATATTAAATTCAATTTCAATTCCTACTTCTGTGGAAAGTAGTACGGTTGAACAGCTTTCATTTCCGCTATCTTTGCATTCATCTGAAAATGTATCATGAATAGGAAGCCTAGCATCAATTCATTTTATAATGCCACAATTGTATGAATGTATTTTTTTGTTTTTATCATAATCTTAAAATTTAATTGTTCAATATTTTTGGAAATTGTGTTTTTCTTATGCAAAATACAGTACAGCACAAAAAAGGAAACCTGTTTTGCAGAGATAGATTTCACAATTATTAAATATGTTTTTACGATAAATGTGATACTCATTGCAAGAGTGGAATCTCATCTCTAATTTGAAACCAACAGCTTAGTAAATCAATCACGCAGGGCAGATTACAAGCAATAAATATTGAGGCATATCAGAAATGATTTGCGCAGAATCTCATGTGTGAATCTGAATCCACTCTCATTTCGGGGATCAGTGAGAGAATCTTAACAAGGAATACAAAAGAAAAAGTAATGAGCCAATCATCAAATAAGCCAGTTCGTTGTATCACAAACCAATCATGTCCAATTTTTCAGCGCAACTTGATTTTGACAATAAATTTCAAACTCGTCTTGCTCATTAATGAGTGAAGTGTTTGTCTCATATTAAGTATCAAAATAAAGAGGAATGATTGAATTATATGATTATGTAAATGAAATATCATAATGTATTTTCCTTTGAAGAAAATATACATCGGAATCTCGGTTTCCTTTTTTCTGGGACGCACTGTATAAGCTTCTCATTTCTCAATATTTGAAGGGTAGGCAAGAAAATGACAATTCAAAACAAGTACTCAACAAGTAAGATGGATCACAAATACACAATGCTCTCTAAACTCCAGAAAGCCTACAGCACCAACACAAGTATGAATATATGTGACAAGGTTGTGTCATCTCTTCAAACAAGGGACTTACGTTCCAATTAATACCTCACTTACCTACACGGTACAAGGTGTTTCATGAGACAATTCTTCAAATGTATAATGCCGTGAACTACAATGCCAGAATAAAATTTGACGGGCAATGAAGTTGTTCTCTGACAAAAGGAAGCAAGTGACAAATTAGCTCAAATTGTGTTCTTAATGCATTGATTGATTTCTTTTAGGCCAAATATAGAATAAAGAATGATCCTGTTTTAAGATTTGTGGAGCGTTGTGGCCCAGTGGATTAGTCTTCGGACTTTGAAACAGAGGGTCGTGGGTTCGAATCCCAGCCATGGCGTAATTTCCTTCAGCAAGAAACTGATCCACAGTGTGCTGCACTCAACCCAGGTGAGGTAAATGGGTACCGGTAGGAAGTAATTCCTTAAAAAGCTGTGTGCGCTATGAACGCCTAGCTTAGCCGGGTAATGTAGGAGCGCCTTGAGCACCTAACAAGGTGGATATGTGCGCAATATAAATATCCTATATTATTATTATTATATGGCTGGATTACCATTGTACTAATCTGCCCAACTTTGGCAAAAGCAAGCAAGTGACACATCAGTCAAATTTGAGTTATTGTTGTTCTGAAACACACTTTGTATGTTGCACGTTCAGGCAAAATTTGGGGAAGAAATGACCGTTCTATGGAAAGATATTGAAGAAAATATGCTGTTGAATTGCATTAACGCCTATGTAAATGATGGACACACATTGCTCATTTACAATAAATGATACTTTTGTAACTTGCATCCTTTTTGCCAAATTACAGCAGCAATGCATTGATGTCTACATAAATCACAGTTTTGTTACATACTTCCTTTTCTTAATTTAGGGCAGTATGTCAATATCAATATTGGACAACAGTACAATGTCCATTGTTTGCAAACATGGAACAGAGGTATAAATAACACAAGATAACACATACCTCTTTGTGCAGTGGTCCATAAAGATGTAAGTATTATTGACTTGACAAAGTCTGTGTGTCTTTTGGCAAGGCTAGATACCGTCTTTATGCACTCATACCTGAAGTTTCAGAGGGGCAAAAGAATGAGACAGACACACAGAGAAAAATAAGACCAAAAGAGAGGAAGAAGAGACAGAAGGAAGACAGGAAGAGGAAAAGAGACAAAGACAGAAAGAAGAGAAGAGAAGGGAAGAGAAAAGAAAAGAAAAGAAAAGAAAGAGGAAAACAAAGACAAGAAAAAAAAACAGAAGAAAAAAAAAAAAAATATGGCAGAAAGAAAAACAAAAGGAAGGAAGAAAAAAGAAAGAAAAAAAAAAAAGAAATTAAGAAAAATAAAAATACAGAAAAAAATAGAAAAGGAAAGAGAAATAAACAGACAGAAAGATACATTGTCAAAAAGCACAAAGAGAAATAATGGTGAACTTGAATGCCTAAAATCGCTGATAAGGAAAACAGATTATCAGAATTATTGAATTACCAAAATCTGTAATATTGTCATTACTGTCAAATGAAATGCACATAATTGGCTCTGTTATGGTGCAGATACATATGAAATAATCACTGTTACCCCTGTTGGTATAAAGCAAAATAATAACAGAATTTAACCAACAACTATATTTTTCTAGAAGAGGTATTCAGATTCAAAATTACAACTAAATTATCTTTCAATGGCAAAGGGAGACAACCATTACCTAACACCCTCATCTCCTTCTTCTAGCAGAACCCTTGTCAGTTCTTGTCCCACAAGTTCCAGCCTACTCTGGTCCATAAGAATTGGGACCTGGACCATTTCCCTCAGGGTTCCTAGTCCAACCTTCCTGAGGTCCGGCACACCCTGGTCCCTGGCAAGACTGGACAGGACAGTGGTCACTACAGTGTCCACGTGATGGGCAAAGACGGTTCTCCAATCCTCTGGTTCCTTGATGTGGCCCTGACTGGAGTGAAGGAGTCTCTCAAGGATGTCTAATAGGACCATTCTTTCTCTAGTCTGTGGAATATAAATAATACAAACAAGTACAAGCCATTATCTGGCATAACCATCCTACACATATCAATTGTATTCTGTACAAGTGATCCCCTATCATGAAAGGTAAGCACTTATTGTCTCCGTTGTAATAAAAATATAGCTATTAGAAAGTACAATTTCCTTTCTTATAACATTGTTATTGCTTCATTACTTTTCTCCCCTCCCCCTCATCACATTTTTCATATCGTCTTTAAGTAGCTTTCCTCACCTGGTCAAATATATTGAACTGATCTAGGAGGATGGGGACGGCATACTTGAGAATGGCAATGCATGCTGGGTATGATGCTGCTGCTATGGCAACCAGAAGCTTACTGCAGGGATGGATCATCCGATGGTCTGGTTCACAAAGATGCTGCCTGCATTCTAGGTGAAGTTAACAAACAGAATCCAGGGTAAGAAAATGATTTATAATTTTCAGCGGCTATGGTTTTCACCCTAGGACGTTTGCTGATTTTTGGGGGGCAATTGCTATTAATTCCAGAGCTACTTTTTTCCGCAACCAACAAATATGCGGTAAACCCCATCTCATCACTAATGTCCTTTGCCAAGACGTTGATCTAGATTTGCCACACTCGACCAAGGTAAAGTGAATGGATACCCAGCAGAAATTTATCCTTGAAATGCCAAAAAACCTTAAAATAATTGCCAGCACTTAGAAACATTTGTTAAAAAGTGCTATATCACTATTGCATATCAATATCATCAAAGGAAAAAAGGTATATTCAACATAGCTCTAATTAAAGTTATTTTGATCTTTTATTTTTTGCTGTATAATTTCTAATTCACTTTTGTTCTTTTATACATTTCAAATCATCTACTTTGTAAAGCACTTTGATATGAATTACAAGAAAAGCGCTAAATAAGGTTAACTTATATTATTAGTACTGCTATCATTATTAATACCTGTTAATATATTCCTGAGGAATGAATTCAGATCTCCGTCCCCACTACCACCAGACGTTGACTGGATACCGGATGATACCGCTTTTACCACGGCACCTAATGTCTTTGCAGCCTCCTGGTCTAACTCTACACTGATACCTAGCATCAACTGAAAAGAAGATAACACACACAAACACATTTTGAACACCAATCTAGCAAGCCCTTGCACATTTGCACATTAACAATTAACAAAAATAAATGATATACAAAAATTCAATTCAATTATTCAACCATCAAAAGTACAAACAGAACAAGATAAAAGATTAACAAAGTAAAAGAAAAAAAACAAAAATAGATGACTCAGAGACCCTGGAGAAGAAGTGCTTATAAAAAGGGGTCACCACGATACAGTAATACATTCATGATTGCAAATAAAATTGTATAATTACACAGGTTTGATGTATTACATATTTTTTTTTTTTTTTTAAATAAATGACATACATGTACATGTAAAAGTTGGCCAACAAGGAAAACCTACTTATACATTGGTAACTTTTATTGCAGAGCCTAGAACACTAATAGTTGTTAACAAAGAAGGCTCCAAATCAAAGCAGTGGCAAAAAAATTCATTTTCTGACTGGTTGCCAACTCAACACAAGACAGAAGAAGAAGTTCATACCAATACCAGTACTTAAGATCATACACTGACCACATAACCCAATTCCAATGAAACAAATAAGATTAGACTCTTCACTAACCTCTTTCCTGCAATATGACCAGATAGCTTCTATGTAGGACATGATATCACCCCGACTGTAGACCGGTGCGCATGCTTGTAACAGCTGGTAGGAGTCTAAACGTGCTGTCTGTAAGTCTGAACTTAACTTCTCCATGATCATTGGCAGACAAAACTATCATTGAAAAAACAAATGTGGTGTTTATTTATTATGTTGCCCTCATTTTGATAATGACTTTATTTCACATAATTATGAACATCATACAACAACAATATAACATCCGAAGAAATAACATTGTATATAAACCACACATGGCATCATTCATCTAAATTAAATAATACAGCGATGTGAAATCAAAGACAATTTAAACTTGGTGAAATATGAGGGAACCTGCATAAAAAAGCAAAGCTTGTTCGGTCTGCAGGATCCCCCAAAATATGAAGTCTTAATTATTTTGTAGGAGAGGACGATAAAATGAAACTAATGCATACAGAAATGCCAATGTATTACAACTGTCGGCATTTAGAGAGTGTGCATTTTAAAAAAGAAAAAGAAAAATGTGTTTGCCACTATTTGCTACTATTACTCGGCCAGAGCACGTTAACAATATTTGTAAAAGTTACGATATAGCCTACATAGGGAAATTATAAGAATTAATCAACTGTTCCAAAACCTGGGTTTTTCAAAAGCTATTGTTCTCTGCGCCCCCAAAAGTTTTGCCTGTCGAAAATCATATTATTTTCTATTTTTATCTTTTTCTTTATACATTTTCTGCTCCGCAAAGAAATTCATGTATGGAATGATTTATTATTTGCAATCAAAACATTTTTTTTAAGTCATTGAATGCAAATTTGGGCAAATTCTTAACCAAAATTTGACATGTTCTAACAAAAATATTGCATGTTGGGTCTGCAAAAAAAATACCAACCCTGTTTTTCACATTTTATGGTGGGTCACAAGTGGGCAACAAAAAGTTGTCATGCCTGATATAAAATTATATGATGATGAGCAACATTTGCATGAGGCTATTTTATTTGCATAACTAACTTTCATATATATAATATGAATAGCACACCAAAGCAACATCAGGAACTAGTGGAATGATGATATGATGATGAACTTGTGGAATGATGATATGGGCAATTCCATAGGTTGGTGGACATGAGCTCAATGTGTCTTTGTACATATAGCCCATCTGAACCGTAACGTGAGTAACCACTTTATCTGCACCCCTAGTAAAAACCATGTGTTCTTTATTTTTTTAATTATATACAAATTTGTCTCCCTAATATACTTCTTTGAAATGGATATAATCAACTTTCATAAAAGCCTTGCATGAGGACACTTTTCACTTATGTCCACTTTTCGTTTTATGCATGTCCAAATCATGTACATGTAACATGAGTAACCGACACATTTCAAAGATTTGCCAGGAGCATAATGAAATTTCCCAAGTTTTGTTTTTATGCAAAGGATAGTCAGACTGCGTACTATGTTGTGATAAAGAGATGTTTAGTTCCTATCAATAATAATGGAGTTACAGCTCCAAGTGTGAGTCAAGGTGTCTCCAAATGTAACGTGAGTAACCGTGGAATAGCCCATATGATGAACAACAATATTTATATGTGGGCTAATATTAAAAAAATAATTGAAATGCACGATAATAAATAACACACTATAAAATTGTTTGAGCAGAAACAAGACCTAGAAAGAAAAAATTTCTGAAAAGTGGACACAAAAATTAAATTGATATTGAAGTTTAATTGAATTTATCATTTTGCCTCTACCTGAAAACTATTTCAATTGTTGCCAATTTAATATGTATTTTTATTTGTTTCTTTTGCCTCAAATGAAATATATTCATGACAAAAGATAAATCATTGGCTGGCTGGCAACAGAGCGGTAGGTTGCGTGTGAAGAGCGATCTCAATTCCTGTACAGAAGTACAGAAGTACAGAAGTCCACCTCAACAAAAAGTTGATTTGAAAAAGAGGAGAAAAATCCAACAAGCAAAACACTGAAAATTTCATCAAAATCGGATGTAAAATATGAAAGTTAGGACATTTTAAAGTTTTGCTTAATTTCACAAAACAGTTATATGCACATCCTGGTCTGAATGCAAATTGGCAGACTGATGACATCACCCACTCACTATTTCTTTTGTATTTTATTATATGAAATATTCTAATTTTCTCCTCCTTTTCAAGTGAAACAAAGTTTTATTTCTTCCTGAACATGTGGAATTACCATTATTTTAACAGTTTATGGTTAAGTTAAGTTGGTGCTCATTGTCAAATCTGGAAAAATTGAAAAATTGTATTATTCAAACAATAAAAAACAAAAGAAATAGTGAGTGATGGACATCATCGACTCTCTCATTTGCATATCGCTGAGTTGTGCATTAAGCTGTTTTGTGAAAAACAAGCGAAACTTAAAAATGTCATAACTTTCTTATTTTACATCCGATTTCGATGATATTTGCAGCGTTATGTTTGTTTGATTTTCCTCTATCGATTCAAATCAACAATTTTCTTGGGTGGACTTGACTTTTAACAAAAGCAAGCACTATGCTTAAAGATAAATGCCAGTTGTGGTAATGTTAAAATGAGTTTGTACCAAATCCAATGAAATAGCCATAAAAGATTTAGTATGTAAACAGAAAATGTGCCAAAAGATTATGTAAGAAATTTATGCCATTGCTGAAAAATAAGTAAAGTAAGCATGGAATTCCAGCTAAATATCAGGTTTTTTCAAAGCAATTGAAATTCACTGTCCCACATGTTCTCATCTGTGTTGGCCATCTTCAGTGTGACCATTTTGCAGCTTAGCTTTCATGATTTCAGAAAGTTTGGTTGATGTAACTTTACCAGATCTAGATTTACAGTGATATATTGACAATTATCCTTGGTTTACAGACTTTCTCATGAAATCAACTGAATTCAATCATCTCTAATGAACAGTGCACACAAGAAGCAACACCATCCTGCTTAACCCTTTCCACGCGTACTTCGCACCAATGCACACTCGGTGCCGTGCGAACTTCGCATTTCACACTCAACAAACAATGCATTGTTTCCCTCCCTGAAAATAATTCAGTACAGATGGGTTAATGGTCCAGCGCACAAAGAGTTAACCAAAATTGGGAAAGGAGGTGCAGAAAGTTCCTACTGCCATTCTAAGACCAAGGTGACAAAATTATCACCTTTACTGTTTCATCAAATATTTTTTTTTTTTAATGCAATATTTATTTCAGCATCAACAAGAGTGAAATTACTTTGGAACAAACTCCCTACATTTCTCTGAAACATCTCTTGACCTCTTCAAAAACATCTTAAAACACACCTATATAACCATAAACCTTAACTTGTCTTATGCAGTTAACAGCATTTTGCATCCTCTGGAGAAAGCGCTATATAAATCCAACAACAATAATATTATCATCATCATCATCATTACTATTATTGCTTCATGTATTTTGAACAATAAAAACTGGTTCTAACCTGCGCAAATTTAGGGGTACTGGAGAGACATGTCTTGAGGCTCTGTGCCAGTGTCTCTCTTGAGATACCGTAAGGATCATTGGGCGGAGGGTGAAAGTCGACAGGATAGTAGCAGGCCACAACCTCAAAAGTCTCTTCAATGAACATATCTATTAAGCACAGCAGAGAGAGGAGATAATATAAGTTTAAACCCTCAATTGACTCTTCAATGAATATATAAAGTGAGTAGCCAGTAGGTAGATGTGCCAATATCATTCTATAATTTCAGATTTCTCTTCAAGGAACGTATCTATTGAATACAACAGAGTGGAGATAATAATCGTTTTACAATAAATAATAATATTGGCTACTTATATAGCGCACAGTTGCACACATGGATGATGAATAAAATAGATTAGAATTGAAATTTAAATTCTTGTAAACACAACTTAAGCATAGAAGAGTGGAGATAATATGTTTTAATAACTTTAAATGCTATTGAAACAGTATGCCATGGAATTCAATAAAACAAAACAGGAACCTGATATGATATTCATTCAACCAACCATTTAATAAAAACACAAATAATAAATAAAGTATAGTTATCAGTATATAATTATTGCATTCTCAATATTAATAGTAAGCAATATATAAACAATACAAAGGAATTATTCCAATTTCTTATATCAATATTTAAACATTAATTTGTAGTTGAATGTCCCAGCCGCAGTGGAGGAAAGTAACTTTTTTGCATAATTAATCGTCCCAATCAGAAATTTCATGAATAATGAAGTTCATGAACAATCATAAGTGTTGGGAATGTAAACTCAAATATCATCATTGTTTTACTTCTGATATGCAGACAAGACAAACATTTGATTCAAAATTCAACTAAATGAATATTGTGTGATACAAACTTTGGGTTGGTTTAGAGAGGACCTGTTTAAATATGAGTGATGGATTGGCCAAGACTCAGAAAAAAGTGTTTTTACCTATCTTGAAGTTGTTGATGACGGTCGGTAGGATGTTGAATAAGAGGATGAGATTCCTTGGGTCCTTTTCACCGTCCATAGCATGGAGGAAGCCGAGGACGAACTCTGACCCCATGCCTTGTAGCTCTACATTGTGGAATAGAAGGATGGATTAAAACATGATATATTTCCTGATGGGCGATTCCATAAATTATTGACCCCCATATTTCTTTATTTTTACTTCACTTCACAATCTGCTCAAGCCTTAAGAGCTTGAGAGGATTATGTTTTTCCGGTTCCATGGCGTTTGCTCCAGCGACAATTACTCCACTGTAAATTCCACAAACTAAAAGAATTACCAACTTCATCGGTCATCCCTTGATTTAATACCATACCCTATCCTAGGCCTTACCCTAAATTTAGAATAAAACCTAGATTGCAACCCTGACCCTATATCTTAGACAAAATAAAGCCCAAAGCAATTGTCGCCGGAGCAAATGAGGTGTCACCAATCTTTCACATTATAAAAACTATAATATAAAGGCACATTATTCAAGGAAAGTCCTTCATACTGAGAATGGACGTACATAATTGCCAGTACGTAAGCTCTAATATATTCTTTACATCTGTTATATTTCTTGGGAAATACAAAATAAATTTGAGGTGTAGCAAATCTTTGCGAGACTTGATTAAGTGCAGAAAAGATCTGCTCAACTAATATGATCTCTCCAATCAGTTATGTACCTGTAACAGGAAAGAAAAGTATTTTCAGCATCCCTAAAGCCCCCATCACACTTATTCCGAATCAAGCAGAATTGGCCGGAATGAAAGGACTATTGTTTGACCACCAGTTGGTCATTTAAATCTACTTCGAACACCATTCAAAAATACCCCCCCCCCATGTTTTGAACATGACCCCTAGAATGTCCAAGAATGTAGCACGAATTATCGGTTCCATGACAATTGCTCCGCCGACATTTGCTCCGCCGACAAATGCTACGCAAAATACGACAACTGCTCCGCCGACAATTGCTCCGGACAGTTGCTCCGCCGACAGTTGCTCCGTCGACACCTGCTCCGCCGATATGTGCTCCGTCGACACTTGCTCCGCCGATATTTGCTCCGCCGATATTTGCTCCGCCGACATCTGCTCCGCCGACATCTGCTCCGCCGAAAATTGCTCCGCCGACAATTGCTCCGCCGATAATTGCTCCGCCGACATCTGCTCCAATTATACGACAATTGCTCCGCCGAAAATTGCTCCGATTATACGACAATTGCTCCGCGACAATTGCTCCGCCGACATCTGCTCCGATTATACGACAATTGCTCCGCCGATAATTGCTCCGCCGATAATTGCTCCGCCGACATCTGCTCCGCCGTAAATTGCTCCGATAATGCGACAATTATTTATTTATTTTTTTATTCGTACTTTCATACGCATAACAATTTTAGCACAGGCTGAAGGCGTCAATTTACCATGGAGCATAGCTCCATGAATTTACCATGGAGCATAGCTCCATGAATTTACAAAGTAAACTTAAACTATGCTTGCATGATATATTAAATGTCATACACAGGGGCCGCGGAACGGTTTTCAAAGTGAGGGCTGAGTCAAAAGTGGGGGCTGTCCATGCTAAAAATCACAATCATATGGTCATTCTTACGTTTTTTGTACACGGCTTTGGAAAATTGGGGGGCTAAAGCCCCCCGGCTCCGCGGCCCCTGATACATGCATATAGAAAGAAATAGAAAAAAAGGGGTAAGCACAAAGGAGGGATAGATATTCTTAATGCTTATTCATGGTGGGGGGGGGGGGCATTTGTGTAAGTTTTATTTCGTGCCTGGCGATTAAAATGAAAAAAAAAATGCGTTTTCATGTAATTATTATAACCATATAGCTCCATGTTATAACAGTAGAAACAAATTAGACATACCCCATTATTAGCGTCAAAATCGCTCAGACTGGCGAAATATGTTCCGAAGTGGAGACATTTGCTCCAGGTGAAATTCAACGGTATACCCCACCTTATTTTGTCGAAAACCTGTACTGTAGTCACGCAAAATGTTTACTGTCGGCAAATTTTGTGCCATACAAACATGACCAAGACATTCAGTATTAAAGTAAAAATTAATATTCAAGAAAATACCAACTTGTGAAAGGCTACATGTCGTGTCACCTTCTCGGCACACCCATCCACTCTGGTTTCCATATCCTCTCGTACACACAGTGCTCTCAGTCTGGTCTCCACATCCACATCATGTCATACACACCGTAGGTTTTTAGATCATGATAATACTGTATATAATAGTGAGTTGCTTTTTTGTTTTATGTTGATCATGATTGTTTTCTTCACTGATAGAAAAAGGATAATTAATTTTTTTTAAATAATCCAAAAATAAAATCCAGGCATATGTTCTGTTTTATATAGTTATTAGTCAAGGTTACTTTAGTTCGCATTAGTTCTCATTGTTTATACGTTCTAATTCTTATGCATTATACCGATTGATATTGTACTTTAAATTTGACTATGTATTGTTACTTTGATTTTGTTGTGCTTTGTGAACGGAAAATGAATAAATCTTAATCTAAATATAAATATGGTCCGCCAATAGTCGAATTATATTCATTATGATGTTATAATGTAAGTAACAATTTGTTGTTGATGGGGGATATAATTTTACACGTAGTTTCAAAAAATAAAAAAAATCAATCAAACAAGATTTTCTTCTATAAATGATATACCTTCATGTGTATATGGCCGCCTATGTATTTTCCAAGAATGAACTATATGAGAAGAAAACGTGTGTTCATGTACTTATTATCATTATCATTGTACCACCATTATCATCATCAGCATCATCATCAGCATCATTATCAGCATCTTCATCATCATCACCATCATTATCATTGTCGTCGTCGTTTTGCTTATGCGGAAATCAAACAAAAATTATTGTGAAAAGGGTTATGGAGGGAAAGAGAGAGAGAGAGAAAGAGGGGGAGTGAGTGAGAGCTTGAGGAAAAAAGGTGTATGACTTATTATTTCTGAATATCGCGATTTCTGTTTATTCATGGGATTGAAATAGAAGGATAAACTTAACAAGTTCTTGTCATTATAATTTTTTATTTGATTTACAGATCAGAACATGAGATAAATGAAATCATGAAGACTGTACGTTCACGACAGTTTTATTAACGTTTTCCAACCAAAACTACACTTTAATGACTGCAAACACCTTCATTTTCACACACTCGCAACTATGGACACAGTATACATGTAATTGAGAGTAGTGTCATTTTCAAAACCTTTCTTAGCTGCAAGGAATACTGAATCTCATTTCCACAATGTGCATCTGAATGCACAATGCCTGTGTTTCTAACATGTACCCAAATTACCCAATTTAAAGAACACATGTTAAGATCTAATGAATCAGCAAAATAATCCACATTCTATCATGATCAGCAGGCATAACAGCCTATATACTCTTCAATACTTCAATTACAGTTTGTCGAAAGAAATAACACAAAGAAAAAGAAATATATAGAATTGTAACTCTGGTAAATATATCCAAAATATTAAATTAACGCATCGTGCTCTCATTTCTTTTACGAGATACCCCCCCCCCCCCCCCCCCGAGATATGCTTCATGTTTACAATTTAAAAAAGGCGTATAAATGTCCCCTTTCCATGTCAATAACAGCTCGTGCTTTGTGCTCGCATTATAAATTCAGTGAGATGCGTATTGGGTTTCATGAATTTGTAACTATATTATTGCTGGTATATATATTATTGTCTTTTAAAAATAACATTATTTGTTTAGACGTAATTAGAGAGATACATACATATATTCATTTATTATAATATATTTATATTGTCGCTTTGCACAGAATAGAACAAAAATACAACCGAAGTCTAGTTTTATAGTAACTCACCAGTAGCGAAATAAGCCAACAACAAAAAATGGAGGGGGCGAGACAAGGATGACATTTATTTTCCTTTCCTTTATTCTTTTTTTTTCATTGGTAGGGAGAATGGGGGGATCCGTGACCCCTAGCACGCCCCTCCCCCATCTGTACGCCAGTGATGATCATACTTTCGTTTGAAACAAATTGAAGGAAAAAAAGTGCAAGGGTAGATAAGGCCGAAGACGTAAATAAAACTTATTGATACAAATATTAATAATTATAATACTGATAAATATACAATAAATCAAGCGGTCACCAATAAAAATAAACAACGTGAAAGAACAAAACGAGAAAGAGAGAGAGAGAGAGAGTCCGCGCGAATGTATGGTGTATAAGTTGCTGGAAAGCAGAAGAGATATTGTGTCCAGCATCCCCCCCCCCCAAAAAAAAAAAAATTCTCTCCCCGCTCAAGACCGGAGTGAAACCAATGATAATAATATATGAACAAAAATCCAGATTCACAATTTCAATGGGGAGTGTGTCATTCCCCTTCTCCGTTACAATTTGTCAAGTGGCAGCGGCAGGGAGAACAATTTGTTTTGTTTTTTAAGCAGAAAGCTGTGATGATAGGGGGAGAATAAAATAAATAAAACATTAACGAATAACAAGAACAAAACAACGACAAAACAATTTGTATCAGGATGAATTTCTTATCATTTAACATAGACCAACTTGGAGAAATAAGATGTTCATGCAATTGTCGTATAATCGGAGACAATTTCCGGCGGAGCAATTTTCGGCGGAGCAAATATCGGCGGAGCAATTGTCGCGGAGCAATTGTCGTATAATCGGAGCAATTTTCGGCGGAGCAAATATCGGCGGAGCAATTGTCGTATAATCGGAGCAGATGTCGGCGGAGCAATTATCGGCGGAGCAATTGTCGGCGGAGCAATTTTCGGCGGAGCAGATGTCGGCGGAGCACATGTCGGCGGAGCAAATATCGGCGGAGCAAATATTGGCGGAGCAAGTGTCGACGGAGCACATATCGGCGGAGCAAGTGTCGACGGAGCAACTGTCGGCGGAGCAATTGTCCGGAGCAATTGTCGGCGGAGCAACTGTCTTATTTTGCGTAGCAACTGTCGGCGGAGCAGATGTCGGCGGAGCAATTGTCGGGTCACCGAATTATCAATCTGACTCTATTGGGGTTCATTTTGACTAGTGTATGATGATTCACCTGGTCAATTTACTGAATTTCAACTCCAGTTTAGTGAATTCCTATTAAGTTCCTCCCAAAAATTTCTAGATTTTTCAAATATTTTTTTTCGTTCCAGCTTCTGCTTGATTCCTGCTGATTCCGAATAAGTGTGATGGGGGCTTTACCTTTTAATTTCATTCATGGGGGCAGGGTGGTTATTAGATTGGATTCTGTTTGAACTCCTTTCGAGATCATCACCACAAATGTTAAATGCTTTATTGGACTGTGTCCTCACCTGTAAGGCTAGTCCTAAGTAGGTTTGATATGATGTTGTAGACTGTTCTACGGTCGACCTGTAGCATGGTCTGGACCTGGACCTCTTTGAAGATTGCTGTCATCACCTGAACTGACAAACTGGCAGGGAAGCTGGACTGAGAAGTCTGCAGGAAAAGTAATTATGAGGGGAAAAATTCTCAAAGATTCCAAGATCAATGCTTTTCATCAGGAGTAAAAAAAAAAAGGGATAATTACTTTACTGCTTTCAGAGGCCTAAGGTAATATATACAAATGACAGATACAATTTAGTTCTGGTTGTGAATTTGAATAATGGAGAAAACTGTTTCAGAGTGATTGTGACAGACCTTTTAAGGATTGGTGTTTGCTGGAATTCAATTCCTCTGGTCACTTGCACTGCACACAGATAAGAATGTATGTCAGCCTGTTATTACAAATACAATTTCAGCTAATAATCATATTTGTTATATGAGGGCATTTCCCCTTAATATTATGGAAACAATGTGATAGCTCGTAAAGATTATTCATTCCATCTTTCCCAGTTTTTGTTCATCATTGATTATTAGGATTATCAAATGCACCTACCATTGCCAGGAACCCTTTAAGAGTGTGTTGGGTGATAGAGTGGTGGTCTAACAGCCTAGCACAGAGAAACTCAATCAGGACTTGAACTGGTAAAAAAAAATGTAAAGATGGAAGTGTTTAGCAAAGTAGCTGGTTAATAAGTAGACAGGAATAATCATCGTTTCTGGGGATTTAT